>NC_133663.1:66570690-67170690 GCF_037893015.1 Macrotis lagotis
GCAATTTTTTAAAATTTGATATCTTTGGGCAGAGTTTTTTTAACATTTTATTTTCTCCAATTACAAGTAAAAATGATTTTTAATATTCATTAAATTGGGAAACTGGAGAATAGTATGACAAAAACTAGGCATAGATCCACATCTCATAACCTATAGCAAAATACAGTCAAAATAGATACAAGATTTAGACATAAAGAATGATACTATAGATAAATTAATAGACCAACAAATAGTCTATCTATTTGATCTATGGAAAAGGGATAAATTTATGACCAAACAAGAATTAGAGTACATTAAAATCTGCAAAATGAATGACTTTGACTACATTAAATTAAAAGGTTTTGTATTAATAAAATCAATGCTGCCAAAATTAGAAGGAAAGCAGAAAGTTGGGAAGCAATCTTCACAACTAGGAGTTCTGATAAAGGCCTCACTTCAAAAATATATAGAGAAATGAATCAAATTTATAAGATCACAAGTCATTACCCAATTGAAAAATAGTAAAAGGACATGAACAATCTTCAAGTGAAGAAATTAAAGTTTTATATATATATATATATACATATATATATATAATCAAATGAAAAAATGCTCCAAATTTATTAGAGAAATGCAAATTAAAACAACAATGAGGCATCATCTCACACCTATTAGATTAGCCAAGATGAGAAAAAGGGAAGATGATCAATATTGGAGAGGTTGTGGGAATATTGGGACATTGATGCCTTGCTGGTGGAATTGTGAATGGATCCAACCTTTCTGGAGAGCAATAAGGAACTATGCCCAAAGAGCAATGAAAGTGTTCATACCCTCTAACCCAGCAATTCCAATTTTAAGACTATATCCAGAAGAAATTGTAAAAAATGGAAAAAGTCCTACATGTTACAAAATATTCATAGTAGCCCTTTTTGTAGTGACAAAGAGTTGGAAATTGAGGGAATTCCCATCATTTGGGGAATTGCTAAATAAATTTATGGTACATGAATACTATGGAATGCTATTGTTCTATAAGAAATCATAAATGGTTAGACTTCAGAGAAGCATGGAATGACCTATCAGATCTGATGCTGAGTGAAGGGAGTAGAACCAAAAGAACAATGTACTTTAGTAATTTAATTGGAATGGAATTGAATGAATAGGTTGGCTAAAAATTTCCATTTTATAAATTATATTGATTTTGCCTACCCATGAACAATAAATATTATTTCAATAATTTAGATAAGATTTTATTTGTATAAAAATTGTCTTCTGTTTATGATTATGTTAACTTAATAATTGTCATTTTGGCATTATACTCTCAGGTATTTTATGCAATGTAGTTGTTTTAAATAGTATAAAAGAATACAAATAATGTTGCTGACAATAATTTTTCTGTTGATTATATCTATTTTAGTTTAGACTTTTTTGAAATTTACTGTCTGTTTTTTTTACACAATAAATTCCTTTATTTTATATTTATGTCTATCATTTTTATAGATTCTTGATAGCATCATACTGTTGAATAGAAAATTTTAATTGGCTATTGGTTTCTATTTTGTGAGAAATTCATCCCATTTATATTCTAAGTTATAATTACTTGAATATTTTCTTCCTTCCTATTTTTCCTCACTATTCTTTCCCTGTATTTCTTTCCCTCTTCAGTCCTCTACGTTACTTCTACCTAATACCTTGCCCTCCTATTCTTTAATCTATTCACCCTTTCAAGAATTCCTCACTTACTCTCTCCACTTGCCCTCTTACTTCTCTCTGTATTTGGAAGACTTCTTTACATTTCTCAATACATATATTGTTCCCTCTTTAACACATTCCCAGTGAGAATAAGGTTCCATTACAACCACCACCCCCTACTAATTTCTGCAGTATCATTATATGCCTCATCTGAATGAAGTAATTACATCTTTTTATTCTTTCACTATAGTTTTACTTTTTTAGAATCACCTCATCCTACAAAGCTCAGCCCAAGCTTTAATTTCAAACTACTCAAATAAGAAACAAAACACAAAGGAAAAGTCACCAAAAAAATTGAAAATAGTATCCTTTGATCTGCATTCAGACACCATAGTCCTTTCTCTGGATGTGGCAGCATTTTCCACCATGTCTTTTCGAATTGTTTTATATTATTGTATTGCTGAGAAGAGTTAAGTCCATCAGAGTTGTTATACTATGTTCTTCTGGTTCTGCTCACTTCATTCAGTATAATAAGTCTTTCCAATTTTTCACTGAAATCTGGCTATTTGTCATATCTTACATCAAAATAGTATTCCTTTACCTTAATACACCCCAATTTATTTAGCCATTCTTGAATTAAATAGTTGTCCCTCAGTTTTCAATTCTTTGCCACCAGAAAAGAGATGTTTTGTTATTTTTGCATATAGGCACTTTTCATTTTTTTTTAAATTGTAATTTCTTTGAAGATAAGGTGTTGAATCAAAGGCTATGCCTGGTTTTACAGTCCTTTGAACCTAGTTTATGTAATGGGCTTCTTAGCCTTTTGTGTGACACAGATCTCTTGAGCCTTCTGGTAAAAATTAAGGAAGAGCTAGCTAATTCGCTCAGTAAAGAGTACACTGGGCTTAGGATCAGGACAGACCTCAGTTCAAATTCAACCTCAGACATTTACTAGCTGTGTGACCCCAGGTAACTGATTTAATCTCTGTTTTCTTAATCTACTAAAGAAAGATGGAAAAACCACTCCAGTGTCTTTGAGAAGAAAATGTCATGGAGAGTATCAGCATGCTATGGAACAAAAAGTAACAATTAAAGCAACAAAAGTCTTAAGGACTCCTTACTATATTGCTACTGAATAATTAAAGGAAATGCTAAATTTTTAATTAAGGATTAGTGAAAATAAAGATGTATACTTTTTCCATTCAAGTTCATGTACTCCTTGAAATCTACCTGTATGGTCTTAGCAGCAGCAAAATCTTAATCAATAGTCTCTAAAATACCATTCTCAGTAACACAGTTATCTAAAACAATTCTGAAGGACTTATGATGAAAAATGCTGTCTACTTCCAGAGAAAGAACTGATGGAGCTTGAATGCAGATCAAAGCATACTTTTTTCTATTTTGTTTTAAAACATGGCTAATAGGGAAATATGTCTTGCATGATTGTACATGTCTAATATTTCACACATTATTTGCCTTCTCAAGGAGGGTTATAGAGAAAAGGAGATAGAGAATTTGAAACTCAATTTTTTTAAAAAAGGAAATACTAAAATTGTTTTTATATTTAATTGAGAAAAAAACAGTATCTAGAATGGAGGATTGATACTTTGATCACCTTCCTTTCTGTTTCCTTTTTAATCCTCTTTTGATTAGACTGGAATAACTGTCTTCAAATACATTCTTACCAGTCTTTGCATAGGGTATTCATTCCCTGACCAGGAGACTTCCATTGTTATATTTTAAACTTTATTTCAGAAATCCAAATTCAGTGATAAATAAACCACTGGTGTCCCAATTCTTTTTATTTTCTTCTCCCAGACTATGTATTCTTCTGCAATTCTTAGAAGGTTCCTTCTCTTATTATTATTTATATCTGCATAAATCGTAAAAAATAGTAGTCATCCTATGTGATAGATAAGTTTTGGGAAATTGTCATTTCCTTTATACACATCTCATGAAGATAACTCATTTCTGTCAATCTTGTCAGGTGTACCAATCACTGCCTAAATACCCTTAAGCTATTAAGCTATTTCTTGTTCCTTTTTTTCCTCTGACATTTCCTGAATAATCATCAGAATGACTATCTTTATATTTTCTTTTCTGCCAAAAATTGCAACAAAAATAATTGATATTAAATTCCAAAGAGGTGAATAGAACAATTCAGACTCTGATTGTAAGGGACATGCATTGTTGTAAATATGAGGCAATCTAGACCAGGAGTGTCCAACCTTTTAGCCCTTCTGGGTCATATCACCCATCAAAAACTTGTCAAGGGCTTGCTGAATTTAATAAGAGTCATAAATAAATCTACCCATAAAATAGTCCAGAAGATCTAAAAGTTTGGATATGTCCATTCTAGAATTTTAGTGATATTGAAATTTTATGTGAGCTTTGAAAATTCAAAAAATGTACATTTCAGGCTACTCAGGTTAAGCAAAGGACCAAAAACTGTCTATAGAAAATGAAGCTGTCATTCTAGTTGATGTTAGATGTTGCTGTTGAGAAATGTTGAAAACCCTATTGGAAATGTAGGAAAGGGTTAAATTCTATTAAATTTTCAATTACAGAATGGAAGTGTGTGTAAACAATTCTATAGTATTTCAAGTATTTTGAAGATGGAAAGAAATGTTTCTAGAAAACCAGTGTAACATCTGTGGGTATTGCTGATGGCAGGTTAAAAAGACTGAAAGAGACTATAATTGAGCCTTGTAGTAATCCGGGTATGAGTACATTGAAATAGAGTTGTTGCCAGGAAATGGAAAGGAGGAATGTGATAAGACAGTTATTTTTTAAGGCATTAGTATATGTGATATTAATATTTTTGACATTTGAAAAAAAAAAACTTTGAGCTCTAAATTTCTCCCTCCTGCCTTTCATCCACCCTTTGAGAAGAAAAGAAATATGATGTCAATTATATGTAAAACATATTTCCAAATTAGTCATATTTCAATACATAAATGAATGAAGGAAGTCAAAAAAGCTTCAATCTGAACTTAGAGTCCATCAGTTCTCTCTCTGGAGGTAGACAGCATATTTCATCATTAGTTCTTTGTAAGTTTCTTGGATGATTGTATTGATCAGAATAACCAGGTCATGTACAATCAATCAATCCTCATCCAATATTGCTATAATTCTATAAAATGATCTCCTGGTTCTATTCACTTCATTTTTTTTTCTGAACCCATCCTACTCTCCATTTCTTAAAGCAGAAGGGTTCCATCACTATCAAATACCACAACTTGTTCAGTGAATCCCCACTTGATTGGCCTTGTCCCAATTTCCAGTTCTTTGCCACCACAAAAAGAGCTGATAGAAATAGTTTTGATCATCTTCATACTTTTCCTTTGTCTTTGATTGATTTAAGTTTACAGACTTACTAGTAATTTTGCGGGGTCTTCTCTATTGGGTCATAAATTCAATTTGGTCATCAATATCCAGCATTGCATAACTCTTTGGGTATAGTTCTGAATTGTTCTCCAGAATTGCTCCAACAGTGAATTACCCATTTTTTTTTTCCACAGACCCTCTTAACAACTGTCATTTTCATTTTCTGTTATATTAGTCAATCTGATAGAGATAAGGTGGTACCTCAGAGTTGCTCTAATTTACATTTTTTCTAATAGTGATTTGTATCATTTTATGACTATAGATAACTTTGATTTCTTTTTTGTGTGTGAAAATTCCCCCATTCATATTCTTTGACCATTTGTCAATTTGGGGAATGATTCATATATTGATAAATTTGTTTCAGTTCTCTATAAACTACAGAAATGAGGCCTTTATCAGGGGGCTTTTGTGATTGTGTAAAATCCCTCCCCCCAGTTTCCTGCTTTCCTTCTAATCTTGACTGTCTTGGTTTTGCTTGTGCAAAACCTTTTTTAATTTAATGTAACAAAAATTATTTGTTTTTCTTCCCATGATCTTCTCTATTTTGTCATAAATTTTCCCTTTATTCATAGATCTGAGAGGTAAAATTCTTCCATGGTCTCCTAATTTGCTTATGGTAGCACAATTTTTATGTAAATCATGTACCCATTTTGAATGTGTCTTGAGATATGACTGAGACACTGGTATATACCTAGTTTCCAACAAACTGCGTTCCAATTTTCCTAGCAATATTTTGTCAAAGTGAGCTTTTGTCTCTTAAGGAAAAATAGTTTGAACATTTAAGTTTTTCAAGCACTAATTAACTATTTACTACTTTATATTACATCTAATACACTGATCCACCATTCCTGTCTCATAATTCTTTTCATGATTACTACTATAATAAATATTACTAGTGTGAAATATATTTTGTCATCTAGTACTATCGATCACCTTCCTTCATTTTTATTGATTTTTCCTGATATTTTGATCTTTTGTTACTACAGATAAATTTGCTATTATTTTAATTTTTTTAGTTATATAGAATAATTTTTGGTGGTTTGGTATGGCACTGGAGTGAATAAATTAATTAAGGTAGAATTGTCAATTTATCATATTGGTTTAACCTACTTACAAGCAATTGGTATTTTTTTCAGTTCGTTAGATCTGTCTTTATTTATATGAAAAGTGTTTTGTAATATTTTCAAAAACTTACATTTATCTGGAAGGTAGACTTCTATGTATTTCATATTGTCTGGAATTATTTCAAGTGGAATTCTCTTTCTATATGTTGTTGAAATTTTTTGAAAATATAAAGAAATGTTGATGATTTATAAGAGTTTATTTTATATTCTTCAAGTATACTAAAGTTTATAATTTTCAAATAGTTTTTAAAGCTATTTACCAGGATTCTCTAAGTATATCATCATCATCATCATATCATCTGAAAAGTTTTGTTTCCTTCAATTCCTTCAATTTCTTTTTCTTATCATATTGCTATAGCTAGTATTGCTAATAAAATGTTGAATAATTGTGATGATAATGTACATTCTTGCTTCACCCAATATTTTGGGAAAGGTTTCTAGCTTATTCCCATTACATATAATATTTGCTGGTGTTTTTAAGATACATATATCTTATCAAGTTAAGTAAATATCATTTATTCCTACATTTTCCAGTGTTTTTAACAAGAATGTTTGGTGTATTTTCACAACTACATATTCTGCATTTAGTGAGATAATTGTAATTTTTGTTGTTTTTATTATCTATGTGGCAATTTATGCTAATTGTTTCCTGAAAACTGAATAAGTCCTGCATTGCTGAAATAAATCTTATAGAGGAAGATCTTTGTGATTAATGTTTTACCTATTTTTTAAAATGTTTTTCCATGAAACAAGCTCTTAATTTTATTCGTTTGTTAGTTTTTAACTTTTAATTTTTTGATTCTTTTTTATTCAATATTTGCAAATTTGTACTTAATTGGAGATTTAAAATTTGTCCTTTTTCTTCATTTTTTAATTGCATGCCTCAAATCATTGATCTACTCTTTCTCTATTTTATTGATGCATGTCTATAAAGGATATAAATTTTCCCATAAGAACTGCTTTGAAAGAAGTCTACCAATTTTTGGAATGTTATCATTTGAGTTTTTTTCATGAAATCATTAATGATTTCTAGAATTTGTCCTTTGAATGATTATATTGTTCAATTCCTAACTAATTTTTAATCAATTTTTCCATGGCCTTTTATTGAATGCAATTTTTATTGCAGTATGGTTTAAAAAGAATGTACTTAAAATTTTTTCTACATTTGGATGTGAGATTTTTATGACCACATACATGATGAAATTTTAGTGACGTTTCCATGAGCAGCTTAGAAAAAACATATACTCCTTTCTATTTCAATTCAATTTTCTTTAGAGTTCTTTCATTTCTAACTTTTCTAAAATTATGTTCATTGCATTAATTTCATTCTCATTTATTTTATGATAAATTTAACTAGTTCTGATAATGCAAAATTGAGGTGCCCCACTAGCATTATTTTGTTGTCTATTTCCTCTAGTAACTTATTTAACTTTTCTTTTAAGAATATGGATGCTAGTCCATTTGGTGCATACATATTTAGTGTTGATATTACTTTGCTGTCTTTGGTACATTTTACATTGCAGTTTTCCTACATATTGTTTTACTTAGGTCTATTTTTACTTTTGCTTTGTCTGAGATGCTAGTTGCTAAGCCTGTCTTTTTTAAACCTCAGCTTTAGCATAATAGATTCTGTTCCAGCCCTTTATTTTTACACTGTGGATTTCTTTTTGATTCAAGTTTGTTTTTATGTAAGTAATGTATTGTTATATTCTGGTTTCTAATCTGTTCTCCTACCCCCTTCTGTTTTATGGTTGAGTTCATGCCATTCATATTCGCAATATGACTACTGTGTATTTCCCACCATTATATTTTTCTGATTTATCCTTCTGTTTTTTTTTATCCTGTCCTCAAATCTGTTTTGTTTCTGATCACTGACTCCCTTAATCCTCCCTCCATTACCTCTTCCCATTTTCTTACTTACTTCCCATTCCACTTTTCTATTTCCTTAGATTTCTATACCCAAGGGAATGTGCATGTTATTCCTTCTTTGAATCAATTCCAATGAGCACATCTCATTTACATGTTATAATTTCTCCCATTCTTTCCCTTCCTTCTCCTTTCTCCTAACATGTAAACCTGTCAAGTAAAGAAATACCTTCTTTTTCATGAATTTTTTATTGTTTTTTTTGAATTTTAAAATTTTCCTCCAAACTCATTTCCCTCCCCCAATGGCTCATAGAAGGCATACTAATAGTCTTTACATTGTTTCCATACTATACATTTGAATATGTTGAGAGAGAAATCATATCCTTAAGGAAAAAAATAAAATATAAGAGATATTTAAAGATCATCTATTTTTTTAAGCTTAACAGTCAATTCACAACCTTGTCTTCTGTCTATGCTGACTCCTTTAACTGACCTAAAAATAATAAATTTCTTGAGAGTTACAAATATGATCTTCCCCTTTATGAATTTAAAAAGATCAACTATATTAAATCTATTGATTTCAATTGCATATTTGCATTTTTCTTCTTCCCTTGAGTTTTATGTTTGAATGTCAAATTTTCTATGCTACTCTGGTCTGAACATCAGGAATGCTTGAAGTCCTCTATTTCATTAAACATTTTCTCCCTGAAGGATTATACTCAGATTTGCTGGGTATATTATGCTTTTTTGTGTGCAAGGCAATGGATGTAAGTGACTTGCCAAAGGTCACACATCTAGGTGATTATTAGGTGTCTAAGGCTGACTTTGAACTCAGAACCTCCTGACTCCAGAGCCCGTGGTCTATCCACTGCTCTATCTAGCTGCCCTAGGTTATGGTAGTCTTGATTGTAATTCTCTGCCTCCTGAATATCATATTCTACATATTCTATTCCTTTAACATGGAAGATATTAAATATTGTGTTCCTCCATGATAATTGGATGGTTTCTTTTCTACTGCTTGCAATACTTTGTCCTTGTTATTTGAGTTCTGGAATTTCATTGCTAAGAGTTTACATTTTTGAAATCTCTTTCAGGAAGTCATCTGTAGATTCAATTTTACCTTCTGACCCTAGAATATGAGAGCAGTTCTTTATTTTTGATAATGCCTTTCAGGTAGCACAATAATTCTTAAATTATCTCTCCTCAGTCTTTTTATGTTAATTGTTTTATCAATGAGATATTTCACATTTTTCTTCTATTTTTCATTCTTTTAATTTTGTTTTATTGTTTCTTAATGTTTAATAGAGTCGTTAGTTTCTAGTTGCCTAATTGTGCTTTTTAAGGAATTATTTTCTTCAGTGAACTTTAATGTCTCTTTTAAAATTTGGTCAAGTTTTTTTTTTTTAAGTTCTTTTTTCTTCAGGGATTTTTTGTATCTCTTTTACCAAATTATTCATTATTTTCACATTTTTTGCAACACTATCATTTATTTTCCTATATATTCTTCTACCTCACTTATGTAATTTTTCTAAAAAATCTCTTTTTAAACTCTTTCAGGTATTTCACTTGGGTTTCTATCTCATTCACATTTATCTTTGAAGCTTTGCTTGAAGGTTTTGTCATCACTGTCTTCTTCAGTGTGTTCCTGTCATCAAAGCAGCTTTTTATGGTCAGGATTCTTTGTTACTGTAAACCCGTTTTCCAAGTCTATTTGTTATCTTTTAATTTTATATGAAATTTTGGCAATACTTCCAAGGTAAGGGTGGCACACTTCCACAATTTTAGTTTTTTTCTGCTATTGTTTTCAGAGCAAGTTCTGAGTATCTGTATTCATTTGAAACTATGCTCAAAAGGCTATATATATAAACCCATAACTACACTTTGCCCTAGCAATACCACTGCTCATCTATAAACCAGAAACCTATATATGTATAGGGATAATTATAGCAGCTCTTTTCTGATGGAGGGGAGCTAGAGATTGAGGAGATGCCCATTGATTGGGAAATGACTGAACACACTATGGTATGTGAATGAGATGAAATGCTCATCTGTTATGAGAAATAATGAACAGAATGTTCTTAATTAAAAAAGAAACTCACATGAGGCAATGCAATGGAAATGTACTTTATACAGAGTAAGAACAATATTGCAAGATAACCAACTGGGAATGACTTACTTTTTCTTAGCAATGCTGTAACCCAAGAGAACTTTGAAGGACTTATGATCAAAAATATTCTCCATCCCAAAGACAGAGCTGATGGTTTGTTATTTTTTTCACTTTATTTTCTTGAGGTTTCTCTTTTTTGGAGGGAGGGGGTTATGTTTACTTTTACAACAAGACTATTATAGTAATGTTTTTCCCGATTACACATTTTAAACCTATTCCAAGTAACTTGCTTTCTCAACAAGGGGTAGTAAGGTGGGAAGAAGGGAGAGAATTTAGAACTCAAGCTTCTGGAAGTGAATGTTGAAACTTGTGTTTGAATGTAACTAGGGGGGAAAATTAAGCTTTAAAAATAAAGAAAAATTGTTTTAACTGCTTTCAAAGTGGTATGATCTTCATTGTTTATCTGCAGTCACAAGTACTAGCACTCCGGGTGGCCTTGGAACTTCAATCTGGAACTCTGTATGGACAATGAAATAGGGTCCTACAATACCTGAAACCTAAAAGGTGTACATAAATATGTAATAGTGTTAGTAGTAGTAATAGCAGTAGCAGCAGCAGCAGCAGCAGCAACAGTAGTAGTAGTAGTAGTAGTAGTAGTAGTAGTAGTTGTTGTAGAAGTTTTTGTATAAACTAATCTTTCTTAGGAGACAATGTTTTTTTAGAAAGATTTTATTTATTTTGAGTTTTACAATTTCCCCCCCATTCTTGCTTCCTTCCCCTCACCCCCCCACAGAAGGTACTATTAGACTTTACATTGTTTTCAAGTTATAAATTGATCACAGTTGAATGAAATGAGAGAGAAATCATATCCTTAAGGAAGAAAAATAAAATATGAGATAGGAAAATTACATAACAACTTATTTTTTTTTCTAATTTGAAGGTAATAGTCTTTGATCTTTGTCCAAAGTCCAAATTTCCAACTCTGGATACAGGTGGTATTCTCCATTGCAGATAGTGCAAAATTGTCCCTGCTTGTTACACTGATGGAATGAGCAAGTCCATCAAGGATGATCATCACCCCAACACTGAGATCAGGATATGCAGTATTTTTCTGGAATTGCTTATTGCGCTCAGGATCAATTCATGCAAATCTGTCCATGCTTCCCTGAATTCCCATCCCTACTGATTTCTCATAGAACAAGTGTTCCATGACATACATATGCCGCAGTTTATTAAGCCATTCCCCAGTTAAAGGACTTAATTTCCAAGTCTTTGCCACCACAAACAGGGCTGTTATGAATATTTTTGTACAAGAGATTTTTTTTTCATAATCTAATCAAGGTAAAGACCCAGTAGAGGTATTGCTGGATCAAAAGGCATACACATTTTTCCTTCCTTTTGGGCATAATTCCAAATTGCTCTGCAGAAAGGTTGGATGAGTTCACAGCTCCACCAACAATGTATAAGTGTCCAGGATTTCCCACATCCCTTCAAACATTGATCATTTTCCCTTCTGGTCATATTGGCCAGTCTGAGAGGTGTGAGGTGATATCTCAGAGATTCTTAAATTTACATTTCTCTAATAAGTTATGATTTGGAGCAATTTTTCATACAACTATGAATTTTTTTTTATTTCTTCAGGTATAAATTGCCTTTGCATATCCTTTGACCATTTGTCAACTGAGGAATGGCTTGGTTTTTTGAAAATTTGACTCAGTTCTCTGTATATTATAGAAATGAGTCCATTGTCAGAAATAATTGTTGTAAAAATTGTTTCCCAGTTTACAACATTTCTTTTGATCTTTGTTACAGTGTTTTGGACTGTGCAATTTTTTTTTAATTTAATGAGATCAAAATTGTCTAGTTTGTTTTCAATGATGTTCTTCATCTCTTCCTTGGTCATAAACGGCTTCCCTTTCCATAGATCTGTCAGGTAAACTACTCCTTGATCTTCTAGTTTGCTTATAAAATTGTTTTTTATGTCTAAATCCTATATCCATTTTGATCTTATCTTGCTATAGGGTGTGAGGTGTTGGTCTAATCTAGGGTTTTTTCCATACTAACTTCCAATTTTCCTAATGGTTTTTATCAGAGAGCATTTTTATCCATATAGCTGGACTCTTTGGGTTAATCAAACAGCAGATTACTATAATCATTTCCTGCTATTGCACCTAGTCTATTCCACTTGTCCTCCAGTCCATTTCTTAGCCAATACCAGACAGCTTTGATGACTGATGTTTTATAATATAATTTTAAATCAGGTAGGGCTAAGCCACCTTCTTTTGCATTTTTTTTCATTGAATCCCTGGAATTTTTTGAATTTTTATTTCTCCTTATGAATTTACTTACAACTCTTTTTAACTCATTAAAGTAACTTTTTGGAATTTTGATTGGTAGGGCACCAAATAAGGAATTTAGTTTTGGTAGAATTCTTATTTTTATTATATTAGCCTGTCAGATCCATGGACAGATGGTGTTTGCTCAGGTATTTGAATCTGATTTTATTTGTGTGAGAAGTGTTTTGTAATTGTTTTCAAAAAGTATTTGATTCAGCCTTGGCAGGTAGAGTCCCAGGTATTTTATTTTGTCTGAGGTTAGTATGAATGGGATTTCACTTTCTAGCTCTTTCTGCTGTATCTTGCTAATCATATATAGAAATGTTGAGGATTCATGAGGGTTTATTTTATATCCTGCTACTTTGCAAAAGTTGCTAATTATTTCTAGTAATTTTTAGTTGAATTTTGGGATTCTTTAGGTATACCATCATGTCATCTGCAAAGAGTGAGAGATTTGCCTTCTCCTTCACTATTCTAATTCCTTCAATTTCTTTTTATTCTCTTATTACTGAAGCTAACATTTCTAATACAATATTGAATAGTAGTGGTGATAATGGGCATCCTTGTTTCACCCCTGATCTTATTGGGAATGCCTGAAGCCTCTCCCCATTGCATGTAATGCTTGTTGATGGTTTCAAATAGCTACTGCTTATTATTCTAAGGAACAAAACATTTATTCCTACACTCTCTAGTGCTTTTAGTAGGAATGGGTGCTGTATTTTGTCAAAAGATTTTTCAGCATCTATTGACATGATTATTTGATTTCTGTTACATGTTAATGATATAAATAATTTTCCAAATATTGAAAAACCCTGCATTCCTGGGATAAATCCTACTTGATCATAATGTATTATCCTAGTGTTAACTTGTTCTAATCATTTTTCCAAGATTATATTTAAGATTTTTGCATCTATATTCATCAGGGAGATAGGTCTATAATTTTCTTTCTCTTTTTTTAACTCTTCCTAGTTTAGGTATCAGCACAATATTGGTGTCATTGAAAGAGTTAGGCAGAGTTCAGTCTTCACCTATTTTTTCCAAAGAGTTTGTATAGAATTGGAATCAATTGTTACTAAAATATTTGATAGAATTCACTTGTGAATCTATCTGGGCCTAGAGACTTTTTTTCTGAGGGAGTTCAATAATGGGTTTTAGAATTTCTTTTTCTGAGATAGGTTTAGTTAGGTAATTAATTTCCTCTTCATTGAATCTGGGCAACTTATATTTTTGTAAATATTCATTCATTTCACTTAGATTGTCAAATGTATTGGCATAGAGTTGGGCATAATTATTCCCAATCAGTACTTTAATTTCCTCCTTATTGCTGGCAAGTTCACCTTTTTCTGTTGTGATACTAGCAGCAATTTATTTTCCTTCTTTCTTTTTTTTATAAAATTGAACATAGATTTACCAATTTTATTGGGTTTTTTCAATAAAACTAGCTGTTGGTTTTGTTTATTAGTTCAATAGTTCCTTCTAATAATTTCTTCTGTAATTTTTAGAATTTATAATTTGATATTTAATTGGAGCTTTTCAATTTGTTCTTTCTCTAGTTTTTTTAGTTGCATATTTAGTTAATTGATTTCTTCTTTCTCTAATTTATTCATTTAAGCTTTTAAAGATATACTATATCTTCTGACAGCTGGCTTGAGTGCATCCCATTGGTTTTACTATGTGGTTTCATTATTGTCATTATCTACGATGAAAAGATTAATTTTTCTATAATTTGTTGTTTGATCCACTCATTCTTTAAAATGAGGTTATTTAGTTTCCAATTAGTTCTGGGTCTATATCTCCCTGGCCCAGTATTTCATATGAATGTTTTTGCATTATGATCTGAGAGAGATGTATTCACTATTTCTTCCTTTCTGCAATTGATTATTAGGGTTTTGTGCCCTATTACATGGTCAATTTTTATGTCAGAGCCATGTACAGAAGGAAAAAAGGTATATTCCTTTCTATTTCCATTCAATTTCCTACATAGGTTTATCATATCTAGGTTTTCTAGCAATCTATTTACTTCCTTAACTTCCTTCTTGTTTATTTTATGATTAGATTTATCTAAATCTGAGAGCCAGTGTTTGAGCTCTCTCCCACTAGTAGAATTTTGCTGTCTGTATCTTCCTATAGCTCTTCCAACTTCTCTAAGAACTTGGATGCTATACCATCAGATGCATGCATATTTAGTATTGAAATTACTTTATTGTCTATGCTACCTTTTAGAAGGATATAGTTTCCTTTCTTATCTGTTTTAACACTATCTATTTTTTTCAGCTGCTTTTTCTGATATAAGGATTCTACTTCTATTTTTTTTTCTTTTAGCTGAAGCAAAATATATTTTACTCCAATCTTACCTTTACTCTATATGTATCTCTCTGCTTTGAATGAGTTCCTTGTAAGCAGAATATTGTAGGAGTCTGGTTTTTAATCCTGCTATCTGCTTACCTTTTGAGGGAGAATTCATCCCATTCACATTCAAAGTTATAATTACTTACTCTTTATTGTGCTCCATGCTCTCTTCCTTCTGTCTGTCTTTTTCCCCTTTTTCCACTTTATCCATTTTTCTCAATGTTTTGTTTCTCAATACCACCACCTTAAGCGTGTTTGCCTTCTTATATCAATTCCCCCTTTCTTTCCCCTTTCCCTTTTCCCCTTCTTCCCTTCCTTCTGTTAGTTCTCCTTTTTCTCTCCCTCCCCCACCCCCTTTTACACTTTTGATGCTTAAAAGGCAAGATAAGTTTCTTAACTTAACTAAGTGCATCTAAGATAACTTTAAGCCAAGTCTGATGAGATGAAAATTCAGGTGGTTCTCACCTCCTACCTTCTTCCCCTCTATTCCAATAGATCTTTTGTACTTCTTTATGTAATGAGATTTACTCCATTCAGTCTCCCTTCATCCTCCCTTCATCTTAATGTTCCCCTTTTTAAGCAGGTATTGTTTTTAAATAATTCTATCTGAGTCACAGGGGCAAGTAGCTGGCAAGTGGATAGAGTACTGGCCCTGGAGTCAGGAGCACCTGAGTTCAAATTTGACCTAATACACTTAATAATTACCTAGCTATGTGGCCTTGGGCAAGCCACTTAACCCCATTGCCTTGCAAAAACTTTAAAAAAAGAAAAAAAAGAATTATCTGAGTCGCAGAAAAGTTATACTACCACTTCTGGTTATGTATATTCTCTCTAATTGAGTTACAATTCTCATGAGTTATGAGACTCTTTCTCCCAAGTCAGTATATGAACAGTTTCATCTTATTGTATTGCAGGTTTTTATTATCTTCTCATGTGTCTCTTGAGCTCCTGTTTGATCTCCAAATTTTCTATTTAGCTCTGGTCTTTTCATCATGAAACCTTGGAAGTCTACCATCTTATTAAATATCCATCTTTTCCCTTGGAAAAGAAGGCTCAGCCTTGGAAGGTAGTGAATTCTGGGCTGCATTCAAGGCTCCCTTGCTCTTCAGAATATCTCCTTCCAGGTCCTTTGATCCCTTAACATTAGTGCAGCCAGGTCCTACATAATCCTTACTATGGCTCCTTGGTATTTAAATTTTTTCTTTCTTATTCCTTGTAGAATTTTTTCTTTTATCTGATAGTGCTGGAATTTGGCCACAACATTCCTTGGTGTTTCCTTTTTAGGATCTCTTTCCTGTAAGGCATCTTTGTATTCTTTCAATAAGTATTTTGCCCTCTGGTTCCATGATATCAGGGCAATTTTCCATCACTACATCCTGTAATATTAAGTCCAGCCTTTTTTTTTCTCTTCAATGTTTTAAGGAAGGCCTATAATTCTCAGGTTGTACCTTCTTTTTCTGTTCTTGAGGTCAGTGATTTTGCTGATGAGGTATTTTATATTTTCTTCTATTTTTTTTTATCTTTTCGGTTTTTTTAAGGCCATCTTGTTGTCTCACAAAGTCATTAGTTCCTGCTGATTCCATTCTTTATTTTTAGTGAAGAAGATTTTTCTTCATTTGTCTTTGGCAACTCCTTTTCCAGTTGGTCAATCCTATTTTTGAAGGAGTTTTCAATTTTCCCAAGTGTAGTTTTGAGAGAACCATTTTCTTTTTGCATTTGCCCAATTGAAGATCTGAGTTATTCTCATTTTATATTTGTCCAATGGCATTTTCCAAGGATTTCTTTTCTTGTTGCAAGACTTTAATTTTCTCTTGCAACATGTTAAATTTCTCTTGAGTTTCTTTTCCCAGTTTTTTCAATTTATTTTTAAACTCCTTCCTGATTTCTTCCAGGAAATCTTTCTGGGCTGGAGACCAATTCCTGTTCTCCTCAGCAGTTCTGGGTCTCTCTGGGTTAGGATCTATATCTTCTAAGCATTTCTCCATGGGCTCCCTTTACTCTGGCCTTTTTTCATCTTTCTAGGGCCTTGTGTTGGAGGGTGGAGCTGACTCTCAGAAGTTTTCTTTTGAATATCTTAGAGGCTTTGTTCACTTGGTTTAGTAATTCCAAGTGCCAGCCAGTAGGGGGTGATGGTTGCTTTCTCTGGAGTGTTTGAGGTCCTCAGAAGCAGGGTCTGAGTTGACCTTGAACACTGGGCTGGACCCTAGGGGAGAGAGTTAATCTCTTTTCATTGAGTTAACTCTGTTGCCTTGAGGGGTGTGTGGGTGTGTGGGGGGGTGTTTATCTCTTGTTCTAGACAAAGGGCTCTGCTCAAAGTATGGAACTCAGGTCCCTGGCCCAACTGGTTTGCTCCAGGCATGCTCTGAGTCTCTGTGCAGGATCTCACCCTCCTTTAACTCCTCTAAAGACTCCACAGCTAAAGTGGCACCTCGTACCTGCCACTCACTGAAGTCTCTATGGCTGAGGCTGGCCCTCTGTCTGGCCCCAGCTGCTGTCCCCATGCTAATGCTCTGCTCTTGTCTCCTGGTTCACTCATGGTCCCTTGAGACAGACTTTCTTGGTATGGGTTCTTCTCCTATCTTCTCTTTCTGGGTTTTGTTGATTGAATTTCTATTAAGAGGTTTCTCTCATGTTGTTTTTGAGGGGAAAGAAGAGCACTTATCACAGTGCCTGTCTTCTCTCTACCATCTTGGCTGGAAATCAAGAGAATCTTTTTAGACCTAACTTTTTCCTTCTACCACTAGTTCATTGGCTTCATTCTTATAGAAATTCTCTTTAATTGACCAGTTTTGTCAATTGAAAATCACCAAACAAAAGAATAATACAAGCAAAAAATGTTTAAATTGGAAATCCAAATGAGAAGCGAAATAATTTCTGTTTCTACAGAATGTTTATGATAGAGTTGGTTTGAAATAGCTAGCAAAGCAAATACATATTGATTCTGGGTTTTCAAACAGACTAACATTCGGGTTTTAAGAACAGTTTGATCACATGATAATACTTCTGACGAAATACAATTATAAAATAACAAAGGGGAATGAGGGAACTACTCTAGTACAGTGTTCAGCATATAAATGAGAAGATGATCAAGTGTCTTCCCTCCATTAGTAATTGGTTTGCACTTCAGTGTAAAACACATATGGCAGTTTGGAAACAATTTGATAACAGGTTGAGAAACTGCAAAAACATGTTATGCTTAGTCATAAATGGTCCGAGTCTGTTATAATCACTTCATGAAAGCAAAAATCATTGTACACATACTCATAATGGTTTGGAATCAATGTAGAAACAAAGGTGTAAGCCTTGAGGATGCACATATTAATCAAAGAGGAAATGTATATATATATATATTATATATTATTTATAATATATAATAATATATATTTATATAAATTATTTACATCCTCAAGGATGCCTTGCATCCAGGGTCATTTTCAGTGGTTCTGATTCCTGAAGGCTCCATTAAACCACTTTTAGCACAAAACCTTGGACCATTATCATGAACCCTCAAAGGGTTAGAGAATTCTTAAGTTGGAATCATCGAATAAATTATGTTATTCTTTCTTTTCCAAGGAGCATATTGCAAAAGGAAACTTTTATCTCATTTTAATGAAACTAATCCTTAGAATTCTTGAACATTAAAACTCTCAAGCTTGAAGTTACCCAAGAACCCTCCTTTACCTGGTTAGAAGATTTTTAGAGCAAAATGTCTGAGGAATTAGTCATATCCCTACTCTCCACAGTAAACTGAAGTTCAGAAATATCCTTGGACTCCTTTATTAGACACATGCAGGCACATTTTTGTTACAGCTATCAATTGTCACTACTAATTCAGGATAAATGGGAAAGGAGAAATTATCTTTGTTTAATTTCAAATAAAACATAAGGAGAAAAAGAAAGATAAAGCCTTCTACAGCAAAGTTGAACAAAGAAGGGCTGAGCTTGGTTTCATAAATGATGAAAGTCCTTCATTTTCAAAAATCATGAAATCAGGGAGATGATGACAAGACATTCATGTGAATTGGATTTGAGTGAGAGGGGCTGTGCAAACCACTTTCTCCTGTAGAGACATCTGAGTTCAATTGTCAAATATGAATCAGGATGACTGGAGATGGTCCTAGGTATGAGGCATTTATAATTAAGTGACTTGTCCAAGGTCACACAGCCAGTTAGTGTTTGAGCTAGATTTGAACTCAGGTCCTCCTGACTTCAGGGCTAGGCAGTACTCATTGCACCATCCTGACTATAGGAATGGGTGACTGATTCTCAATCAGCTAATTTTGAGAAGGTTCCTCAGTCTCTGAAACACAATGAGTCTAATGTTGTGAGCTAAATAAATCTCATTCCATGGAGAAGTACCCTTCATTTCTTTATAAATAATGAATCGTGCCTTTTATTTTATTAGGTTGTTTAAGGACTAATTGATTAGGGAATATGGTGTTTTGCATCACCCACTCCTTATTATCTTGCTCTATCATATTCTAAGCAAAACTTCATAAACTGAAGTGTAATTATCTAATTACATCTAATTACCCACCTTTTTTGTCTCCCTGACTCCTTATCTCTTTTTATGTTGAAGTACTTCCCCAGGTAGCCTGTCTCTCTCAATCATGTCTACAAGTCCTGTTTTTCATTATTTTGGGAGGTAACTCATCTGTACTTGCTGACTTGAACTTCCAAGGGCACTGTGTGAAACAAGCATTTATTGAGCACATACTATGTGTCGGAAACTATGCTAAGCACTTTTACAAATACCATCTTGTTTGATCCTCATAACAACTCTGGGTAGGTACTGTTATTATCCCTATTTTACATATGAGGAAACTGAAACAAATAGAGGCTAAGTGATTTGCTCAGAATTGAACTCCTTATAAATTTTTTTGCTAGATTTGAACTCACATATTCATGAATCCAGGTCCAGAATACAGAGCTTTATACCTTATGATACCTTATGGGACCAAGGAAGTGTTTTGCAACTATCTCATTTATTCTGTCCTTTGAATTCCTGTTAAGTATATTAAGTATAACATTTGACCTTAAACTTTTTGGTTTCAGGGTTACTTCAATCTCTCTTTATTTAAAAAAAAAAAAAACTACATACAATGGTAGTTTTTACCAATCATTTTTTTTTTGGCAAAGATTCAAGGTTTTCAATTTTTCTCCCTCTCCCCTCCTGTTCCCATACTCCTCATTCCCCTCCCCCCCCCCCAGAAAGCAATCTGATACAGGCTTGACATTTGGGTTACTCAATTCACTTAAAAATTATTGAGGATTAGGGGTAGCTAGGTGGCGCATTGGATGGAGCATTGTCCCTAGAGTCAGGAGGATCTGTGTTCAAATTCGACCTCAGACAGTTAAAAATTTACTTAGAAATTACTGAGGATTATCCAATAGTTAGGCACTTTGGTAATTAGGTACAGAGACAATTAGGTACTTAGACAATTAGGATATGAATATACACAGGCACTTAGCACTATAGCTGGTTCAACAATCAGTTTTGGGGGACCTTGAAATAGGTCTTATGTACTCAATCACTTCTGTTACTGGTCTAAGGTATTCAGACAATTAGATCTGGTCATGGACATTTTCATACTTAGACATCATTAATAACAGAACTTTAGTTTCTATAGGAATTAAATATTTAGGTATTTAAGTACTTAAAATAGGTATTTAGATAAATCTTGTTTAAACAAGTCTAACCCAGCCAAATTGAGTTCAAATTAATCTACAGTCTTTCAAACCAGTTTGAACCAGTTCAATCTAATTCAAACTGTTAACATTGGGTCTAAAACTGGTTCAATCCATTCAAAATCGATCTAAAACCTATTATAATAGTGTAATCCAGTCTAAACTAGATCAGACTGATTCAATCCACTTCAGACTCTCAGCACTTAGTTATATCTTAGATACTCAGATAGCTGGTAATAATTAGGTACTTAGGTACATGGGAAATTACACAATAAGTTCTTAGGTTCTTTGCTATAGGTCTTAAGTGTTCAAGTAATCAGATGATTATGCAATTAGACCTTTTGGTACTTAGAAATTAAATATACAGGGATTTTGATGAATAAGTGCTTCTTAAGGGGCTTCTAGGTGGTGCAGTGGAGAGGGCACCAGCCCTGGATTCAGGAGTACCTGAGTTCAAATCCAGCATCAGACACTTAATAATTACCTAGCTGTGTGGGTTTGGGCAAGCCACTTAACCTCATTACCTAGGGAAAAAAAAATAAGGGCTTAGATGTCTAAGAACTTAGATTAATCTTTTTCAAAGGAGTATAAATGAATTCAATCAGATCTGAACCAATCTACACTAGTTTAAAATGGTCTCATCAGGTTCATTCTGGTCTAAATCAGTTCAAACCAGTCTAAACTATTTCAATTCATTTAGAAACAGTTCAAAACAGTTGAGCTTGGTTGATCTCCTTCATCAGGTAAACTCAGGAAACTAGATAATAAGTGTGTTTGAGTCCTTTTGTCCTAAGGTAATTAGTTACCTAGGCACACAGGCACTTAGGTAAATAAAATGTAAGATAATTAGGTACTTTGATACAATCCATAGATGGTCAGGTGCTTAGATAATTGGTAATTATTACTTAAGTATTAAAGATATCTAATAATTATGTATTTAAATGTTTTTGGTAATTTGGAATACAAATGATTAGTTCCATAGGTAATATTAGACTTGTATACTCAAGAAGTTAGGTATTTAGATTTAGAGGCACTGAGGTTCACAGATAATTAGAAAAATAAGGGCTTAATCACTTTGTTAAAGGTTTTAGATTCTACTAATTAGAGAATTAGGTAATTAAGCAGTTTAATATTGGGTACCCAGATACTAAGATGTTTAAATGATTAATTATATAGGAATTTAGTTGAATAAGTACTTAGGTTTTTAGATAAGATAGTTACTTAGATAAATCTTCAAACCAGTCTGAACCGTGTCCAATCATTTCAATCTGATTCAAATTTGTCATGAATGAAATTTAGACTTCACAGACCCTGTCAATTCATTTTGAAGATCCTCATCTGTGAACAGACTTTAAATACCATTGGTGTAAGTGGAGTGGTTCCAGTGCACTAGCTCTACCTGAGGTCAGCATCACCATTAACTCTTTCCCTAAAATAATCATTGCAGTCAATAGGCTTTAGGTAGACTGAATCCCACTTTGCCAGCTTTACTTCCCCAGCTCAAGAAACTGAGGGTGGTGATGGTGGTGGTGATGAAGATGATTGATACCCAACATTTGTAATACTGTGTATTTATTTCTCTATGTAGTGATTTCCCTTTCTCCCTCAATAATCCACCTCTTCCAGTAGAATGCTTCTTGTAGATGTTCTATCTGAGGTCAGGGTATATACATATAAACATATATACATATATGCAAATGTACATGTATGCATATCCATGCATATATGTGTAAATACATGTGCATGTGTGTGTGTAGGAATGTATGTATATTCTTGTTTTTATTTTTGCATCTCCAGTTCCTAAAAGGCTCTTAATAAATTCTTCTTTGAATTATAACATGAGGAATCTATATCAAATGACCACTCAAGTCCTTTCCAGCTCTACATCCTAGGCAGCTAGGTGGCTCTGTGGATAGAGTCCTGGAGGATCTGAATTCAAATCCAGTATCAGACATTGAACATTTACTAGCTGTGTGACCTTGGACAGATCACTTAACCCTGATTGCCTTGCATCCAGGGCCTTCTCCAGCTGTCCTGAGTCATATATGGCCAATGGACCCAGAGGTTCCATTGGCACTCCACTGGTGACTTAGCACAGTTCCTGCTTACTAAAATCCAATTTACTTGCCTGTCATGGCATCATCTGATGAGAGGGACCTGCCAATCTATCCACTTTACCATCAAGTTGACTGACCCCTTTCATTTACTACATCCATATTAACTTTCACCTGATGCAATTTGAATCATATTTCTAGCCTATTGACATCGATATTGACTCTGTCCTTGACTATATTGGTTATCATTCCACCTTTGGATCATTTGCATCTTTGATAAGCATGCCATCTAGGCATACAAGTATTAATTTTATAATAATTAAACAACCACAGGATTAAGGACAGATCTGTAGAGCCTTCTCTCCTCTCTCTTCAAGTTGATATTGAACAAGTAATGGCTTTTCTTTCATTCTTGCTTTGGTCTCTTCAAACTCAGTTGCAAATTCTTCTGGTCTACTATCATCTGATTCTAGCTTTTCCAATGTTTTTTCACATGTATGTTTATAAATCACTCTAGTCCTACCAAGATATTGCTAACAGTTATCTGGAAACTCTCGTTTTGGTGTGCCAATTTCTATATCTATAAAATAAGTGAACTGGGCTTGACCACCCTTTCAGCTCCGACATTTCATGTTTCTCTACAATATAATCCCTTCTATCCTGTTCTCTCCTTGTGAATTGGACTCATTGATTTTATTTTCTGCCTAATCAATCTGAGTCCTCCTATATCTTGTGTTTGTCACATATTTTAATAACTATTTCAGAAGAAAGGATTCTAGTTTCTTTTAAAGTGGGCTCTAAAGGTGAAGGCAATGCACTAAGCATGAGCTGAAGCTTCCAGTTCTGTGGAGTGATCTTCGTTGTACTCACAGAGGAATAAATAAAAGATTTGTCATTATCTGGTATAAAATTGAATATTATAGCTAAATTGCTTTGCATTCTTCAGGTAAGGTATGCAATATATTGCAAGATGTTGTGGAGATGAGGGGGTGAGGAGGGGTGATGAATTATTATACCCTCACAGTTTGTAGAGGATGTGTGGAGCTCATTCAGTCTAATCTCTTTATTTTAGATATGACAAAACTGAGATCCAGGGAGGAGGATTTCATTTAAAGTCATAATCTAGTAAGTAGGGCAATTAGGTTTCAAATGCAGGTCTTCAAACATCAAACCCATCATTATTTCTGTTGTCCTATATCATCATTAAGAATCTCATGGATGTAGATAAAATAATATTATATTGATAAGATTGATCTTAAATTCATTGATACTCAAAGTGTTTGTAGAATCTCCTGAGGGTTCTCAAGATTTTTTCATGGGTTCAGAGAAGTCTAAACTCTTTTCATAATAATACCAACACATTTTAATTTCTAATAGAGAAAATATGGATGCCTATAAAGCATACAAACTAAAGTTCTTTATGAGATTCTCAATAATTTTTGATAGTCTGAGGGGGAATAGTCCTGAGACCAAAGAGTTTGATAATTGTTACTCCTTGATAGTGGTCAAAAAGGTACTATCATCAGCCTAGGGAAGGCACTCTTTTATGAGTTCCCACAGGAGAGATGATCATCTATTCATCAGAACAGAAACAAACTTCTGAGAGAAAAAAAGGAATAATTTGGGAGGGGATACTTGTTCTCTTGTAGAATGAGACCTGATCTTCTGCTCCATCCTCAGCTCCAATATTCAAATCTATGATTTTTCAGCCTTAATCTTCATAGAAGTTGGAGCATAATTTAGCAGAACCATGTAATTCTCTGGGGACAGTAAGGCACAGTTGGGTGGGAGGGGCAGCAGGGAGGGTGGCCTGAAAAAATAAGTTTTACTTCCACAATTCCAGAGGGATGCATTGTTATACCCTGAGGGAGTTGAAACTAGAGAATTAGGGGCAATAAAATATAATTTGGATTTTAAAAGTTCAGGAAGCCAAACATTTACTAAAAGATATGAAACAGATGTGGATAACGATATAAATGATTTCTATTTCATATACTGGGTTCAAAAGATGTTCAACAAAGTTCTTGTAAAAGTGTGTATGTGGATTGGAGGCCTGAGAAAATTGTTTCTCTCTCTCTCTCTCTCTCTCTCTCTCTCTCTCTCTCTCTCTGTCTCTCTCTTTATCTCATAGATCAAATAGATGATATATTGACAGGTAGATGATAGCTAGAAAGAAAAAAACACCCTTTCACTTTTGAAAATGCTTCTTATAGGAAAAATCTACTTTTCAATTTTACAAAAAAATGTAGTCTTTCTGAGATATTTGAAAATTGTTTTCGAATTCAGTTCTAAATTTACAGGGTATCAGTTTCAGAGATTGAAGAGATCATTGTAATCATCTGGTCCAATCCTGTCATTTTACAGATGTGGAAACTGAGACTCAGAGATGTTCATATTGTAGCTCAAGGTCCCGTTGACAGTAGAGATGAGAATTGAACTTGCTTCCTTTGAATCTAAATCTGCCATGTTTTCCATTCTCCAATCTTATTAATTTTACTATGAATAGATATTTTTGCCATCAGCATTGTTGGGGCAGGCAGCACCTCAGTCCATCAAATTTGCTCCTGCTTGTCTACATAACTACTCAATGTGATAAGGATAATACAGTGCTGTCCTACCATCCACATATAGTCATTAAGTCTAAAAATAGTAAGAAGCAAACTAATATCATAGAACATTTGACTGATACATTTGAATGGTGTAGTATGTAAAGTAGAAGTTTAAAGGATTGTTTCTAAGTCCCTGTTTATAATCCAGTCATTCAATATAATAGACATCAGGATAGATAGGGATCAGACTTTTTATTACTTGCAAAGATTCTGGAAGTTCTAGAATAAGTTTCCCTCTAAGTCCTTCAGATGAGCATTCTCTTTCGAGCATTCAACCTTGGGAGAACTGACTTAAAACACAGAGTAGTTAAGTCCCATGGTCAGTATATGGCTTAGCCAGGATCTAAATCCAGAATTTCCTAAATTCAGGGCTGTCACTCTACTGTGGCATCTCTCATCATTCATATAAAAATAACTGAAAATCTTGATATCATTGTTCTGGATGATGATATATGAATGCACAAAGGAATCACCATTTTCTTGGTATGTTTAACTTCTCTGAGAAAATTCCCTCCATCAGCACAGATGACAACCTACCTAAGACTTAATATCTATGTTTTAGGACATTATCTGAGGCATGTAGAGTGTGTGACCTTGACCTAAGGTAGAGGAGGAGGAGGGAAAATAGATAGATAGATAGATAGATAGATAGATAGATAGATAGATAGATAGATAGAAAGATAGATAGATAGAAGAAGAAGAAGAAGAAAAGGAAGAAGAGGAGGAAGAAGAGGAAGAAGAAGAGGAGGAGGAGGAGGAAGAAGAGGAAGAAGAAGAAGAACAAGAAGAAGAGGAAGGGGAAGAGGAAAAGGAAGAAGAACAAGAAGAAGAAGAGGAAGAGGAAAAAGAAAAACAAGAAGAAGAAGCAGAAGAAGAACAAGAAGAGGAAGGGGAAGAGGAAGAGGAAGAAGAAGAAGAAGAAGAAGAAGAAAGAAGAAGAAGAAGAAAGAAGAAGAAGAAGAAAGAGCAAGAAGAACAAGAAAGATCCACAGGAGGAGGAAGAAAGATTAAAAAGAAGAGCAAGAAGAAGAGAGGAGTAGAAGAATAAAAGGAAGAAGAGGAAGAAGAATAGGAGGAAGAAAAAGAAGAGAAGAAAGGGAACAAGAAGATGATTAATTTTAAGACATGTATGAAAAGAGCACTGCATTGAGGGTGGAAACATCTGGATTTGAACAACATCTCCAAAACATAACTGACAACATTGTCACCTTGGTCAAGTCACTTTTAAACAGACTCTTGAAGACTCATTCTCTTCATCTGCAAAACAAGAATGAATAGGGACGGGGCAGCTAGGTGGCACAATGGATAGAGCATCGACCCTGGATTCAAGAGGACCTGAATTCAAATTTGACCTTAGACACTTAATAATTACCTTAAAAAACCAAAAAGAATGAATAGGGATGTTGTCAGGAAAGCACTTTGTAAACCTTAAACTACTACATGATTTCAAGTTATTATCCTGACATTGGCATAATTATTTTTCTTATTTCAAGGATTTCCATGATACGTGGAGACTTAGATCAGCCAAACTTTTCGAAGAGATCTGATATGCCACTTAAGCACACCAATTCCATTTGGTAGAAAGTCTCATAAAGGGCACATTCTTTTCAACCACAAAATAAAAGTCTAATGTGTAAGTAGCTTGGGATAGATCTCCTCAAACTTGACACAAACAGCACCATGATCCTCTTTAGCAGGCTGGATAAACCTATGGATGTCTTCTCAGAATAATGTTTTTAAATGCATAGGATTACAAAGGAAAACAAATCTATTGAAATACAGTTATCAAAATATTTTTTTTAATGAGTTCATGATGAATGCCAGGTTAAGAATGCCTGACCTACAAAGGGATCTGTATCATTTTGAAGCTTCCAGCTGGGTAGACTAAAATGATTATTGTAAATAACTTCATGTATGTAAATACTATTATTATGACAATATCAGCCATGTAGCACAATATTTGATATTCTCATTAGAACCCTTAATTTGTCTGCTATGGTACCAAGCAGTCCCTCGGGTAATTGTTCTAATTGACTGGGTAGCATATTTAGGGGAAAAATAAAATAATTAAATTATCTTTTTTTTAAAAAAGGTCTGAAAATAGCACTCTTATTTAAATTGTAATAGTTCATACTCATCTGAGATTTCTTCATGTCTACAATAACGCAGCTGTTTTCCTCAGGGTGTTCTCACAGGATCATAAAAAAATATATATTTGTTGTGAGCCTGCAGAAACCCCAAAGAAAGCAGCTGTGTTTTTGATAAACTGGGTTTGGTTTTCAACACTTTGAGCCGTGGAGAAATTTACACGGGAATCCAAGGCATTGCACATTCATGAGTGCTATCTTTTTTAAGAGAAACAAACACATTTCATTTAGTCAAAGTTTATGTCGCAAAGTGGGCTCACTGATCTCTGAGCTGAGCTAAGGTATGAAATTAGAAACTTGACCTTCAACAAAAGACTATGGCCTGAACTTGAAAAATGCCACTCACTCTAGACTCTGAGCCATCACTAGGGAAATCACTGTGAAGGGTGTAAGGATGTTCTACGTGAACTTTGTCCATTACACATCAGTGCTTCACTCTCCTTCTTTCCTCCCTGAATATTTGGTCAGGGGAAATGTCATAAATCTGCTGCATTAACCAAGGAGTTGAGCCTGAGTGATTGAAGATTTGGGTCTTTGCCAATCAGAAATTCTCATGGTACAAGAAGGCAATACTAAACCTTCTGGGTACTGTAACCTTTCCCATCAATGTATTTATTCTGATTTGGGGTAAAGAAAACAAAGTCAAAAGGGGGACTCCAATACTGTCTACATTAGTAAGATCATGGTGTAGAATTTTTGAGGGGTGGGAGTGGGGATAAGGAGATTGGCCAGTGCTTACTGTTGTAGGTAATGATTTCTCAATAGAGAAATTAGGATCCTGTCACCTTTCCTCTTCTATTAATCAACCTCTCTGATACCTCTTTCTGAGGGAGATAAATACACCATTCTTAATTAAAAAACATAATCCAGAGAATTAAAGTAAAGGTTTATCTTTATATAGTCCAATGTTATTCCATTAAATATAAAAATGTATTTACTTTGAGCTAAGAAGCCAAGGAAAAGAATGGCATCAAAAGGATTATATAAGTGGGTAGGTGGAGGAGTAGTGGGTAGAGGGTAAACAATAGATAAACAGATAAAAATATCGCATTTGATTTGAGGAATCAGAATAGAAGGCTAGCCACCAATTTGATAAAGAAAGGAATTTGATGGAAATGACAGAACAAACTGATTTTTAAACGAAGACACAGATTATAAGAGCTAGAGGTGAATGGGGTGGGGGAGTGCATTTCTCTCTAGAAGAGAGGAAGACCCTAGCATCAAGAGATAAAAGTTTGAGCTCAGAAAACAGGGAGACCAGTTTGCCTGGATGTACGTATAGAAAGGTACCTATAGATGAATCTAATTGTAGCACTTCACCATTTTGCTGCCTAAAAAAAAATTAATTGAGGACTTAGGCACAAGTATAAATAGAGAAGAAATCTCCTTATTCCTTTCTCATGTAACTAGAGGAAGCACAGAACAGAAGTGAACCTTTGGACACTGGGAAGGGAGAGCTGATGACTCGCTGGACCTTTAAAAAGAAATGACTCCCCACCTCTGGTGTATCTTTGTTACTGTCTTCAGAAAACAGTCTTTGAGTCATTTCTCTTGTGTTGTGGTAATTTGTCCATTTCTCTCTACTCTCCCCCTCACTTTCTCCTACTGGATTAAGATTCTTTACTTCTACTTCCATTTGGATTTCAGAATCCAGTTAAACAGATCAGGAAATCTCCAACAAAATGCATTTGGACTAAGAGATTTTCCTCTCTATAACTTATACCATGTTTCACAAAACAAACTTCAGTTGTATTTGAAAACGCATCTTAGAGTTTCCTAATATAAACTTTTCATTTGATAGATAAGAAAATCAAGGTTCACAGTTGATCAAAAAATTTGTCCCAAGATTTTTAAAAGGTAAATGGCAAAGCAATGACTAGAATTCAGCTTCCCTATAATTGAAACAACCAATCAAGATTCTTTATTGATTTTCTACTATGTGCCAAAGAGGGAAGAAAAGGCTATTTCAAATAATATAGAATAGAAACCACTCATAATAGTCAATAAATTCCTGCTGAATTGTCAAATATTTCAAAAAGCAAG
Source organism: Macrotis lagotis (assembly GCF_037893015.1). Classification (NCBI taxonomy): domain Eukaryota; kingdom Metazoa; phylum Chordata; class Mammalia; order Peramelemorphia; family Peramelidae; genus Macrotis; species Macrotis lagotis. The sequence goes on from NC_133663.1 coordinate 66,600,069, forward strand.
CTGTTCAGTCGGAACTGAAGAGTCTTAGAGATCACCTAATATAATTTTCTCATTTCCTTAGATAAGGAAACAAAAATTATGAGTTGATCAAAAAATGTGTCCAGAATTTTTTAACTGGTAAATGGCAAAGTCATGACAGGAACCCAGCTCCTCATAATTGACTCAACCAATCAAAAATCTTTATTGATTATCTATCATGTTTCAGAGAAGGAAGAAAATGTACTTTCAAATAACCTAATAGGAATTACCAATAGTAGTCAAGTAAAAGAGCTCATTTTGGGTAGGGGAAAAAACAACATTACATGAATGCTATGAATCAATAACAAATAATATACAAACTAAATAGAATATGATTTGTGGAAGGGAAGGCTAATTAGTTAATGGGGGGAATTAGGAAGTCCCAAAACAGAATATGATTGAGTCTTTCAGGAATTTACTAAAGATTCTTAGAGGCATCAACAGATACTATATGTAATGAGAATAAACGCAGAGCATTTCTAATAAAATCAGAGGTGAAACAAGGATACCTATTATCTCTATTACTATTCTATATTATTATAAATGCTAACTTTAGCAATAAGAGAAGAAAAATAAATTGAAGGAATCAGAATTGGCAATGAGGAAGCAAAGGTTTCACTCTTTGCAGATGATATGATAGTATATTCAGAGAACCTGAGACAATCATATAAAAACTCCTTGAAACAATTAAAATTCACTAAAGTTAGCAGAATATAAAATAAACCCACATAAATCATCAATATTTCTATATATGAACAAAAAAACCCAAGAGCAACAGATAGAAAGAGAAATGCCATTTAAAGTACCTTTAGACAACATTAAATACTTGGGAATCTACCTCCCAAGACAATTCCAGAAACTATATGAACACAATTATAAATCCCTTCTCACCCAAATAAAGTCATATCTAAATAATTGGAAAAATAGCAATTGCCCATGGTTAGGTCAAACTAATATAATGAAAATAACAATTCTACCCAAATTAAATTATTTATTCAATGCCATAACAACCAAACTACCCAATAACTATTTTACTGAACTAGAAAAAAATAGTCACATAATTCATCTGAGCAATAAAAGGTCAAGACTAGGAAGGGAACTGATGAAAAAAATGGAAAGGAAGGTGGCCTAGTCTAGCAGATCTAAAACTATACTATAAAGTCATCAAAAGTGTCTGTTACTGGTTAAGAAATAGAGTAATGTATCTGTGGATTTGGATAGATAAAAAAAACACACAGTAAATGACTATAGCAATCTACTCTTTGACAAACCCAAATCCATCAGCTTCTGGGATAAAAACTCACTATTTGAGAAAAATCATTAGGAAAACTGGAAAATGGCATGGCAAAAACTAGACCCCCATCTCATCCCTCTTTACTAAAATAAGGTCAATATGGGTACAAGGTGACACCATATATAAATTAAAAGACAAAGAAATACTCCATCTATAAGATCTATGGAAAGGGGACAAATTTATGACCAAACAGGAATTAGAGTACATTACAAACTGCAAAATGAATGATTTTGACAATATTAAATTAAATAGGTTTTGTGCTAATAAAATCAATGCTGCCAAAATTATAAGGAAAGCAGGAAGCTGGGAAACAATCTTCACAGTAAGGGGTTCTAATAAAGTTCTCATTTCCAAAATATATAGAGTACTACATCTAGTTTCTAAGGTCGCAAGTCATTCTCCATTTGAAAAATGGTCAAAGGATATAAATAGACAGTTTTCAAATGAAGAAATTAAAGCTATATATAATCATATAAAAATGCTCCAAATCAATATTGATAAGAGAAATGTAAATTAAAAGAACTATGAGATATCACCACACCTATCAGATTGGTTAAGAGGAGAAAAAGGAAAAATGATCAAAGTTGCAAGGTTGTGGGAGGATTGGGACATTGATGCATTTGGTGGAGTTGTGAATAGATTTTGGAGAGCAATATGGAACTATGCCTAAAGAGCAATAAAACTGTTCATTCACTTTGATCCAGCAATTCCAATTCTAGGTCTATATCAGAAGAAATCATTAAATTTAGGAAAAATTACACCTGTTCCAAAATATTCCTAGTAGCCTTTTTTTTGTATTGGCAAAGAATGGAAATTGAGGGGATGCCCATCAACTGTGGAATGGTTGTTCATATTATGATTTATGAATATTATGGAATACTATTGCTCTACAAGAAACCATAAAGGGCTGGACTCTAGAGAAGCATGGAATGAGTTACAGGATCTGATGCTGAGCAAAGGGAGCAGAACCAAGAGAACAATGTCCACATTAACAACATTGTGAGAGGATCAACCTTGTTGGAAGCAGCTCCTCTCAGTAGTTCAGAGAGCTCAGACAGATGTATTAGACTGGCTATGGATGATATTATCCCCATCAAGAAGAAGAAAAACAAAACAAAACAAACACACAAAATACCCTTCAGAATCTGATGAACACGTTATAAAAATTATCTCTTATGTAGCTTTTTCCCTTAATCCTAATTCCTCATACTGAATATGACTGAACTGTAAACATATTTATCAAAATATATATGTACAATGCTAACCTGACTGTACACTACTGAGGAGAGGGGCAAGGGAAGGGATGGTGGAAGGAAATTTTGTAACTTAAAAATACACATATTTATAAGAATGAATGTTGAAAACAAAGATTCTTAGAGACAGAGAAGAGATAGGAGTGCATTCCGTTCATGGGGGACAATACATGCTAAGGCAGGGAGGTAGGAAGCAATTGTCCTCTACATTAACAAGTCAGACAGTTGATGTGGAATATAAGAATCAGGAGGGAAAGCAATGTGAAATTTGATTAGAATGGAAAGAGTCTGGTTCCAGATTATTAAGAGATGTCCATGCCAAATAGATGAGTTATTCTTTAATCTTTTTGCTTTTGATGAAAACTATAGCTTCTGATTTGTGTGTGAAAATGAGTTATTTATAGTGCAATCAATCTTCCCTCAATACATGCGTATCTGTGGACTCCCTGTCTCCTGTGTCTTTGGGTCTTGAGGTCTAGGAGTCTTTTACTTAATCAAATTATAGGCAAATGTATTTCTTCATTCCATATGAAGGGGGAAAATAGCTATAGTCCAGTTATTTTTCCATAGTTGCTAATGACTATGTCTCCCAGAATATTTTCCTGATGTGGGTAATTTGTAGTATAGTTAGTAAAATAGTCTCAGAGTGAACAAAATGAGAGGTTGACGCAGAATCACAAATGATAGCCAGCAACTCTAACGTTTTCAAAAGACTTTACAAATATCCTTTTTGATATTCACAAAAATCACAGGAGGTAGATTCTATTATTATTCTCAGTTTAAAGATGGAAATATAGAGGTTTAGGGATGTAGCGAGCTAAGATCACACAAATAGGAAGCATCTGATTCAAGATTTGAAATAAGGTCTGTATGACCCCAGGTCCAGTTCTCTATTCACTTCATGCCATTTCAGACAGTATCTGTTTGAAGAGACCTCATTAACTAGAAACAGAAGGAATCCATAAAGTAATTTTCATATGATAACTCATTTCAGGAGGAATAAAATGTTAACATTACAGGGAGGTACCATTCTACTGAGGAGGAAAAAGAGTTGTACAAATATTCTGATATGAGTACACAAATAACCCATCAACCAATTTAGATTTTAGCGGATGTGATACAGGTAATGGAGGGTAAATATTAAAGTTATTCTGAGTTTTTAAAAACAAATAACATCAGGAGAGTTCCATGCTAGTAGTAGCTAAAGTTGCTTAGGAAGGCCAAAGATAGTAAGCATGCCTTTTTTATGACATTAGCAGAAGGAATATTAAAATGGTGATAATGCAACTGATTTGGGGGCAGTGATACAGAAAATATGAAAAAGAATGACTACCTTCTCTCCCTGAATTCTCTCTTTTCCAGCTTTTTGTGTTTTTTCCTCATCCTCCTCTTATCAGTCTAACTAGTCCTTCTGATTCTCCACTGATGAGTCAGTTATATTCACTATACTAACCCAACACTTTTCTTAATCCGATCTCCCAGTCACCAAAGTAATTTTCCTGAGTGACCATGTTATTTTCCTACTCAATAAACTACATTCTAGGCATGTGAAAGAACTTGCAGATGTGACTATTGAATAATTTTCAGTCATCTCTGAAAAATTATTAGGAATGGGAGAAGTGCCAAAGGATTGGAGAAGAGCAAATATTTTCCCAATTTAAAAAAAAAATGGAAGTTAGAGGAACATGCAAAAAACGTTTAGGTCAGTGAGCTTAACTTCAATTCTTGGATAAATTTCTGCAGTAAATAAAGGGATTTTAAAGAACAACCAGAAAAGGGAATAGACATCATAAAGATCCAGCAGAGTTTCATCTAAAACAAGCAATGTTAAAATAATTTTACTTTTTCTTATGACAGAGTGACATGATGACTGACTTAATGGATTTAAAAAAATTATTAAGTGCTTACAATGTACAAATATATGGGCATCTAAGTAGTACAATGGATAGAATGCTAGTTTTGGAGTAAAGAAAACTGATCTTCCTGAGTTCAAATCTGACTTCATACACTTATCAGCTTTGTCAGACTGGACAAATCATTTAAACCTGTTTACCTCAGTTTCCTCAGTTACCTAAAATGAATTGGAGAGGGAAATGACAAACCACTACAGAATCTTCAACAAATGGGGTCATAAAAAGTCATATATAATGAAGCAACTGAATAAAAACAGGTTCAAATACAATGCTAGGCTAGGAAAACAAATACAAAAGCCTAGAATGCAGTCTGTCTTGGGTTGATGAAGCAATTTTATCAAAGGAAGCTTAATATCTTATTCTTATTTATCTGGACTATCACCTCCTTTAACCAAATCTGTGTAGGTTAGCCTAGTTCATCAAAGAGAAACCAAAATTTAACAAAAGCATTTGTTAAACATCAATTTATTGTGTGTGGATTATTGAGCTTAGGACTGGGGATGCAAAAACAAAACTGAAGTCTTCTAACAAAGCCTTGAAATACTCACTTGATGGAACAGTTATCACTGTTTCTGTTTAATTTTCAGTTGGATCAAAAGGTCTTTAATTCCTTTTCAACTCTGAGACACTAGATTTCCCTTAACTCTAGGGTGCCTGAATAATTTAATTCTTGTCAAAGAAGTTGTATAAATTGGAAGTACATTTAGTCAGCCAATAAGCATTTATTTAGTAAGCACTTACTATGTTAAATAAAAGTTAATTGACTAGACATAGGGTCATTTGTTAAATGTTGAAAATGATAAGAACATGAAGTAGCCCTACTAAATGACTAAAATGAGAGAGGATAAATACATACCTCTGGCACCACACTGATAAGTTTTATTTTTTTTTAATAACCAAGGAAAGCCTCTGTGATTTTGTCCTGTCTTCTTAACTTTGAAGACATGAATGAGCTGTCCTCTTTACCAATGGAAAGACTTCCCAACATGGATCATAGATTTATTAGGATAATGAAATGAAGCTAGCACAAATCATTTTTAACACTTAGTCATATGCTGTCATATGTTATCTTAAAGAAGCTTATGAACAAACCTTGCTTTCTCCACTAGATTATAAGTACCTTGAGGGAATGGACCAATAGCCCTGTTTCTTTGAATCTTGCACAGTATATTGCTAAATATTTAAAATTTTTATCATACAAAAGAGAGACTTCTGGTAGTATTTTTAATCATTTCAAGAAGATGCAATTTTCTTATGGCTCTTTGGTTGTTCTATGTACGAATGGTTGTCAAAAAACAGATTTACTACCTTTATAATATATGTCATCATCTACTTCCATGGCCCAAAGATGCTAACATTATCATTTTGATGCTGAAACTTGACCATGGTTAATTTATACTTACAGATTTGGCAACTTTCCTCCCTTTAAATGTTTATAAAGGAAAGTTCTAAGATCTAAATGGATAGCTGCTGTAAATTTCTGTAATTTCATTAGGGGATGGTCATTTCTACCTAGATTAAACTTGAAGCCATATCAGGTGTTCCTTGTAAAGAACATAAAAGGCCTCATATCCCGTCCAAATATGCCTTTATTACTTTTTTCTGCAGGGATTGGGAGCAGGGAAGCATGACTAACAGTTAAGGCCCATTTAAAGCTCTAGAAATTTGGAGATTCTGAGGTTATGGCTACATCCAATAAGATTTTCACTGAAAATACACTAAAAAAAAAAGGACCTGCTACTTTGTACTCCTATTCCTGCCTGTAAGTCATTACCTTGTACTACTGAAATCACACAGGGACTGGGAGAAAGCAGGGCTCAGATTAAAGTTTGAGATAAAACCTCATGGTTCTAAGTGAGATAACCAGCCAAATCAAATGGGACCCAATGATTCCAGTTGCTGCCTACAAAACAAAAGTGTAGGCTCAACATCCATGGGGGTAGCCTTCCATGGTATCTTTTTATCCCATACAAAAATAGCAGTTCCATGGAATTCTTCTTCCTCCTTACTCAACATTCATCACAGATCCACAAATAGGGTGGTCAGGGGCAAACCAATGTGTGTAACTAATGGTTTTCCTGTTTACCATCAAGTTGCTCACCTTGGGTGAGTGTCATTCCATCCATTTTAAGTATCAGTAGTGATGCTGAAAACTCCACATAAAAATTGTACTTTATCTTAAGCATAGACCAGAAACTGGGGGGGGGGGGGGTTGGAGGGGGGGCGTTCTAAAGGTTATTTTGTTGTGTTTTTCTCCTCTATTTTCTTAGCAGGGTATCTTACCAACTCCATCTCAGATGTAATGGGGAAGAACCAAGCTGATTGCATGAGTCCATGGGTGTTCATGATACTCAGCTAAGTATTCAAGTAGAAAGAGTAGTTCTGGAGAAGGAGAAAGTAATGAGAGGTTTTGAAATTACTTTAATCTTTAAAAAGTTAGATGTAATTACAAAATAAAACATCAATATCACAGCTGTGCTTAACTACCAAATATAATTTTCACAGTTATGCATTCTGCTTTCTATTCATTAGGAGCTCTCCATCACTTACTATATATGCATGTATCCTGATCATAAATGAGTTCTTAATGATTTCAGACCAAAGGAATTATAATACAAAGGTCGCAATTTATTTTTAACAATGCATGGGAATGGCTTTTCATTTAAAATACAAATGAATCTTTCATTACGCTGGAATCTCACAAAACTAGAGTTCACAGGTTCTTTCTGTGGAAAAGGATGTCCAAATTAAACTGCTTTGCATGAAGTTCTTTTTTGTGTGTGCTTTAATGATAATATATCCAACATTCCTACAGCATTTGAAAATTTGCAAAGCATTTTTCCATATATTATCTTATCTGATTTTCCCAATAATGCTAGGAGAAAGGTGTTATTATCATTGTTATTTTGCAGATGAAGAACATGACATTGTCAGAAATTAAATGACTTACCAGAATTTACACAACTGGGGAGCAAAAAAGGTAAGATTTCAACTCAGACTTTAATTCCAACTCTATCCACTATGCCACCTCACTGACTCCTAATGAAGGCCCTTCTTTAACTTCTTTAACAGGGCCCAATAAAGGTCTCATCACACCAAGTGACACTGTGTGGTGAGCTAAATCACATTCAGATTGATGCAAATTTCTCTCCAGCAGGCTCAATTTTGATAGCAAAAATAGACATATTTCTTATAAAATCTTTACGTATGTCCTTAATTAAGACATAACAGAGATGCATAAGAGAGAAGGCGAAGAGAAAATACCTAATATGAATAGAGTCTAAATAGGGGTACTAGTGCATTTAAACCAAAGGCTCGACCAACTAATTAACAAAGGATTTTCTAAAACGAGCAAATCCAAGAAATTAAGATAATAATAGATAATACTGGCAGGGTCTAGGTGATGGAGTATGTTGACTTTGACTCTGGAGTTAGACATGAGTTGATGTCACCTCAGATAAATGACCCTGAGCTTCATTTTCTACAAGTGTAAAATAGGGATAATAATAGCTCCTCCTTCACAAGATTGACATGATAATTAAATGCTTATGTAAATTAAATTTTTTTATTTTATTATCACAATAAATAATAATATATTATTAAATAAATGAAAACAATTAAATTAATCAGTAAAATAATATTGGTAAAACATTAATCATACTGTCTGGCAAGCAATAGGACTTATATAAATGGTAGTTATTTATTTTATTCATTATTGCAGTACATTAATATTTGCAAGATCATATTGTACATATAAGTAAACATATGTCAATATCAAATATGAACAATTACATATGTGTCTACATGTATGCATGCATAATACATTTTTGATTACTCCTAAAATGGTAATTGTGTTAAATGTAGAAGAATGTTTTTTAGTTTTAATAAAATGATTTTTCTATTTTTCCAACAAAATGCAGATTGTTTTCAACAGTCGTTTTTTGTAAGGTTTTGAGTTCCACATTTTCCCTCTCCCTTCCTTCCCTGCCCTCTCCTTAACAGCTAGTTATCTGACATAGTCTATATATATATATATATATATATATATATATATATATATATATATTATATATATATATTATATATGCATATATATAATATATGTCATATAACTATATATAAATATATATATATATAGCCTTATTAAACTTAATTCTATTTAATCAAGTTATAAAAGAAAAATCAGAAAAAAACCTTGAAGTGAGAAAAACAAAGCAAATAGCAAATTTTAAAAATTGAAAATTGCATGCTTTAGGCTTATATTCAGACTCCATAGTTCCTTCTCTGGATATAAATGACATTTACCATCCCAAATCCTTTAGAATTGTTGATCACTAAACTGCTGAGAGAAGCCAAGTCCATTATCATCGAGCATCCTACAATATTGCTATTAATTTGTACAATGTTCTCCTGGTTCTGCTCGCTTCACTCAGCATCAGTTCATATAATATTTTTCAGGTTTTACTGAAGCCCACTCAATCATGATTGCCTATAGAATCATAGTACTCTATCACATTCATATACACAATTTATTCAGTTATTCTCCCCTCAATTTCTATTTCTTTGTAACCACAAAAAGAGTTGCTATAATTTTTTCTGTACATATAGGTCTTTCCACCTTTGTAATAATGTCTTTGGGATAGAAACCTATTAATGGTATTGATGATTCAAAGAGTATGCACAGTTTTATTACTTTGTATGCATAATTGCAAACTGCTCTCCAGAATGGAGAATGGTTGGATGACATAATACATTTTTGACTTATCACTCAATCTTACAGGAGTAAGGTCATACCTCCAAGGAGTTTTATTTTGCATTTCTCTAATCAATAATGATTTTAGAGCATTTTTCATACAACTATAGATTTCTTTAATTTCTTCATCTAAAAATAGCTTTTTCATCCTTTGATCATTTTTCAACTGGGGAAGGACTTGTATTTTTTATAAATTTGACTTTGTTCTTCATATATTTTAGAAATGTGTCCTTTATCAGAAACACTAGCTGCAAAAGTTGTTTCCCAACTTATAGCAGTTCTTTTAACTGGTTGAATTGGTTTTATTTGCAAAGAACATTTTAATTTAATGTTATCTAAATTATCCATTTTGAATTTTATATAGTTCTTTATCTCTTGTTTGGTCATATACTCCTCCCTTTACCATAGATCTGACAGATAAACTATTCTTTGTTCTCCCAACTGGTTTATGGTATTCCCTTTTATGTCTAAATCCCATAACTATTTTGTCCTTAACTTGATATAGGGTGAGATATTGGTCTATACCTACTTTCTGCCATACCATGTTCCAGATTTCCAGCAATTTTTTTCAATATAATGAGTTCTTAGTCCAGAAGCTGGAGTCTTTGAGCTTATCAAAGTGTTGTCATTTACTGCTGATTCTTTTGTACCTAATCTATTCCACTGATCTATCACTCTATTTCTTAGACAGGATTAAAATGTTTTGATGACTTCTGCTTTATAATATTATTTTAGGTCTAGTAAGCTAGGCCACATTTCTTTGTATTTCTCATTAATTTCTTTGGTATTATTGAATTTTTGCTCCTCCAGATGAATTTTGTGACTCTTTTTCCTAGTTCTATAAAACAATATAATGTTTGGGGATTTTGACTGGTATTATAATGAATAAGTAATTTAATTTAGGTAGAATTGTCATTTTGTTATATTGTTTCTGCCTACCCATGAGCAACTGACATTTTGCAAATTATTTAGCTCTGATTTTAATTTTTTTTGGGGGGGGGGTTGCAAGGCAATGGGGTTAAGTGGCTTGTCCAAGGCCACACAGCTAGGTAATTATTTAGTACCTGAGGTCAGATTAGAACTCAGGTACTCCTGACTCCAGGGCTGGTGCTCTATCCACTGCACCACCTAGCCTCCCCTGATTTTAAGCTTTTGAAAATGTTTTGTAATTGTTTTCATATAGTTTTTTTGTTTGTCTTGGCAGGAAGGCTCCAAAATGTTTTATGCCTTCCTCTTCTGAGATGGTGTTATGATCTCCTTTCAGCTTTCTGTCATCAAGGGTTTTTCTCTGACTTTTCTTACCATTTTGAGCTCTGTTTCTGGGCCATAGAAATGCTGTCCCAAACTTCTTATATTGGAGGAAAGGTCTACTCATATGTGTTTGCACTGGAAACTCGAGTACTTTGCTCATTGGACTTGTGATATGCTGCTCAATCATGCCAGATGCACTGTGGGTCTGGAGCTTTTGTGTTAGCTTCCTTAGCTCACTGAGCTGACACCTAGGGTCCTAAGCCACAGATCTCTGCTGTGGTTGAAAGCCTCTGGGTGCTCTTTTCTGCACAGGGCTACCTAAACTGGTCAGCAATCTGCATTGGTTTGCTTTCCTACACTCCGTTCTGTTCCCTGCACTGGGCCATGCTCCCTCTCCAGCCTAGTGAGACAGACCTTGCCAAAACTCCTTCCCAGATATCTTAAGCTAGAAAATGTTCCACTACATTTTTTTGTGTGTTCTGTCACTCCAGAATCCATTTAAAGGCTTGAATAACATTGTTTCTGAGGGAAGTCAGAGAGAACTTAGGGAAGTTCCTGACTTCTCTCCATTACCTTGGCTCTCCATTCCATTGAAGAAGTTTAATTCAGAGAAGTGACAGATCAGAAGGTGGAGATATAGGATGTGGTCAATGAATTTACTCAAACTTCATTCACAGTGAATTTTACAGTACCTAAATGTTTCTCTCATCCCTATCCTTTTCTGATTTGTTCACCTGATCAAAGGTAGAATTCATCATGTTCTCCTCTGACTCCAACTACAGAGATAAACTATGAACTCTAACTTGAGTAGAACAAGCAAAGTCTCTCTGTAGGAGTATAAGGCACCTGGTACACTGATTTTACAGGACTATCTAGCATGTATCCTCTTTTTTGTCTCTATCCTCAGTGAATGACAGACATTTCCTAACATAGGTTGCTTATGAGTTTAGTGGGAATGTATCCAAGAATGGAGTACAGAGGAAACTATTCCTCCCTTCTTATCTACCATTACATGAGATGTTGAATTGCCTTCCATTGCATGGGAGCTAATGAAGAACTGGATTCAAAGGGTTTCTGTAGCCAATATCCAAAGCCATTTTTGTCAGTGTTTGTTCTGTTTTGTTTTTTCCTGGAGACATGGAGTTGGTTTTCTCTGGTTACTGATGCTTTTCTTTAGAAGCAGGTGTTGTCAAAGGAGTGACAGCATTCAGAGTACCTAGATCAGCTTAATGAGTAGCCCCATACTTCCTCAGCTCTACGTTCTAGCTTGAATTTTTAATTTCAGCTCATAAACCAAGGTTATCAATCATTTTCTGTTCCATTTAGAGTTGCATTTACCAAAGCCATCTCTGAAGTAATTAAGGAGACACTACACATGGCATTAAATCAGTTCTCCAATATTTGCAGGCTTTCCTTTCTTCTCTCTCTTGCATGAATTTACCCTGGCAATGACAAACTATCATATCATCCCCAAACTTTCATTCACAAAATATTTATGAGCCATTTGTGAGCCTTTCACCACTGAGAAATATAATACTACATGGCATTATGAGTTATTTGAAGGCATACAAATTCTTTGCTTTAATATAATCCATCCGGTTGAAGTCCACAAATTAATAACACCAACCTAGCTCCAATATCTGGTCCAGAGGAGCCTAAAATGCAATGTCTTCAAAGCTCATGAAGGCATCTGGAGCCCTTGTAACATAATCTAATGCATCCATTGCATGCCTTTTCATAAATAAATAAATAAAAGACAAGTAAATCCAAAGGAGATTTTCTCTGCTCTTGGGAGCAGTTTTAGAGCCCATACAAAGCAAACCAATTTGAATGTTTTCCAAATATGCAGGTGCTAAATCCTCATACTTGGCAGGAATAATTATTTGCTGTATTCCCTGGATCTTCTATTTTGCTGAGTTTAATTTGTTTTCAACACATAGAAGGAACAAAAAATACAAGACTATCAAAACAGTAGAAAATACACAACAAAAAAATGGGGAATTTATTTACTTTAGTATTAATTATGAATATTGTTTATATCGAATAAGAATGAAAAATAGCAATAGACTAATCACCCTAATGCTTGATTTTCTACATTGTAGTAGTCTCGAAAATATGCACCCTGGAGTCATGGAACTAACACTGTTCTTACTAGGAACAATTCTTCTCAGCCTCAGGCTATATTAAGAGTGATATATAAAGGTTATATTCCAAATATGCTCTGCCTTGCTTAAATTAAATACAAAACAGTTTATTCATAGCTGGTCAATGGATTTCACTAAAGACAGAAAAATTGAAGAAATCCAAGAAGAATCACGGTGTAAAGACAATAGTTGACAATGTTTTTTTGTTATATTGACCACAACAACAAAAGCAAAACTTTATTATGAACCCCAATGGTAATTGAATATGCTTCTCATAATATTCTCTTGGATTTATTTATTAAGTGCTTACAACTACAATAACTTTTCTCCCCAAAGTTCCAAAATAAAATTTACATGATCTAATTGTAAAATATTAAAATAATTTTACCTATAATTATGAAAACTAAATATATAAGAAAAAACTATTAAATAACTGTAAATATTTTAGCTGAGGTGTTTTGTAGGAATCAAAAGAAATAATCCAACATTACTTCATTGCCTATTGTCATCTGTAACTCTTTGTCTTAAGACTTTATTTTACATATTTTGTAGAATATCATTAACATTTAAATGAAATTGGTTATGTTTGGCATGATACAGTAATATATAAACCATTTTTATGTTGAACTTCTTGTATTAATAAATACTTGCAATATTTGATTAAACACCAAACACACACATTATTCAATCTGATTTTACATTGAATTTATTTCTATTTTTTACTTAAAATAAAAATAAATTGAAAGTGCTTGCTCACGCAAATATGTGGCAGAAAATGGTAGGATAATTTTGTGAACTCCCTTGTTGAGAATTGGAAATATATTTTTAAATATATAATCACAAATTATTTATTTTTGTGCTGGCTAATTATAAATCTGGTATTAAATAATAAATTTACTTATTTTTGATTATATATTCTTTTCAGACACGACTTTCTTCTCTTCTATCATTAGCACATTGGCTACACTATCCAAAAACTCTAGTGAAAAAGCTGATCAATATAGCCAGTCAGTTCATTTGAAAAATTTACTAGGTAGAATATTATCAACATAAACAGAGAATAAATAAGTTTAAATCTTTTTTTTAGGTTTTTGCAAGGCAAATGGGGTTAAATGGCTTGCCCAAAGCCACACAGCTAGATAATTATTAAGTGTCTGAGACTGGATTTGAACCCAGGTACTCCTGACTCCAAGGCCGGTGCTTTATCCACTACACCACCTAGCCGCCCCAATTTTAAATCTTAAAACAAGCAATTCTTCAAGGAAAAGCAGTAAAGGTTGTGTTTCTGTAGCAGACATGATGTTCCATGACACTTTTGAGATGCCCATGATGCATGTGCCCAGTCATCATGGTTTTCAACAGTCTGACCTTGGTACTCTAAGAATCTAAGACAGATGAGGTATGAATACTGTGTAAGATGCAGATGATGGATCTACTCTGGTACATTGTACAAAATGCAAATGAGGATGTATGCTTCTGACTGATCATCTACTGGAATTGAATATTATACTAATGTTTTGTTATTTTGGAGGAGTAGAAAGGGAATAATGATAAGTTGAAAAACTTTCAAATTTTTTATACATTTTAGAATCATGCAGAATTTTGATGCTATATTCATATGTATATCAGTTTTTTGTGTGCATGATCATGATGGCTTCAAGTAATTACAGAAACAAACCTATAATATTTTAAGCATGTACATGCTTCTTGTCATAGTGGAAAACTACATATATATGTATGCATATATGTATGTAGATATGTATGTATATATATATGTATATACATGAGAAAAATCCATACATGTAAGCTCTGAAAACTCTTCTCTCCAGAGATTAATGGTAATGTGATTTCCAATTCCTTGTATCAGAAAATCAGATTGATGTTTAAAACAAGAGCTTACAAGGGCATTTCCTGGTTCAACCTAAATTCTATTTCATACGTTCATGTTCCAGTTGAATGGGAATTCTAGTACAACTGTAGAGCATAGTTAATCTAATACAATCTAGATGTTAACATAATTATCATGGTACAGTGAATAGAGTACTGGGTCTGAAGTCATGATAGATCTGAGTTCAAAACCAGACTCAGATATTAATCAGTTATGTGACCATGGGTAAGTCAATTTTCCTCAATCTACTTCATTTTCTTCAGTAGTAAGATATAGAAAATACATAAACTTTCCAAGATTTTCTGAGGATAAAAATGAGATATAATTTGTAAAGCACTTTGGAAAATCTTGAAGTGTCATAATAAATGTTATTCATATTAGTACTTTAAATACATCATCATATTAGCATTATGAATGTTATGACTTCCTAAAAGAAATACTACTTCAAAAAAATCATAACCGCTAAAGAATCCCAAGGATTATATGATAAGATGGCCACATTGAAATAGATACCTGTCTTCACATTATATCCTAACCTTTTGAGTAGGGTTTTTTCCTGCTTTTTGGTTGATCTCAACCTACAATAGGGATTCTTAACCTGAAGTCAAAGTTTTATTTTTAAATATCTTCATGACTGTATTTCAAAAATAATTATTGTATTCCCATTTGCTCAGCCTACATCGGGTTTATCAAAATTGTCTTCTGCCACATAGGAACCATTGAAAAAGATTTTCAAAAAAGAGTTGCTGTGTCTCCTTGACATTGAATTGTATTCCATTTGCTTTATTTAAAATCAGTATTTTTCATAAAGGATTGATAGGTTTCAGAGACTTCCAGAGACCCATGATACATACAAAAAAGATTAAGAAACCCTGCCCCATGGTTTACATATGTCCATGTGCGTCCAAAGAAAGATCATATGATTATACACTAGAGATTTAGAGATGAAATCTTAAATATCTACCCACCCTCTTCAATTTGTAGATGGGGGAAAAGGGAAGATACAAGTAGGTCAGTGACTTGCTCAAGATAATACAACTAACAAGAAGTGGAACAGAGATTCAAAGCCTAATCAGACAAAAAGATTAGCAGAAAATTCTTCTAATCTCCAATTTAGAAGGAGAGGACATATCTGAATTAAAGGACCAGATTGACAACAGATAATACTATATACCATTCAATGTCAAGGAAACACAGAAACTCTTTTGAAAATCTTTTTCAATGGTTCCTATCTGGCAGAAGTCAATTTTGATAAACCCGATGTAGGCTGAGCAAATGGGAATAACATTCTGCTGTTTTTAACACAACATCTCCCCTTTCCCCAAATGATTTTGTATTGTTTTTTTCAGTTATTTTGCATGTATTTATCTGTGAACCTGTTATTTTTTTTATCAACAAAACCTATGTTCCTTTATGTAAGGAAAAACACTTTCCCCCCCCCAATTCTCAGTGTGCTTGATCCATAAAATTGAACACAACACTCTAGGGTCAGTTTGACAAGAGTGAGACTGTAAGACTATCACCTCTATTATTCTGGGAAATGTAACTTTCTGAATGTGATTCAATAACACAAGATTATGTTAGCTTTGTTTTTCTGTTACTGGAGAATTGAGGGAGAACTGTGAGCCTATATTTACAAAAAAGAAGGGGTAGATAGAAAGAGGAATGGAAGAAAGAAAGAAGAGGGAGAGGAAGAAAGAGAGAGGAAAAGAGAAGAAAAGAGACAGGTGGAGAGAAAAACAGGGAGGGGGAGCAAAAGAAGAGATTAAAAGAGTGATCAGAGAGAAAACAGAAAGGATGAAGAGAAAAAACAAAGGGAGGACATACAGACAGAGTCACAGACAGAGGAACAAGCAAAAACATAGAAGAAGGAGAGATAGACAGAGTCAGAGATGGGTAGGGACATCAAAGAAGAGATAGGCATTCAGATGTTTTGGTAATGGCCGTCCCAACCAAATATTTCTGTGTTTTCTGACAAAATAGGAAGAAACTGATTAGAATATAATCAATAAATCTGGTCAAATATCTGTCTGTCTTAGATCTTGCTCCCCAATTTGGCTTATGATTGACAAGGAGATTTTACTTACCTCTCTGGTTTCAACCATTAATGTAGTTCTCATAATGACTAATAAAACTCCCGACTTCTCCAAGCCATATTATTACTGTGTACACAATAACTTCAAATTATGTATAAGAACGAGGTAAAACATGGTCAAACATCTGAATGTATAGTCTGTACACACCATTAACCATCCAGATAATTGACTAGTAAAGTGTATCCTTTGGGGATCTTGGAGAAATAGCCAGAAAGAATATTATCCTTAATCATCTGAGGATATTTCAAATAGGAGAATGTAGGTATGTTAATTAATTGAAAGTTATTGGTTTTGAGTTCTCATACACTCAGATCATCTAACTGCTTTTTTTTTAGTATAAGCAGACATTTGATATTTTAGAACACATTGTAAACTACTCAAGGGCAAAGAGTTCCTATTCTCTAAAATAGTAAGTTTTGACTAATCAAATATATACATCCTTTATAATTACAAAGAGCAGAAATCTAATATTTTTCCTGAATACCAGCTCATAAATCCCATTTTATCAACTTTAGTATACATTAGGAAGGAAGTGTCAAAGAATTGTGGGAAAGTGCCTGAGCAGAGGGGTGACCAGGTTAAAGGGGGAAAAATTAAACACTTTGCCATTTCAAACACAAACCAATCAAGGGACATCCACTCAAGTTCTCAAATCCTTTTAGGGTGGAAAAGGGAGAAAATAATCTTTCATTTCAGTCCTTTTTCCTACAACCATAATTTATGAGAATGACTATAAAGCAAGTTCAGGGTCAGCAATGAGGGTAAGCAAGTTCAGGGTCAGCAATGTAAACATTAGTTATGTCATAGTTCCTAACCCCACTGGCCCTAATTTAACATGGTCCCACAACCACATCCTCCCAAGCACTTAACTTTTAACTGTCCATCATAAGAAACATGACAATTAATGATTTAAAAAGAGAACAAGAGAGGGAAAAGAGGAGGAAAAATTAACTGCATTCTTGAAACATCTGTGCAAGAGGAAAGTTCATTCACTGTAGGATGTCTCCAGACAGTGGGATGCCTACCACAAAGACATATGGAAAATAAACTTGATTTATAGACATGCAGTAAATTCATTTGGAAAGTTGAGAATTAGCATCCTAAAAAAGCTTTGCATGGTTTCATATCCCAAACAAAAAGATAAAGTGCTTAGAAAAAAAAAATCTTTCTGGCAGGCTCTACTGGACTAGGTTGCTCTGTGGTTCATAATTCTGTGTTAATTGATTGTGCAACAGAGAACTGCTTTTGTTTTTGTACTATAAATACAAAAAGCACTTAACTTCTGTCCACTTCTGATCTGGTTTTATACATGCCCTATGGATTCAGAAAAGCTCAAGCTGACCTTCTGAATCTTTGTTTTTCTAGTACTTTTGCCTCCCTGGGTCTTTCTCAGGGCCAAGATTACTCATTTGATAATTATTGATGATACAGTTCTGAGTATTTGGTCTGAACTCTTTTTGTCTAATTTTCTAACCTCAGCATCAGTTGTCAGCCTAGGAATGAGGTTTAGGAAGAGAGCATGGGAGATCTGATGTTCTGACATTCTGCTGATTTTTTTCCAATGTCCTTTCCCTTTCCTTACATCTTCTCTTTCTTCCCTTCCATCTCCCCTTCCTTTCCCTTGATTTCTTTTCCCAATTCTCTCCATTTCTCTCCCCTTTCCTCTCTTCTCCTTCCCTTTTATTGCAACATTACTCTAATTCCAAAGATGTCATATTGGCCTAAATCTATTGCTTTGTCTGTCCAAGAGAATGAGATTTAATAGTTATCCATTGGAAAAATGACCTTGCAGTTTTCATTTAAAATATGCATTGAATTATCCATAGACTTGCTTGGTCTTCTTATGACTGACAGCATAAGGCATATCATGGAACAGGTGGATGAAGCTAGTGGTGTAGTTTATGGCCAAAAGAGATAGTTTCTTCAGTCAGATGTCTAAACATCAGAGAGTTTTGTGTCTTCATCTATTAATTAAGCAATCAATCAATAAGCATTTATTATGTGATGACAACAAGCACATCAAAGTGCCAGACATTGCTATGGCTCAGAGATATTCAGCATACATTTAGAGTATGACCAGTCATGTTGGATTGATTACTGATATCTTTGGCATCCCTTTTGGGGTTGTTTTGGCAGAGATACACGAGTGGTTTGTCACTTCCTTCTCCAGCTCATTTTACAGATAAGGAAACTGAGGTAAACTGGATTAAGTGATTTGCACAGTGTCACACATTTAGTATCTGAAGCTAGATTTCAGACTGTAATTCAGTAAGATGTATCTTACTGAGTCCAAGACTGGCACTCTATCCACTATTCCCCCAGCAAGAAAGACTAGCAGGATTTAATGTGGGATACTTCTCAATAGATCCATGGACCAATTTAGCTGGTTATCAAATGAGTTCAGGAATAACACTTGGATATCTTATATGCACCATTAGTGTTTGAAAAAATAATAGAAGAATCAGAAGATTGCTTCTAATGAGTCGAGTAGATCATAAAATCACAGAATCTGTGATGTGGAAGGTACTTTAGCAGCAATTTAGTTCAACTCATATGTGACAGGAATCTCTACTCTAACATATCTGAGTAGTGTTCATCTAGCCTGAACTTGATGACATATCCAAGAGGGATAATCTACACCTCTGAGGCAGGTTATTTTATCTTTAATTGTTCTCATTGTTTGGAAGTTTCAATATCATATCTAACTTTGCTTCTTTATGATTTCTACTCATCCCCCCAATTATCTTCTGTAATCAAAGAAAATACATTTAACTCCTCCTTCACTTAACACTAACCAAATTCTTATAGGTAGAAATTCAAGCTTTCCTCCTTTAGTCTTTTCTCCAGGTCAGTTGTTTTCAAAGTGTGGTCTGAAGACTGGCAGAGGCTCCTGAGACACTGTCAAGAGGTCTGAAAGGTCATATGTAATATTAAGACATTATGTTCCTATTAAAATGATTCTCCCCTTTTCCAACTACATAACTGGGTAAGGCCATATTTTATTCATATTCCTCAACCAAAACAACATATCACAGCTGATTGAATGCAGAAACAGATATGAGAATCCAGCTGTCTTGTATTAAATCAGATATTAAAGAGATTGCAAAAATATGTAAAACAATATCACTCTTCTCACTAATGCTTTTTCTTCTGGAAAATATTGTTCCTTTTTCTAAAAAGTGCTGTTTTATTTTTCAATTTTATTCATCTTAATATGTTAAGTTCCTTATTTTAAATGAATTAACAAATGTGTTTAGAATTTATGTTTTAATTTCTAATTCAGCAAATATATGTACATATATATGTGTATATATATATATATATATATATATATATATATATATATATATATACATAAATAAAATTTAAGTTCTCAATAATTTTGAAGAAGTGCTGAGACCAAAAAATTTTAGAATTGCTGCTCTAGGGTAAATATATCCAGAGTCATATGACATAGATTTTCCATCTTTATCTTTCTCTGAATAATTTGTAGCTTGTCAATAAGTGAGCAGAAATGAGGATAATATTCCAGATCAGTTCTAATGAAGTTAAGAATACCATGAGACTGGGCAGCTAGGCAGCATAGTCGATAAAGCACTGGCTTTGGAGTCAGGAGTACCTGGGTTCAAATCTGGTCTCAGGCACTTAATAATTACCTAGCTGTGTGGCCTTGGGCAAGCCACTTAACCCCATTTGCATTGCAAAAACCTAAAAAAAAAATACCATGAGACTATCACTATTCCCTATTTCTGGAAAATTTTGGCCTTCATCATATAGTTCAAGGTTATGCTGGTTTTCTTTGCTTGTTTGTTTGCTTTGTCTGCCATACCAGACTACAAATTTACATTGGGTTTGCAATCCATTACAACCTCAATAATTTTTTTTTCATAACCATTGCTATTCAGAACTTCCATAAAGGATTTTGAAAATCATATGGATAACAATGATAAAGGTGACAGATTCAGACAGGTTGTATTATTTATCAGTGGGATATTAGAATGTAAATTTACTGAGATTAGGGGTTGTTTCCTTTGTTCTAATTCAGATAATGATAGCTTTAGAGTTGGAGGATCTTGCATTTAATTGTATCTGACTCACGGGTTTTCAATCAACAGAAGGATGGAGAGATTCAGTGTTTGTCTAGTATTATAAAACTAATATCTGTGATGATACATAAATACTGTTAATTATAAGATCCTTACCATTAAGCCATGATAAATCTCCAATGCCTAATATAGTCACATACTTAATAAATAATTGGTAATTGATTGATTGATGTCATAGTGACTCTTTTGAAGTATCAAAGCTATTTCAAAATGAGTAGAATGAGAAAAGCTACCCAGTAGGCACAGAAGCTATCCCCAAAATTTTAGGATTATTTCAAGATTTATATAATTAAATATTCTTAACTTGAAATGTCACTAATATTTTGGAGAACATGCATACTTATTACTGAATTTTTTTAAATAAAAATATTAAGAACTCCATAAAAGTATCATTGCACTTGTATAAAGTTTAAAGCCATGGAAAAAACGTTAAGTTAAAGTGTTATGATTATCTTTCTTAAAGCAATCAAAGATATATCTCAGAGAAATATAGAAACTGTAGAAAAATCAATTTATAGCAGGAAGGGACCTTAGAAGTCATTTATCTCAATCCCTTCCATTTATGAATGAAAAGAAGCTACAAATAAGAACAATTTAAATGATGTGCTCAACACCATAAAGATAGAAGTGGTAGAACTAGGAGATGAACTCAGCTTCTTTGATTCCAATTCTGGTTCCCTTTCCACTAACAACTGGAATAGACCTTTCCAGTGTAGAGAAATCCTTTGAGAAATTTCTTTTGCCAACTGATATATACCTTATCTGTAACACTGAATCTTAGAGAGTTCCCTGGTACATTACAAGGTGAAGAGACTTATTCAAGATCTCACAGATAATTTTTGTCAGAGGAAGTCTTTCTGGATAGAGACACCAACTTCTGAGCCAAAATCCTGGAATGCTTCACAAGCTATCAATTGAAAAATTGGATATGATGGGAATAGACTCAACTTTTGAGATTTATGTCAATAAAAGCAAACTTGTCCTTACCCAAGATATCCCCAGTATGCTATCATCGAAGTTTATATGGGATGCCACAAGGTGACTCATGTTCTTCTTAATGAAAGTATAAATAGGAGAGAAGCTAAAGCACTTTATCTCCTAAGGAAAAAAGGGGAATAAGCATTATTTGTTTACTTGTCTGAATAGCTAAAGAAAAAGTAGTATGACAGACAAGAATCCTATAACTCCTGTCTCTTAAGAATGAGGGTAGGGTTCTTACCATCCAAATATGCTGCCTGTGTGGGCCAGGCCCACCCCTGGATTTATAACAACCATTCAACAGTCTTCATGTTAACAGTTTCCAAAATTTATGAACACATAAGTGTCTATTTGGGATGATAAGAGAGGTAAACCTTTACCCATTTTACCTTTGGGGCAAAAGGGACAGTTTGATCTATATACTTAATGATGTTCTATACTTTATGTAAATGAATAGGTAATTCTCCTTATTCTCATGCAATGTTTCCAGGTACAAGATGTTATGACAAATCCCTCAAATCATCCTTTAAAATACTACAATGTCAAGTTTTATTGTAGCCATCTTTGGGAATTGCAAATTGTTAACATCTGTTTCAGTATTTTTTTTAAGCAATACTCTAAAAACACTAATCTCTGGATATCCTACTAATAACTATAATTTTCTAGTCAGCTGTTATCTCTCAAGGTAATTTAAAGGTCACTTTTGAAAGAGAGAGAGAGAAAGACAGAGAGATGTGTGTGCTTGTGTGTGTGTGTGTGTGTGTGTGTGTGTGTGAGAGAGAGAGAGAGAGAGAGAGAGAGAGACAGAGAGACAGAGAAAGAGACAGAGAGAGATACACAGAAAGACAGAGAGATAAAAGAGAGAGACAGACAGAAAATTTTTAAAGAATATAGATATGACTTCATGACTTCTTTCTCTTAGCAGATTTATATTTGGAGTAAGTTTCATGTCTAAATGAAAATCACATCTGTGCAGGTAACCTATGCCATAATCTTTATTTTGATTAAATTTTTTGTTGGGTTATAACATTACTGTCTGCTATAACATCTACTTTGGCCTGAAATACTATTTTACTTTAAGAGAGAAACATCTTTGTCTATTTTACTTTAAGAAACGCACTACCACAGCATATTTACTGAACTAAAATTAAATAATGCATTGACATAGTACTTGAAATTCTTTGTGTATATCAATCCATATGTTATTGCTACAGAATGCAAGGCTATTTCATTTTACAAAAAAATACGTTTGATTGTTTTTTTATAAACAGAATAATTGTAAATGCATGATGATGAAGTATTATTTAAAATTTATGGTGAATGTTTTTATAAAATGAATAATCTTTCCTGCTATTTTTACATGTTAGGAGACCTGGCTTCAAATTCTGATTATTTCATCACAATTTATATTAAATTGGGCAAGTCTATTAACTTCTCTGGGCCTCAGTTTGCTCATCTATGAAATGAATGGATTTAACTAGATAATTTCTAGTATCCTTTGTTCTATATGTGTGGAAGTATGGATATGTAGATTTTCTTAAACTAAAGGATCCTTGTGATCATTTGGCCAATTATAGGCTTTTAACCTAAGATTTTCTCCAATAACAGTGTTAAATTTTATATAAGTACAATGATTTTCATATTTGTCTTTCAGTTAATTTCTGTAGTAATTCCATCTTACTTTAGTCCTTTGGAAAACACTGCAATAAATAAATTCTTAATTAATGACCAATAAAAATGTAGACTGACCATAGTAAATCTCTAGTCTGGTATTTTTCTTTAAAGTAAAATTATGAGATGTAGTGTGAAATAGAGAAAAGGATGTTGGCTTTGTTGTCAAGACATGTTCAATTTCCAACTTTTGCCACTTAGATCTAGTAAGTAGTTATTGTATTGTCATAAGTGGGAAGCTAGATAGAACAATGTGACTGGATTCAGTTGGAGATGAGTTCAAATATGTGGTCCTAAGCAAGTCACTTAATCTTGTTTGCCTCAGTCTGGTCATCTGTAAAACTATCTATTGAAGGAAATGGCAAACCACTCCAGTATTTCTGCCAAAATAATCCCAAGTAGGGTCCATGAAGAATTGAACATGACTTTAAAAAAATGACTAAATAGACTTCTGAACAAGATGGCAGAGAGAAGACAGGCACTGTGTTAAGCACTCCCTGGGTCCCCTCAAAATTAACATGAAAGAAACCTCTTAACAGAAATCTGATCAACAAAACTCAGAAAAAGAAACTAGGAGAACACCTAACAACAATGTCTGTCTCAGGGGACCATGGGTAAACCAGGAGAGGAAAACACAGCGTCATTGCAAGGACTGGGAAGCCAAAGATTGGTCTTAGTCACAAAGACTTTAGGCAGTTCTAGAACCAAGTTTTGCCTCTGAGTCTTTGACCAGGGGAGGAACTGGAAATCATCCAGCTTGGCACTGTGCTGGACCTGAGCTCCATACTTTCCCCCAACCCAATCTCACTTCCCTCCCTCCACCCCCCACAGAAGGAAATTTGCTAGTCTTTACATCACTAAGTTAAATGTGATGAGAGAGAAACCATATCCTTAAGGAAGAAACATATAATATGAGATGTAGCAGAATTACATAATAAGACATTTTTTCCCAATTAAAGGTAATAGTCCTTGATCTTTGTTCAAACCCCATGTTTGTGGTGGCAAAGAAATGGAAAATGAGGGAAAGTCCATAGATTGGGGAATGGCTTAACAAACTGGGGTATATGTATGTGATGGAACACTATTGTTCTATTAGAAACCAGGAGGGATGGGAATTCAGGGATGCCTGGAAGGATTTGATATGCTGTGTGTGATGAGCAGAACCAGAAGAACATTATACACACTAACAGCAACATGGGAGTGATGATTAAACTTAATGGACTTGCTTGTACCAACAGGGAAGCAAGCAGGCACAATTTGGGGGTGTTTGTGACAGAGAAATCCATCTGTATCCTGAGCTCCATACTTTTGGAGCATTCTTCCAAGAACAAATGGAAGCCTTCCTGCCTCCCCCATCCCCTCAGGCATGGGTGTGGACTAAAGAGCTCACTTTATTGAAAGGGAGATGGCTTCATGCCCCTTGTTCAAGGTCAACTCAGGCCATGCTGCCCCTCCCCCTTCCCTCCAGGATTGGGACAGGGCTTCAATCTCTCCAGAGAAATCAACCAGCACCCCCTACTGGCCGGCCCTTGGAATTACTAAGCCAAGTGAAAAAAGCCTCTAGGATATTCAAAAGTAAACCTCTGAGAACCAGCCCCTCCCCCCCCAGCAATGAAGAAAAACCAGGGAAAAGGGGAAGCCATGGAGAAATACTTAGAATGACCAGATTCTAACTCACAGAGATCTAGCACTTCTGAGGAGAATATTAATTGCTCTCCAGCCCAGAAAGATTTCACTGGAGAAATCAGGAAGGAGTTTAAAAATCAATTGGAAAAGTTGGGAAAAGAAACTGAAGAGAACATAAACATATTGCAAGTGAAAATTAACATCTCACAACAAGAAAACAAAATATTGGAAAATACAATTGACAAGTACAAAATGAGAATAATTCTCTCAGATCCTCGACTGGGCAAATACAAAAACAAAGTAATTCTCTCAAAACTACACTTGGGTAAAAGAAAAAGTCCTTCAAAAAAAGAATTGACCAATTGGAAAAGGAGTTGAAAAGGTAAATGAAGAAAATTCTTCTCTAAAAAAGAGAATGGAATCTGTGGAAACTAATGACTTCATGAGACAACAAGATTCTGTTAAATAAAATCAAAAGATGGAAAAAAATAGAAGAAAATTTAAAATACCTCATCAGCAAAACAACTGACCTTGAGAACTGATCAAGAGGGGCCAAACTGAGAATTATAGGCCTTCCTGAAAACATTTAAGAGGGAAAAAAATGCCTGGATTAAATATTAAAGGATTTAGTGATGGAAAATGCCCTGATATCATGAAAGCAGAGGGCAAAATAATTAATGAAAGAATACATATATCCCCTCCAGATATAGATACTAAAATGAAAACACCAATGAATATTGTGGTCAAATTCCAGAACTGTCAGATAAAAGAGAAAATCCTGCAAGCAGCCAGAAAGAAAAAAAAAAAAAACATTAAATACCAAGGAGCCACAGTAAGGATCATGCAGGACCTGGCTACATCAATATTAAGGGAGCAAAGGGCCTGGAATGAGATATTCTGAAGAACAAAAAACTTGGAATGCAGCCAAGAATCCACTGCCCAGCAAAGCTGAGCCTTCTCTTCCAGAGGAAAAGATGGACATTTAATGAAATGGGAGACTTCCAACAAGTCCTGATGAAAAGACCCGTGCTAAATAGAAAATTTGGACATGAAATAGGAGGCTCAAGAGACACATGAAAAGGTAAAAAAAAGGGGGGGTAAGGGAAAAACACTGCTATCTAATAAGATGAAACTAGCTTTATCTCCACTTGGGAGAAAGATTCTCATAACTCTTAAGAATTGTAACTCTATTAGAGAGAATATGTTTAGGCAGAAGTGATGGGCACTCATGACTTGTCCATGAGACTGCTATTCAATAAAATGAAACTGGCTATATCCCTACCTGGGAGAAAGACTCCAATAACTCTCAAGAATTGTAACTCTATTAAAGAGAATATACTTAGCCAGAAGTGATGGACACTCATAAATTTCTGTGACACAAAATGATTTTAAAACATTGCTTTCCTTTAAAAGGGGAACAGTAACAAGATGGGAGGATGGAGGAGATTGAATGGGGTAAATCACAGGACATTAAGAGGTAGAAAAGATTTATTACAGTAGAGGGGAAGAAAGGAGGAGGTAAAAATCACCTGCATCTTCTTCTTATCAGACTTAGCTTAAAGTTAACTTACACACACTCAGTTAAGTTAAGAAACTTATTTTAACTTTCAAGTATTAAAAGGGGAAAAGGGGGGAAAGGGGAACTAATAGAAGGAAGGGAAGAAGGGGAACAGGGAAAGGGGAAAGAAAGGGGAGGTTGATATAGGAGAGCAAACACACTGAAGGTGACAATATTCAGAAACAAAATACTGGGGAATATAGATAAAGGGAAAAAAGGGGAAAATACCAACAGAGGGAAGATAGAATGGATGGCAATAAAGAGTTAATAATTATAACTTTGAATGAGAATGGGATGAACTTCCCCTTAAAATGTAAATGAATAGCAGAATTGATTAAAAACCAGATTCCTACAATATGCTGCTTACAAGGAACTCATTTGAAGGAGAGAAATACTTATAGATTAAAAAGCAAAAGGTTGAAACAAAATATATTTTGCTTCAGCTGAAGTGAAAAAAGGGGATTGCAATCCATATCTTAGACAAAGCAGCTGCAAAAATAGATATTGTTAAAAGAGATAAGGAAGGAAATTATATCCTCCTAAAAGTACCATAGACAATAAAGTAATTTAAGTACTAAATATGTATGCATCCAATGGTATAGCATCCAAATTCTTAGATAAGAAGTTGATAAGAAGATATAGACAGCAAAACACTACTGGTGGGAAACTTCAATCTCCCACTCTCAGATTTAGATAAATCTAATCATAAAATAAATAAGAAGCAAGTTAAGGAGGTAAATAGATTGTTAGAGAATTCAGATATGATAGACTTATGGAGGAAACTGAATAGGGATAGAAAGGATTTTTTTTTCCTGTAGTACAAGGTATTTACACAAAAAAATGATTATGTATTAAGACATAAAAACCTAATGGTCAATTGCAGAAAGATAGAAATAATGAATACATCTTTCTCAGATCATAATGCAAATAAAAACCATCCAATATTGGGCCTGGGAGATATGGAACCAAAACTAATTGGAAACTAAATAACCTTATTTTAAAGAATAGGTGCATTAAATAACAAATTATGGAAAGAGTTAATTATTTCATCCTAGATAATGACAATAATGAAAAAAATATACAAAAACCTATGGGATATCTGTAAGGCGACTGTCAGGGGATATATTACATCTTTATAAATGCTTACATGAATAAATTAGAGAAAGAGGAAGTAAATGAACTAAATTTGCAACTAAAAAATTTAGAGAAATAGCAAATTAAAAACTCCCCAATTAAATACCAAATTAAAAATTCTAAAACTGACAGGAGAAAATATTAAAATCAAAAGCAAGAAAACTACTGAACAAATAAATAAAACCAGCATCTGGTTTTATGAAAAAAACAATAAAAGTGATAAACCTCTGGTCAATTTTATTAAAAAAAAGAAGAAAACCTAATTGCTAGCATCATAAAAGAAAAAACGTGAACTCACCATTAATGAGGAGGAAATTAAAGTAATAATTTGGAATTATTTTGTCCAACTCTATGCCAATAAATTTGACAATCTAAGTGAAATGGACAAGTAATTACAAAAATATAATTTGCACAGATTATATGAAGAGGAAATTGAAAATCTAAATAACCCTATCTCAGAAAAAATATTTCAACAAGCCATTACTGAACTCCCTGAGAATAAATCTCCAGAGACAGGTGGATTTACAAGTGAATTCTATCAAACATTTACGAAACAATTGGTTCCAATTCTATATAAACACTTTGCAAAAATAGGTGAAGATCAAAATATACCTAACTCTTTCTATGACCCCAAAATGGTGCGGATACCTAAACTAGGAAGAGTTAAAACAGAGAAAGAAAACTATACACCTATCTCCCTGATGAATATAGATGCAAAAATCATAAATAAAATCTTAGTAAAAGGAATACAACAAGTTATTACTAAGAAAATACATTATTATCAATTAGGATTTATCCCAGGAATGCAGGATTCATTCAATATTAGAAAAAGTGTTAGTATAGTTAACTATATCAATAACAAACCTATCAGAAATCATATGACTATATCAAAAGTTGCTGACAAAGCTTTTGACAAAATACAGCACCCATTCCTACTAAAAATACTAGAGTGTAAGAATAAATGGATTGTTCCTTAGAAGCAATATCTATCTGTAATCATCAATAAGCATTATATTCAAAGGGGAGAGGCTACAGGCATTCCCAATAAGATCTGGGGTGAAACAAGGATGTCCATTATCCCCACTACTATTCAATTTCATATTATATATGTTAGCCTCAGCAATAAGAGAAGAAAAAGGAATTGAAGGAATTAGAATTAGGAAGGAAGAGACAAAACTCCCACTCTTTGCAGATGGCATGAAGGTATACCTAGGAATCCCAAAGAATCATCTAAAAACTACTAGAAATAATTAGCAATTTTAGTAAAGTTGCAGGATATAAATGAACACTCATAAATCCTCAACATTTATATATATATATATATATATATATATATATATATATATATATATATATATATATATATATCTCAAGATACAGAAGAATGAGCTAGAAAGAGAAATCCTACTCAAAGTAACCTCAGAAAATATAAAATGCCTGGGAGTATACCTGCCAAGGTAGACTCAAATCTTTTTGAAAACATTTACAAAACACTTATCACACAAATAAAATCATATTTAAATAACTAGGCAAGCATCAACTGTTCATGGATAGGGTGAGTTAATATTATAAAAAGACAATTCTACCAAAACTAAACTACCTGTTTAGTGTCCTACCAATCAAAATTCCAAAAAATTACTTTAATGAGCTAGAAAATGTTGTAAGTAAATTCTTATGGAGAAATAGAAAGTTAAGAATTTCCAGGGATTCAATAATAATATGCAAAAGAAGGTGGCTTAGTCTTACTAGATCTAAAATTATATTATAATGCATCAGTCTTCAAAATTGTCTGGTATGGACTAAGAAATAGAGTGCTGGATCAGTGTAATGGACTAGGAGCAATAGTAGGAAATGAGTACAGTTAATCTGTATTTGATAAACCCAAAGAGTCCAGCTATTGGGATAGATATTCACTCTTCAATAAAAACTATTGGGAAAATTGGAAGTTAGCATGGAAGAGACTTAGATTAGCCCGACACCTCACACTCTATACCAAGATAAGACCAAATGGATGCAGGAATTAGACATAAAAATCAATATTATAAGCAAACTAGAAGATCAAGGTGTAGTTTACCTGACAGATCTATGGAAAGGGAAGCAGTTTGTGACCAAGCAAGAGATAGAGAACATTATTAAAAACAAACTAAATAATTTTGATTACATGAAATCAAAACATTTTTGAACAGTCCAGACTACTGTAATTTTTATTTACAACTAGTATTTTTGACAAAGAACTCATTTCTAAGATATACAGAGAACTGAGTCAAATTTTCAAAAAAAAAATGTCATTCCCCAATTGACAAATGGTCAAATGATATGTAAAGGTAATTTACAGATGAAGAGATCAAATCAATCCATAGTCATATGAAAAATTGCTCTAAATCATTACTTATTAGAGAAATGCAAATTAAAGCAACTCTGAGGTACCACCTCACACCTCTCAGACTGACCAATATGACCAGAATGGACAATGATCAGTGTTGGAAGGGATGTGGGAAATCTGGGACACTAATAACATTGTTGGTGGAGCTATGAATTCATCCAACTTTTCTGTAGAGCAATTTGGAATTATGCCTAAAGGGCAAGAAAAATTTGCATACCCTTTGATCCAGCAATAGCACTACTGGTGTATACCCTGAAGAGATTATGAAAAAAAGGGTAAAAACATCTCTTGTACAAAATTATCCATAGTAGCCCTGTTTGTGGTGGCAAAGACTTGGAAATTAAGTAAATATCCTTCAACTGGGGAATGGCTTAACAAACTGTGGCATATGTATGTCATGGAATACTATTGTTCTATGAGAAACCAGGAGTGATGGGGAATTCAGGGAAACATGGACAGATTTGCATGAATTGATGCTGAGCAAGGTAAGCAGATCCAGAAAAACACTGTACACCCTGACTTAAGTGTGGGGGCAATGATCAACCTTAATGGACTTGCTCATTCCTTCAGTGCAACAATCAGGGACAATTTGGGGCTGTCTGAGATGGAGAATACCATCTGTATCAAGAAAGATTTGTGGAGTTTAAACAAAGACCAAAGACTATTACCTTTAATTTAGAAAAAAAATTATCTTATTATGTAATTTTGATATCTCTTATACTTTTTTATCTTCCTTAAGGATATGATTTCTCTGTTATCACATTCAATTTAGATCAGTGTATACCATGGAAACAAAGTAAAGACTAACAGACTGCATTCTGTGGGGAGTGAGGGGAGGGAAGTAATATTAGGGGGAAAATTGTAAAACTCAAAATGAATAAAATCTTTAAAAAACAAAAAAAACTAAACAACACTAGACCTATGAAGAAAGTCTTGGACACCTATTTTATTTTTATATTGCCTACTTACATTTATGTTTCCTCTTATGTAACATGAAGCCTATATTTTCTTCAGTTGGATGCCAAGATAATGATTAGAAAATATATGAATCAGCTTTTCATTAATATATGTGCTTATGTGTATGTAATATATATATATATGTATATATATATATATATATATACATGTTTGTTTGTTTGTGTGTGTGTGTGTGTGTGTGTGTGTGTGTGTGTGTGTGTGTGTGTTTCTGTGTGTATAGTTTAGGACTCCAGAAAACTGTATCAATTCAGGGGTAAGTTGGGAGAAATGATTTGTTGACATTATGGAGACAAAAAGATTGAATGTATCACTTGGTACATAACAGAGGTGTTATAGAAAGGTAGCCTACCCTATAAAATAAATGCAATTCTTTTTAACCGTTAATCTGGAAAAGAAATATATATTTATTTAAGTTTCTCTTTCTCCTGTGTTCTTATATTGGGATATAGCCTGTCATGTTGTAGAATAATACACAGTATTCCAAGGACCATGAAAAGGTCAAGAAAGCAAGATAAAAATCTAATCAAATCTAATTCAGGAGGAATTTCCAGTCTAATGGAAGAGTTGGAATAAAATTCATAAGAATACAGCTAAAGAGACAACCATCCATTTCTGTTTTTGCTGTTGCTACAACCCTTCAAACTTGGAGGACCTAAGTTTTGACAACACTTATAAGCTTGTGCCCTTTTGGCAGGTCTTTTGAAAATTCATCATCTCCCTGCTTCAATGGACATAAGAGTAGGATTCCAGTTGATGATTTCAATGAATAACAAAAAGGAGGAAGTAGTGAAAAAAAATCATCCTTTCTAAAGTTTGAGGGAGCACAGACTCAAGTGATGTTTGGATTTCAGTATGGGTTATATTTTTGGAAAGATGATAGCCATGAAGTAGCTTGCTGTTTCAATGAATAGAGTACTGAAACTGGAGGCAGGAAGATCTGAGTTCAAGTATCAACCTGGGTTAGCCATTTAGTTTCCATTTGCCTCAGTTTCCCCAACTATAAAATGGGAACAATAGCACCATATACCTCATGGAATTGCTGTGAGGATCAAATAAGATAATAATAATATTTTTTTAGGTTTTTTTTTTTTGCAAGGCCAACGGGGTTAAGTGTCTTGCCCAAGGCCACACAGCTAGGTCATTATTAAGTGTCTGAGGCCGGATTTGAACTCAGGTACTCCTGACTCCAGGGTCAATGCTCTATCCACTGTACCACCTAGCTTCCCTGAGATAATAATATTTTAAAAGCTCTTAGCACAAAGTGGTGCATAGTAGGTACTCTATAAATCCTCATTTCTTTCCCCCTTCTATAGGTATCATACAGAACAGGTAATATTTTTGTAGTTGTTTTTTTAATCTAATTATCCCACTAGTAATGTTCACTAACTTAATTAACTGAACCTTCCTACCAACAGGATAAGGCTAAGGTTGCTAACAATAGTAAGATCTTAGAAGTTAGATGGCTTCACCTCTGTATATATCAAAAGTCATTCATTTATTAAGTGACAGAGCAAGTATTACTTGGTTCCTCTGATTCTAAATGCAGTACTTTAGACAAAAAGAACAAACAAACCAACAAAAAAAAGAGAACCATGTCACTTCCTGGGCTGAGAGGGAGGAAGGCACATATTTTTTATTTGTTTTTTTAATCTTTTTTCACCTCTCCATCCTATTCTATTTTAAAAATTTCTTGATTAATACTTTCCCTTAGAAACACAGAAAAGACTGGGAGTTTTTCAGGATTTGTACCAGTCATGGTCTGAGGATGATTTGGATCTCTCTCTCTCTCTCTTTTTTTAATCATCGGTTATCATTAAAAACTAATCCACATTCTAAATTTGTTAATGCCATATGTGTCATTGATTTCCATCTTGCCAATTAAGTAAAGGTTACCGCCTGGATGCTTTAGAGATTGCTTCTCTCCCTAGACATCACCGCCAGTGATTGAGATGATCCAGGATACTCCCACAGACCCTAAATTCCCTCTTCAGGAAAATGACCCTGTATGGAGTGTTTTGTTGGGGGGTGGGTGCTGAAGGAGGGTTTTAATAACTCCAAAACAACAGGTCCAGTTTTTTCTGTCTTTAGCTGTACAGCACATTGCCAAGGTGAGTAGAAACCTTTTATTGTCACTTATTTTTCTTTGGGAAACTAAAAATCATTTTAGGCATTTAAATCACACTTTCTGGTTTATTCCCCACACCAGGAAGAGCAGAACTATCTAAATCAGATTTATCAGTTTGTCCTTTGATCAATAGTACCAGAACTCAGTACTATTTTATCCAAGTTAGTGCTGTGTTTGTATCAGTTAAACTACAAAGCATAGGCTATAGTGAAATGTATCTGTTTAAGTATCTTGAGGACAACTGGAGTTACAATGAACCTTAAATCCACTTGAATTCAAATGCAGTCTCATGCATTTACTAGCTGTGTGACACTGAGCAAGTCCTTTAATCACATTGACTCAATTTCCTCATCTGTAAAATGAGTTGGAGAAGGAAATGGTAAGCTACTCCAGTATGTTTGACCCAAAATGGGGTCAAAGAAAGTCAGGCACAATAAAATGACTCAACAACAATAAAAGAATCTTGCTTCTTTCCAGAATGGAAGAATAAGTTATTTATGTCAATTAAAAAGTAGGATATTAGAAAGCTTTCCTAAGAAAGGAAATTAGCTTTCTTTCATATTAGTAAGATAATAACTCTCAATGATATATTAATATTGTGTATCTCTTCCTGAGCAGACAGTGTATGACTGATTTCCATTCATACTTTATTGTGCAAGTATGAAGGCTTCTCTTTGGAGAATATATATTTTATTATTTACTTTATTAAAGCTTAAAGTTTCACTAAGCCTTCTGAGACTTTATTTATATTATATTATTTTAGAGTTAAAAAGGTCTTAGGATCATTTAACCCAGGAACGACCATCTCTCCTTACAAAAGAAATTGTACCCACAAACTCTTTTAAATTTAATGTACATTCTTAACATTTTCTTCATTACTTTCTTAAGTTTAGAAAATCAATGAAGCAGTAAATCAAACTCTGGTTTATAGTGTTTCCAGTTCCCAAGGTGTAAATGGCTCACACTGAAAATTTAACAAACAGCTTTCACAAACCAGTATGGGTTGTTTCCAGCACACCAAGGATCTATCATGATCTTTTCACTTTACACAGGAGGAAATAAAGCTATGGAGAAGTGATGTGATAAGGCTAGAACTGGAAGCTGATGCCCTGATGATTAGTCCATTTACTATTGATAATAATGACAATAATGACAATATGATTATCATTTATGTAGCATGTGAAGGATTCAAAGCACTTTGTAAATGTCACTTCATTTTTTAAAACTTTATTTATTTTCATCGATATTCTCATGTTTATTTTTTAAGTTACAAAATTTCCTTCACCTTGCCTTCATACACCCCTCTCCTCAGGGGCAGACAGTCTAGCATTATACATACATATATTGATAACCATGTTTATAAATTAGTAATATTTGGTATGAGATTTAGGCTTAAGGGAAAGAGATACAAAAGAGATTTTTTTTTATAAAGCATTCATCAGAATCTAGAGGGTTGTTTTTTTTTGGGGGGGTTCATTTTGTTTTGCTTTGTTTTTCTTCCTCTGGATGGAGATAATATAGTCCATAGCCAGTCATATACAGTTGTCCTAGATCTCTGATCTGCTGAAAAGAATTGATTCCATCAAGGGTATTCATCTCCCAATGTTGCTAATGTGTACATTGTTCTCTTGCTTCTACTCCGTTAGCTCAGTACCAGAACCTGTAAGTCATTCCATGCTTCTCTATAGAACAATAGTATTCCATAGTATTCATGTACCATAACTTGTTTAACCATTCCCCAATTGATGGGCATCCCCTCAATTTCCAATTCTTTGTAAAAGAACTCTACAAAAAGAACAGCTATGAATATTTTGGAAAATGTAGGATTTATCCATTTTTTATAATTTCTTCTGGATATAGACCCAGAATTGGAATTGCTGAGTCAGAGTATAAACGGTGTTATTGTTCTTTGGGCATAGTTCCATATGCTCTCCAGAAAGGTTGGATCCATTCACAACTCCACCAGCAATGCATCAATGTCCCAATCCTCCTAAAATCTCTTCAGTATTGATCATTTTCTCTTTTTTTCTCATTTTGACCGATCTAATAGGTGTGAGATGATATCTCATTGTTGTTTTAATTTGCACTTCTCTAATCAATAATGATTTGGAACATTTTTTCATGTGATTTTATATATATCTTTAATTTCTTCATTTGAAAACTGTCTGTTCACATCATTGACCATTTAATAATTGGGGAATGACTTGTGATCCTATAAATTTGATGCAATTTTCTATATATTTTAGAAACGAGACCTTTATTAGAACTACTATTTGTGAACATTATTTCTCAACTTTCTGCTTCCCTTCTAATTTTGGCAGCATTGATTTTGTTAGCGCAAACCCTTTTTAATTTAATATAGTCAAAATCATTCAGTTTGTAGTTATCATTACATTAGAATCACACTATCTCTTGGGAAATAGAGCTATAATAATAAAACTAATAAAATATATAATTATGAATGGTAATAACAGCAATAAAAGTATAAATCTTATGGATAAATATTATTACTATTGCTGGCTATCAGTTCACACCTAGTTAAAAACAGGGTCATGTAGCAATGAGGGAAGTGGCAACTGAGTAAGTAGAGCATGAAGACCCTTGAAGATTTGATGCAGACACCAGGATGTGTATTTGGAGCACTTTTAAAGAGATGTTTGTGTGAACCAAGGTCAAATCTTACTCAAGGCACATATTACTTCCTAGAACCAAAAACCTCTACTCTGCTGAGATACAATGATTGTTAGAGAAAATAAAGAAATGAATCCACTTAACATGTATTTTATTTCTTCACTGGATAATATCCGTTTCATTCCCCTTAGAATGTATGAGTGTAAACTCAATCTAGTTCTGAATTAATTTTAAAAACCAAAGAGCAGCTTTGCATAATTCAGAAAATATTTGAATTTACCTATTCTAAAGTATAACTCTTTTTCTCAGTAGCCAAAAAATAACTTGGAAAGTAGAACTGCTTTTTATGAGGCCAGCAAAACTATGATAGAGTAATTTCCTCAGATGATTCTTACCTTTTAATAAATAATGCTATAAAAAGTAGATTAAAAACAGATGTTAGCTATGGAACTAACTAATCCTTCATATGAATCTAGTATTAGATTCCTCTACAGAATTAAATTTACTGTGATTTAGAACTTGGCAGAAACTTGGGTTTGGGGAGGGGTAATGAGGGGGAAGTTGGTAATTAGCACTTTTGTTTATTGATTCTTAAAATTAGAATGACATATAATTTTTTGCAGTAGTATTAGAAACCCTGTAACCTATATGATATTCTTGCCAATAAACAGAACAGGTTTAAAGAAATAACAAGTTAGGTGTTATTTTTTTTTTTTTGCTTTCTAGGTTCTGATAATTAGTTTAGTTGGTATGAATGAAAAAGAGTGATGGGTTCAGTTCTCAATTCAAAAATTTCATTTAAAAGATTTATTAAGCACTTTCAATAAGGCACCACTATTTTTACAAGTAGTTTCTCAGGAAGGAAAACATAAACAAAATTTTATTTAATGGATGAAGGCTATAGAGTTGGAAGGGAAGCTATAGAAGGACAGCAATTAAGGCAACCCTGACCAGGATTGCTGGGAGGTAGCCTTTTATCCATCTATCCAGGCTAAAAACACTCAGCTGTCATTGATACCATTCAGTGTAATCTTGAGCAGGCTGGGGTTAAAAAAAACAGTTCGTAGCTAATTGAACAGCAGAATACTGATCTACGTTCTGATACTTCTGCCTCTCTTTCCCCAGCTAATCTCCCTCCAAGAAGGGAGGGATGAAGAGAAGGAGGAAAGAAGTAAGAAAGAAGGGGGGAAAGGAAGGGAGAAGAAACTGTAGAAGGAGGGAGGGAAAGAAAGAAAGACAGAGAGAGAGAGAGAGAGAGAGAGAGAGAGAGATGTCAAAAATGATAGGGAAGATGATGAAGTAATATACAAAGACAGTATTTCTAAGGTTTCACTGAAACTACAGTCATTCATGTGACAGTGATGTGAGGGAAGGTAAAATTGGTCAATTTGATCAGCTGTAAGGGGCCGTATTGACAGAACCATAATCTGTGCAGGATGTCCAAGGGCTATGCTAGTACTGACAGGTCAAGTGAATCAAACTGAATTTTCCACAGCTGCTACTTGTGAAGTTAAGATATCTGATTCAGCCCCTTGGTCCCTTACTTCCTGAATGATGAACAGTCCCTGAATGTAAATGCAGATTGACAGATAATGTTTGTCTAATAGCTCTCTTAACTGAATCTAGAAAAATAGAGAAGCCATTTTCACATGCTTAGATCATAAAGGCAGAGTTTTTAACACAATGCTGAAGCGATAGCCTTCGCTTTCTTGGAAGAAAATAAAATATTTGAAAGGGGGATAGATGGAACAAGTACATGGAATCCCCAGGATAAAGAAATAGCATATTTAGGTTGCCCTACATACCTCTGGCCTTTAATGAAACTTTAATGAAATAACTACTTGCATTAATATATAACAAAAATAATCTAGAAAATGGTAGAGATAAACAAGTCAATGTTGTAATGGTATTGCTTTATATTTGTTGGAAACCACAAAGATCCTCCTTGTCAAAGCAACCTTATTAGATATTCTTCCCATAGTCTCCTAAATAGTCTGACAAAAGCATGAAACTCAATTTGTTAGCACGAATTGTTGACGGACAGTCTAGAAATGGAAGTCATTAGAATAAACAGTCCTTGAGGTCAAGGATTATTTTGACCTTTGTTTTCATACTGGAGTCAGGACTGTGGTGAATATCTATCAAATGCTTGTCAGTTGATTAATTGATTGTACTCACCATGCTGCTGGGGTTGTCAATTATCTACTTTTCCATCAAAACAGAATTTAATATTGCCTTCAGCAAAATTTTCTGCACTGGACAAAGGAATCATAAACCATTCCAGTACCTTAGCCAAGAAAATCCCTTGAACAATATGGGCCATGAGGTCACAAGGAGTCAGACATGGCGGAACAAATGGACAATAACAATTTCTTTTTTGATGTTATTCAGTCATTTTGGTCATGTCTGACTCTGTGACACTATTTTAGGTTTTCTTGGAAAATAATGAAGCGCCTTGCTATTTATTTCTCCTGCTTATATCTTAGGTGAGCAAACTGAGGTAAACAGAATTAAGTGGCTTGCCAAAGTTCAAACAACTGAGTATTTGCGGCCAAGTTTAAACTCAGGAAAGTAAGTCGTCATGACTCCAGGTCCAACATTCTATCCACTACCTAAAACTTTGCTACTTGACTCCTTTAATTGTATCCAGTATTGCTTGGAGCATACCTTAATTCATATCCTACAGACTTATATACAAAAAACTCTCTTATCCCTGTCCAAATAACATGTTACAATGTCATTCTTAATTAACCTTCTAACCCCTAACACCCTTCTTCATCCCCCCACCTGGTTATAGTTCTGGAAATAAGATTTTGATAATACAAACTCCATAAGGGGAAAAAGTATTAGAGGGCAATGGATGATGCTACCAGCCATCTTGTTATAGAGAAAACATATTAGAGAATCCTAAAAGAGATTCAAGAGTTTCATTGGAGAAATATTGAATCACATGAGATAGTAAAAGAGACCATATGCCATGGTGTTTCAAGGGCTATGTTTCATTTAAGAAAATCTGGATTCAGGTCCTGTGTCTTGGGTATCCTATTTATGTGTCCTTGGACAATTCACTTAAATTCTAAGTGACACAGTCAACTACACAACTGGAAATTATAGCTTAGCTAGCCCTTGCATGGGATATGGGAGGAGAGAAAGCTTCCGTACCAGTTCCTTCACACCAATGAAATCATAGACCTGGACTTGCTTTTCTCAGTAAATTGAATAGTAAAACATCTATAATAAATGTAATCAAATCCAAAAATATGGGGCACGTACAATATGCAGGTTAGGAAGTCAAGATCAAAGAAGATGATGTGTACAAAAACTGGAAATTGTGAAGTGGTAAACAAACATTAGTGAATAAAGGATGGTGATTGAAGGAAATAGGTTGAGAAGTCAATGTTTCCATTCTCTGATACTTAGTTGTATCTTACTCTTAACTCTAATAATATTAGGTTATATTTTGCATTTTAGTTATTTGAGCATGTTTTATTTCTCGATTTATGCTGTAATCCTTTGAAAACAAGAACACATTTCTTTCTATATATTGCTAATCCCTAAAACAGTCCCTTGAATGTTTTATCTATTTAGTAGTATTTGTTGGAGGGACAAAACTAATATTTAATACACTGGATATCATTAGCCTTATCCTTTTAGTTGTTACAAGTGGACATATCTTTTATTAATTGATAAATAAAAGGATAACTTTTCCTGCCCCAGGACCCCCCAAAAAGGCATTTTGTGATGCTTAGCCTTGATTGCAGAGAAAAGATAATGAGACCCACTTCTCTCCTTTTGGTAGAAAGTTAGTGAGCTATGAAGTTTGAATGTTGCAACCCTTCAGACAGGGCTGCATTGATGGTCAGTTTTGCTTAACCATTTTTAGATTCTAAGAGAAACTTCAGTTTTGGAAGGGAAAGAAGTAGTAAATTGGTAAATAAGTGAAAAGCAAAGGTTCACAAAATCATATATTTTTAAAGGTAAGTTTTGTTCATTGAATATTTGAATAACTGAATTATTAAGCTATCAAAGAAAGTTTTGTGATGATGGTAATGGTTGAGTTATTTGAACCTCAGTCTATGGCGAGAAGAGCAAAAGAAAGCCACAAACTAATCTCTTTTACCACTCTATTTTACCACAGAAGTTATTTTCTTTTCTATCAGATTTGGTTTCTTTTGACTTTAATATTTGACTTTTAATTTTTATCCTTTTAAACTTCCCTTTTTTAAATCCTTTCCATTCTGATAATTTTGTTTGCATTCTTACCCAAATCCAAAGCCAATTAGCATGTGATTTACATTTGTGGTGAGGAATTGATTAGGTCTCCACTAAGTGATTAATTTATATCCTCAGCATAGTTGATGAAATTATAGAAATTAGTAGGCAGGTAAAAGAAACATTAATATCTACCCTGTTACTCCTTCACACAGGATAAAGAAGTTCATTAGTCAAGCTTGCTGATCAGATATATTATTGGTGACCTTTAAAATGCTGAAAAAAGTCATACTCCTTAGTGGACAATGGAGGATAGTGAGTTCTGAGAAGTGTGTCCTCTAATAGCAGAGGGTCAGCTATGCTTGGATAATCCTGCCTTTGAGGGACAATCATTCTTCATCTCTTGGGGAGAAGAGGATTTGTTGATTCTACCCTGTAACCCATCTTCCCAGGAATCATGATATCTTGCACAGAGATATTCAGCAAAGAATTGGCCCAGGGGGGTCAGTGTAGTGACATACCCATCAGAAGCACTCTGCCTATGGAGGAACAGCATGAGAATATTGAGAAAAGACAGTAGACCATTGTTGCACTGGAGGCTTATACCACAGTGTCTTAAATGTCTACTTCTCTATCAGTTAGGTTTTAGCTTTAGAACTATTTGACAAATAAGTGCTTAATAACCACTCCTAAATCACCATTTTGTCATACTCAAGGGGCTGATATAGGTGCTCAATGAAACTTTGAGCAAACCATGTAAGGTTATGCAAAATGAACAGGTCATGTTGGAGAGTTCCAACAAAAGGTGAGTGACTTTAGAAGGAAACAGCAAACAGTTCTAGTATGTTTGTCAAGAAAACTCCAAGGATAAAGCCTCAATGCATTATGTTACAAGATATCCTGGAGAGCTGGATTGTAGTGAATAACAACAAAGAAGTATCTGTATCAACTCTGCCCTTAAAGCTATGTGTAGTTGTAGAAAAGTGACCTTAAGGCTTATAAATGGATCATTTCTTTCTTACTGTCCTTACTATGACATCTTAGTAAATGCTCTTTGTGAGCTACTAGTGTCAAAAGGTTCTTTTTCAAAGGTAAATATAGAAGACCTGTCTGAATTCAAATTGGAGGATACGGCAATTCCAGAAGGAATGCTACAAAACCTACATATAGCTATGTAGAATAGAAGTTAAAGACTTGTAACTGGAAAGACTTGAGTTCAAATCTTTGCTCATATACTTATTATCTATTTAACATTAGAAAAGCCACTTAACCTCTCTCAGGCTCAGTTTTCTAATTTATAAAATGTGGGTAATAATAGAATTTACCTCTCAGGTTATTATAAAATGAAATAAGATAACAAATATAAAACATCTTGAAAATCTTAAAGATTCATGTGAGTGATAATTATAAACATCATCTTTATTATTATATTGATAATGATGGTGATGACGATGATGAAGACCTGAGTCACTGAAACAGGGGAATGTTGTTGAGGGAAGAGATTGGAAGGGATCTTTCACAACAATCAGATTTTACTGTTTAGCTTCCCCCCAAAAAAAGTTCCAAGCTGGAGAGTTGCTGTTTGGAGAAGAACAAATTTGAGTTACAATCTTCTTTAAAAATCACTACCTTGGGGTGGCTAGGTGGCACAGTGGATAGAGCGTCGGCCATGGAGTCAGGAGTACCTGAGTTCAAATCTGACTTCAGACACTAAATAATTACCTAGCTGTGTGGCCTTGGGCAAACCACTTAACCTCATTTGCCTTGCAAAAATCTAAAAACAAAAATCACTACTTCTTCCTTAGGGCAGCTACATTGATAATTGATATAATTCTGGATCTGTACTCAGAAAAATGATCTTGCATTTGACTTTTAAAATAAGCAATTACTTCTAGAGGAAAATATAAAATTCTGTTTTATTTTTAAAGCACATTTATTTTGTTGTTGGCCTAGACATAAGAAAGTGATAAAGTTAAGGTGTAGCTTCAACTTCACATTACTCATGGAGTCATTTGTGGAACATTTACCAGCATTCTCCTACATCAAAATGAGGTGATGTCGTAAATTTTTTAATTTATTTTAGAAGATTGAATTTTCTTCTAGCTCTAAGATTCTGAGATTTCTTGATTCTTTTTGACTTTGGACAATTCATTTTCTTTACCCATACACTGAAAGAGTTGCAGTTAATAATCTAGCAGATCCCTTAGTGGTCAAAATCCTATTATTCCTCATCTTTTAAGATACACTAGTTTAGATACTTACCCCAGTGGACTCTATGGCTATTTCCAAAGCATTTAATCTCTCTGAGTCTCAGTCATAAGCAATGAAATTAGGATCATGATATTCCTCCTCCTCCTAAAAAGAGTTGCTATTAAGAAAGCTGAGGGATTGGGGTACCTAGGTGGCACAGTTGATAGAACACTGGCCTTGGAGTCAGGAGGACCTGAGTTTAAATATGACCTCACACATTTAATAATTATCTAGTTGTGTGACCTTGGGAAAGTCACTTAGCCCATTGCCTTGCAAAAATAAAAAAAGAAACCTGAGGGAAATGTGAGTCATTGCTCTTATTATTGCTTTATTATTATTACATCTGTTGACTTTTAAGAAACCTACAATCTGGTTGGAAAGCAAGTATTACTTTTAGAAGTAATTTAGAAAAGAATATACTCAGGAGTCATGAATGTAGTAAAAGTTAGATGAAATCTGGTCAGCCTAAGCAGAAATCTAGATCTTCACTTTTTTTATTAGTCAATCAGTAAACAATCATTTATAAAATACCTACTATAATCAGACACTGCCTAAGCCCAGATACAAAAAACAAAGACAAAAATATGGTTCCCTGTACTTTAGTAGTTCACATTTAATGGGGCAGAAAACATCCAAATCATTATGTGCATACTTGCTATATACAGAATGAATTTGGGGAAGGCAGTAAAATTCTCCTGCAGAAAGTAGGATTTGAGTCTTGAAGGAAGCTATGGAAATTAAGAGACCTAGGGGAGAAAGGAAAGCATTCCATACATGGAAAGTGATAAATGAAAAGGCAGAGTTAGGAAAGGGAGGGTCATGTGTGAAGAGCTGCAAGGTCAGTGACCCTAAATCATAGAGTTTCTAGAGATGTATAAAGATTAAAAGACCACATAGATGGAGAATGCCCAGATTGCAAAGTGTTTTAAAAATAAAATTGAATTTATATTTTCCTCTAGAAGTAACTGGGGGCCACTGGAATTTATCGAGTAGTCTAGCAACATGGTCAATCCTGTACTTTAGGAGATCACTTTTGGTAGCTGGAAAGAATATGGATTGGAGTAGAAAAGAAATGGGGGAACAGACAGATCATTGATTTTTCTTACCTGACGTTCTAAGTTTCCCGTTTCTTTTCACTGGGAAAAAACCCTGCCCTGCTCCATTCTTAGGCAGCCTGCTGCCTCCCCCAGTCCTTCTGGCAATGGAGAGGAACTATGCTCCACCAATCTGCTTCTCTCCTTCAGATACCCTAATTAGAAGGCCTGCCTGAAACACATGGGCTGTGCAAGGAGCCAAGCTCTGAACAAAGGACAACTTCTCACATGTGTCAGCTTCCCAATCTGGCCATATCTTTGTGGCATGGTGAAGAGAATAAATCTCCAAAAGACTAAGTAGCAATTAGTCTACAGGTGGGGAATAGCCATACCACTAGTAAGGTTAAAATAGGCAACAAGAGAAGGGCTGCTGGGAGGGAAGAAGAAATATAAACTAAAGGGAGGACAAAAAAAACTGAAGCAATAATAATGGGCAATGGAAGGAGAAAACCACCCCTGGAATTTTCTCTGTCTTTTCATAGATCTTGGAAGTAACAGAGAAAAAAAAGTAATTTCTTTTCTCTTCCTCAGTGAATCATTTTCCCAGTTTAGTTTCCAGTCCAGTCTATAGAGATGTAGACTGAGTTTTGTGGGGAAATATCTGAATAAGAAACAGCAGCATGGAGCATTTCAGAACTGGAAGAGTCTATGAACCAGGGAAAGAAAACGTGCTATATCTAGATGTAAAGGGAGACCTAAATATTTCCAGACCATAGAAATAACTGAACAAGTTATTGAAAAGTTGAACCACAGTTAATTGGTTGACAACCATTTGTTAGGTACTTACTAATTGCTAGATATTGCACTAGGTGAAATATGAAGTCAAAAACAAAATAGCATCTTCCTATGAAAAACTTAAAT
Organism: Macrotis lagotis; assembly: GCF_037893015.1. Classification (NCBI taxonomy): domain Eukaryota; kingdom Metazoa; phylum Chordata; class Mammalia; order Peramelemorphia; family Peramelidae; genus Macrotis; species Macrotis lagotis. The sequence goes on from NC_133663.1 coordinate 66,644,286, forward strand.
TCTAGTGGATATGTACATTTTTAAATAAATACATGGACATACACAAACACTCACTAGGTCACTTTGTATAAATAAAAGAATGTATACATGCATTTAATTATGTATATATATATATATATATATATATATATATATGCATTCATGCATATGCAAATACCCCAAATACAAGGGAATCTTAAGGGTAGCAACTCGGGGGGGGGGATACATGAAAATCCTCATGCAATAGGAAATACTTAAATCAGAGTGTCATTGTTGGAAAGAAGATATCTTAGTACAAAGCCATATAGATGGACTATGAAGTATCATGTCTGATTATATAAGATTATATAAGACCCACAAATTTTGTCTTCTTCATCTTTCACCTACCTTCATTCCTCAACCCTAAAGAAATTCCATCAAGATCATGGTATGACATTCAACTTGGATCAAAGTATACCATGGAAACAATGTAAAAACTGGCAGACTGCCATCTGTGGGGGATGGGGGAGGGAAGTGAGACTAGGGGAAAATTGTAAAATTCAAAATAAATAAATAACTCTTTAAAAAAGGTCATGGCATGATCTGAACTATGCAAGTTTTTGATCTGTCTATGGGCCTGAGCAACATGTCTTGCCTTGGTTGGAATTGCAGTAAAATACTGTTGGAGTTGGTTCTTATTAGCCAATTATAAAATTTTATATATTCAGAATGACAGATAATCGGGTTCTACTTGACTCTGAAATTTCCTGTGATTTTTTTCCTTTTTCCCCACAAGTGTCATATTGGTTTGGAATAAGAGCAACATTGCTACTCACTTTGTGAAATTGATTCTGCATACAGGACATGCTTATGATTGTTCTTCACCCTAAAATCTATGCTTGGGCTTTGCATTCTTCACCCTGGATTCATGAAGAAACCTGAACAGTGAGCATTAGAGCACCTATTTCTCCACTCTGATGATGTTTAGGTACCACCTTAGATGTAGAGATTGCACCTCTTCTTTCCCTGGTTCAGGCTCTTCTTCTGGTATGCTCCATGCAGCTCTTCCTGCTGAGACACTTCCAATAGAACTTTAAACTGGGCTGGAGAAATAACCTGGAAAAATGCTTCTCTGGGATTTTTTTCCCTTGCATTTCCCAATCAAAATTCAATCTAGTGCATTTTAAATATATTTTTGAGGGAGTTTTATGATCAAATTGGCTTCTGCTCTTCCATTTTGCCTCTACCTCAGAGCTTTCTTATAGAAAATTTCTTTTATTTAATTATAAATTTAACAGCATCAACTAAGGCAAATCTTTCAAGGTACAAGGAATAAACAGGGAAAAGGATTGTATAAAATTGAGAATTTAATATTTAATATAGAAAATTAAATTTCCCTTCAAAAAATAAAGTTTTTTTCCATACCATATTGGATGACTCAAAAGTTGCTGCACAATCTAATTTATTTCTATAAAATTAATATTCATACTTCTTTTAGAATGGCAAGAACACAGTGAAAAAAATGACCTATCCAGGAACAAAGGTATGAACACACACTTGTACCCTGAGAAATTTGAGGAAGAATTCCACAATATTGTGAATAGTGAGACAATTATTTTCTATTATGCTCTGCTCATCCTATCCTCTATTATTTCTATTTCTTTGCCCATGCCTTGAGTAGATTCTCCAATAGCTATGTCTGTTGAAATCCCTCTCTTACAATTTCTCTCAGATATCCCCTCTTCCATGAAGCATTTCTTCACCTCTCAGTTAAGTGTGATGTTTTCTTTCTCAAAACTGTCATAGCAACTTATTTGGATCTTCTCTTTACATTACTCTCTCTCTCTCTCTCTCTCTCTCTTGTCTCTTAGTCATTTATATCTTTGGCTAGTCCATTATTAGGTTCCTTGACAGAAGAATGTACTATGTCACTGAATCTCTGGAGAGCCCAGCATTGTGGAGAGCCCAGCATTGTGGTTTGAATACTATAAAAGTTTAATAAATATTATTTTAATTGAAAAATATATTTATGCTTCTTTTTCAGAAATTCTTTTGTTCTTATTCAAGCTATGATCAGTATTATTAGTAGAATTTTTTTACTATGAATGTCTAATGTGTACAAAATGAAAGCAGATTTCAATTAACATTATAAAATTTCAACATATTGCCTACTTATAATGCACAGTGAAAAATTATGTAAATAATTCAATATTACTCTTTTTTAAGAAAGTTCATGTCTGATTGAGTGATAGGTTGGGTTTTTTTCTCTCTGGCCCAAGTCTAGGGCAGGGGTTTGATGGAAATAAATTATTGTTCAAGAGATGAGGAACCAGGAGAGAAAGGTAAGTTGTAGGACTTGAGACTTACGAGAGACAAGTTAACCCAAGAGCAACTCACAGGGGAGAAAAAGGAGATTAGTAGAAGGACAGTGCTGACTATGTTGACACAGAAGAGATGTTACTAATGAGCTGTATCTCTCTACACAGCTAGGATCTCTAAATTTCCTTAGAACTCCAAGAGATTCAGCTGGAATCTCTAGCCTGAGAAACACTATTGAAAGAGGTGTGAAAGGTAAAAGGAAACCAGTAAGTTACTCAGACATGCCAAATATAAATAATACTTAAATTGATTATCATTATTATTTCTTCAATTTACTTTCTTTTAAGGCAGGATGATACAACTATTTTTGTGTATTGTGTATTTTGTTTTTTTTAGGAAATATCTAGTTTGATTTGATGATGGATTAAATTGCCTTTGCAAGGGATCTCATGAAGACTGTGAGCATGGGGGAATAGAGAAGATAGTAAACATTGATTTTTTTTAAAGAATTCAGTGCTAAAGATTTCCTATTCTTCCTTCCTTGACCTCATCTCCAAAATAATTACACGTGTACAAGTAAGTAAAGAAAACCAGTGAATTACTGACAGATGGAAGTCAAGGTGCAGGCACAGGCAAAGGAAACCCCTGGAAAGGAAGGGTAGAGGATCAATTAAACCTTGTAAATATTTCAAAACCTGCCAGAGCAAGCTGAAATGAAAATTAAATGCTTACCTTTCTGAAGTTCACCCATTACTAATTGAAAGGGTAGAAAAGTTAAATCTATATGCTTTAGGAAATCAGGAGTCCCAGATGTCTTTATTGAAGACTGCTGTAGTTCTGTAGGAAAGAAGATGGATTGCTACTTCAAACCCCTATTGTTATGTCACATCCTAGGCCTTTCACCTAAACCTGATACACAATCACGCAACTGGCTAGGGTATTGTCTTGACAGATTTTTTTATGTGCTCTGGAAATCAAAAGATATTTACTATACTGTTCACCTTCTTGACTGGATGTGTTCCCAGTGAGCACTCCAGGCACGTCAGTATGAGCAGGAATTATATTAGTGCATATGAAAATGTCTTACTAATTGGGAAGGAAAAAGACAATCATTTTTCTAAACCATATGAATGAAAGCAAAAAAGGAGAGAGAAGTGCACTGGAAATAGTAGAATAGAACTAGGGAAAAGTAATTATCTTCCCATGTACCTGAAAATAAATTGAAAATAATTATGACTATATATAGCCAATTAAGATTTGGGGATTCATTGAAATGTCTTTAAAAGTCTGTTATTTGAAAAGTTGTTAGTTTGTTACCCAATCCATCCTTGATTTTTTTTTAATGTTTAATTCAGAATAACCAAACTCTAGTCTTTGTTAACCAAAAGATAATTTCATCTCAATGTAATCAAGTATCTCATCAGTGGCTAATGGTTAATGAAAGTTCAGCACTAGAAATAATATACCCCATTCATTAAATGTGCTGATTAAAAAACCATTGTATTAACCCGCATCTTTTTTTTTCAGGAAGTCTGAACATGAGCACAGTGTGGAAAGGCTGTTAATCACGAAGTCATCTTTGGAGCGACATCTGCACCCAGCAATTATCTTTGGAATGGTGTGATCCTAGAAAACAAGGGATGGATGTGTGGGTGTACATACATGAATCTGGTATAAATAGATGTACAGATAGATACCCACATGGAGATATAGAAAATGTTTTATCTTGGAGGGCATTATCTTTTCCTACAAGGATAGTTTCTTATCCAGACATTCCATTTTAGTCTGTGATAACAGACTTCTTTATCCCAAAACGTCAAGAAGCATTCATTAAGCAAAAAATACTACAAGTAATAAGGTGAGGCTGGCAAAATAAGAAGTCAATCAAGCTTGTTCCAGAACCCTCCAAGTTCGGTTAGCCTTCTTCCATATTATGCCTCACCTAACATCCTCCCTCTTCTGGAAGTACTATCCTTTGACTTTGGAAAAAAAAAATAAATCCAATATCTGTCATTTGAGTTTCATGGAAAATTAGCTGGTTACATCTTTCAGATGTATTGGCATTTTAAGCCTTACTGTAGGATATAGTTTCTGTTAACAGAACATTGAGAAGTTTGAAAAAGTTTGTGGGGATGAGGAGAGGGTAACGAGAAAAGATAGGCAAGAAGTACTTGCTTCCTCTCATAGAAATGATATTCTATAAACCAGAGCTACGTTGTTAAAATAAATAGTGAGCTTTCTGTCTCTAGGAGCATACCATCAAGATTCAATAGTCATATAGCAGTGCTACTATTGAAGAAATTCCTCTATTGGGGTTGGAGGCAGGAAGGTGAATAAAAGTTATGAACTCATTACCAAGATTTAAGAAATAGAAAACATTGGGGTGGCTAGGTGGCATAGTGAATAAAGCACCGGCCTTGGAGTCAGGAGTACCTGGGTTCAAATCCGGTCTCAGACACTTAATAATTACCTAGATGTGTGGCCTTGGGCAAGCCACTTAACCCCGTTTGCCTGGCCAAAAAAAAAAACTAAAAAAGAAATAGAAAACATCTCTGAGGCCATCATGTCTAACTTAAAACTGATGAAGAATCCAACTACAAGGGGCTGTTTAGTGTTTACCTGAATTCATCCAATTAGGAGCCATTCCAAATATTTTTAGTAAATCCATTTTTGTTTTGGGAAGCTCTCTTGGTTGAAATGTTCTTCAAACAAGCCTAATCTGCCTCTGTATTGTCTATGCATTGTTCATAATTCTGTACGCAAACCCTGGTCATGCCTAACGAGACCGAGTTCCATATGGCAACTTTTGAAATACTTTGAAAAAGCTATTATAGTTTTCTAAATCTTCATTCAGGACTAATTTTAAGGTCTCTTCAATAAATAATCTATGGTTCTAACTTATTCCTACTCTGACTAGAATAAAAATGACAAGACCTCAGAACACCAGACAATTAGGCGGTGCCATAGTGGATTGATTGTTGATCCTGGAGTCAGACTCATTTTCCTGAGTTCAAATCCAGACTTAGATAATTCCTAGATGTGTGACCCTGGGGAAATCACTGAACCCTGCTTCTCTCAATTTCCTCATCTGTGAAATGAAATGGAAAAATTCATTTCAATATCTCTGCCCAGAAAACCCCAAATGGGATCGCAGAAAATTGAATATGACTGAAAAACAGCCAAACAACAATAATAGCAACAGACCACCTGGAGTGTTGCTGCTTCTGTTGTTTTTAAGTTTCTTCTCAATCTAATCTAGATATTTTCAGATGGAATGAAGTAAATTTCAAATTCCTTAACCAAAAACAGAATTCCTCAGTATAATTCATGATTATGTTTGTGCCTTTGCCCCTGAAATTTCTTGCTTACTTTTATGAAAAGTATGTTCCAATGAGTGATTTCAGAAACTGAAAAGTAAATTGCAGTATTTGTCAAATAGAGATATGATGTTGACAGCCATGTAGTCTAATCTATATTTGAGCATATGGCCACCACATCCTCATCATATAAGCATCCAAGGATTGATGGAACATCTCAAATGATAAGAAACTTACTACCTTAGGAGACAACTCATTGCATTTTTGATCATTAGACACATTTCTTTTCCATGCTTTTGCTATCTTTACAATGCCCACTCCCTGCTTCTAGTTTTTCACCTCTGGAGCAATAAAAAAAAACCCCTAATCCTTTAGAATTAGGGATAGGGACAAAGATAGGACTAGTGACTATATTAGTATAGGGAACTCTCAGGTGTAGAAATCCTTACCCCTTACCCCACTCCACCTTTCCATGAGACAATCTTTCAAATACAGGAAGGAAGTAATGCATATTTATTGATTTAAATTGAATTCTTCTGTTCTATAGCCATAAAAAACATTGAATTTCTTCGACCAGTTCCTGGATGGCATGGTTTATTTTTTCTTCATTATCTTAATCACCTCCCATGGGCCAGGCTATAGCTTATTAATATGCTTCCTAAAATTTGATGTTTAGAACTGAGTCCAATATACCACACAATTCTGTGGTAATATATTCTCTATTATTGTTTTCTTTGCTTAAAAAAAACCTATCAATGCTTTGTTTTTATTTATCACCATTGCTTCCCTTGTTTTTCTTTCTCTAAACTTTCTATTGGAACAAACAGAAATAGTTAAGCAAAACAAATATGTCTGACAGGGTATGTCAAATTCTATATCCCTAGTTCATTGCCTCTCTCTGCAGAGAACAAAACTATATTTTCTTTTTTGTCTTCTTAAATCAAAGAGTAAACAAAATTCAAGTCAAATAAAATAAACATTGATTAAGAACCAACTCTTTACCAGACACTGAGTTGTGTTAGAGATGGAAAGACAAAAATAAAACAATTCCTTACTTTAAGGAGTTTACGTATATGATTCTGGATTATAATGCCTTTTCTGTGCTATGTATCTACCTTTATTTTAGATCCTGTGCTCTCTGAATGTAAATAAAGATCAAATTAGCTTATTGACCCTACTTAGTCTACTAAGTCTACTTAGAGTACTAGATCTTATTTTCCCCCCATAGCAACTGTTGTCTGGTCATGATTATCTTCTTCTCTGCCATCTCTACATTTCTAGCATCTTTCATTTATAGTGCTAAGGTTTTGAATTTCATGCCAAAACGTTTATTTCTTTTAAATTTCATTTTGAGAGATAAGTGGGGAGGAATGTCTAGAGGACTGGCTTCAAACTTTGAAGAAAGGAAGACCTGCTTCTGATAGATTGGCTATATAAATTTGATGAAAATTGCTAAGCCTCTTAGAACTCTTAGCAACTTTCTAAGATAAAGAAGGCAGTTTCATCAACCAGGACTGTCCTTTTTCAGTTAAGTCATAAATCCTCTTCCTAAATTTCATCATATTAGATTTAGTCCTCTCTTCAGTTCATGGAGATAGCCAATTTGCGAAAGCACAGCTAGCAGGGAATGGGGAAAAATTTGGGTTTCAGCAAGCTAAATTCAAACTTCTAGTGACTGTTTCTTGGATGGAACTAAAATGGAGACTAGGATGTCCTCATTTGCAATTATAATAGTGAAAATAATAAAACCTTTCCCTATTGGGAGAAAGTGGGTCTATAGAACTCCACAAGATTCTCAAAGGCTTTACACCTATTCCAGATTTGTCAGTCTCAAAGATGGGAACAGATACAAGTAACCAAAATTTCTAAAACTCAGCAAGTGGTGACCATCAAATGGGGTGAAATTGTTCTATCTTCCTGCTTCACGCAGCATGACTCAGACACAGATTTTCTCTCAGAGAAGGATTTACTTTTGGCTTAACAAAATGGTAATAATCTACAGGGCTATGATGTTTCTGGAAGAATTAGAAGTTTATGTCTTTTTTTTTTAAATGAGTCATGATCCCTTTGTGACTTTTTTTTATTATTACTTTCCTTTTTCCTTCAGCCTGGTACTAAACAATAGTTGTCTCTGACAGTTAAGAGCTCCTCCATGCCATATTTCTATTTGTCAATTGAAGCCCTGTATCTTTTTTACTTAAAAAAATTAGAAAAATATTTTTATGGCTGCTGTGATTTCCCAATTTTCTATAGTTTCCAAAATGTGTTATGTCATGACAAAATCTGACAAATTATTGTATTGTCTGTCCTAACTGTTGGTTACCCATTTTAAAATAGCTCAAAATTTCCATTTTGGACAAGATTATTTTCAGGAACAAAGTTCTGTGGATTCATTATAAGCAAGTTGACTCTCCTTTTTTTTTAAAAAATTTGTTAGCCCATGTCACTATTAGGCTCATTTTTTCTAAGAAAAAGTATTCTCAAATATTTTTACTGCTCATCAGATCTGTTCCTCTTCTGCTTGGTGTCTTTACTTTTAAACCATATTTGGAATGTTCTGACCTGAGGCTGATGGCCTCAGGCATGGTGACAGCCTTAAGAGCATCTCATAAGAGTACTGGATAAAAGAACCAATCCTGTTTAGTTTAGAGAAGGCTCATGGGGTGATGCAACTACAGTCTTCTAGTTTCATGTCAAAGAGGGATTATACTCATTCTTCTTGTTCCCAGAGGGCAAAATCATAAGCAATTGTGGAAGATACAAATCGTAATAATACTTATTAATGGTATTTACTAATAATAATTAATGACACCAATTTACACCTTGAAGGTTAGAACATACTCTTCATATGTTTCATTTAATCCTCACAACAAGTTTGTGATGTTGGTGTTGTTATTCCTCCATTCACAGTTTAGGAAAGCCAAGTTTAGAAACCTAAGAGGTTAAATGTCCAGATATGCATAACTAATGAGTGTCAGAAACAAGATTATCACTCAGGTCTTCCTGACTCCAAGTACAGCACTTTATCCACTGTGACACTTAGTTGACTAAATTAGCAGACAAGTGAATTTAAATGTGTTGGCATGGGCAAAAGCCCTAAAAGTTTAAGCTATTTTCTAAGTGGAATGGGCTTCATTGGGATATAGCAGATTCCCCTTTGCCTAGATGCCCACATCCAATGGATGTAGTATTGGAACTTCCTTTTCAAATAGAGATTAGATGGCTGCTAATATGCCTTTCAATTCTAAAAATCTATGCTTTTAGCCCATTTAATCATTGTCATCTCTGCCCCAGGGTACCCTTTACCCATTAAGAGTATCTGTTGTTGGTCTATTCTTTCTTCATTGTAGGCCCATGGTGCATTTATCTTGTATCCAGGCTTCCTGTAGACCTTCTTTCCATGTCTACCCTTCCTAGGAGATTCCCTGTTACCTCTAGCTATCTTTCTATATTCTCCACCCTAACCCCGAACCCTCTTAAACCTCAAGATATATACAGCAATCTAGTTTAGACTCATGCAAGATCAGCTTAAGATGTACAGCTTTGAATTAATATTACAATGTTGAATTTGAGGGAATTTTAAGTATTATCTATTTCCTTCATTTCACTTAACAGATGAGGAACCTAAGACTTAGACTTTCCAAAAGTTCTACAGGCAGTAATGAATCTATCTATCTATCTATTTATATACATATATATTTTTTTTCAGTTTTGAAAAAATATCCATCTTTCATCAAAAGTATACCTTATTATCTAAATTAGTGCTTTTAGCAGCTAAAGAAACTTCTTTAATTTCATTTCTGTGTAGGATTTCATGGATGCAAATATGAGTCTCACTGTACAATCTAAAAAAAATCTGATTTTTGCCAGCCAGTCAAATGGACTTGGAAAAGAAAAGCTGTAATGTGACTAATATCTGAATGTGCAATTAATAAGTCACAATTCTTCAGAAGCTTGTTTCTAAATTCCAGAGAGATGATACAGATTGAGTCCAGGTTTGCTACCCAGAACAGGTTTATAATTATAGTTATTATCAAATACTTTCTCACACACAACTAAAATTCTTCTCTAGTCAAGTAACTATTTGAAATATTAACCCCCTAAACACTAAAAATTACAATATGTTATAGAATGAATATATAATCTTCATTTCTACTGAAATAGTCTCTCTATTTAGTATATTTTTATTTCTCCTTTAAAGTCCAACCCAAATGATACAATCATTAGGAAGTCTTCCATGATCTATTTAGACAATACAGATAATGACAGCCACATATCTCATGTATAATACTTTGTACTTTTCTTATGCATTTATAATGCATTATTGTATATTACAGTTATTTATGCATGAGTCAAATGCCATTATAGAGAGTAAGTTCCATGGCAGCAGGAAGCATTTTCTTTCTCTCTCTTTTTTTAATTTTCTTCAATGCTTAACACAAACTCTCTACATATAAGTTTTTGATGTCTGCTAGCTGAATAGAGTAAAATGGAAAAATAATCATGTAGCATTCTCAATTATTCTGAAGGCAATTAATTATAATGTCAGTAAGACCCTAGTTGGATGGATGTACAGATCAAAGGATGCCAAGCAACAGACAGACAGACAAACAACAAAATATTTATTAAGTTCTTACTGCTAACCACCACTGGGGTACACAACAGGGAAAACTAGTACCTCTGGCATGAGGACATACAGAACCCTTTTCTCATTTATCTTTGCTGTCCACCTTTTACCCAAATCTCAACTATAGCTTCAGGAAACTGAGTAGCATGTGCAGCAGTCACACTCCAGTAGAACCATGGCAGCAGATGGGCTGAACTAGGAGGAGAGTATTTGACAGCTTCAAACCCATCAGTGACTTAGGGAAATGTCACCCCCCCCCCCAAATGGGAAGACTTTCCCAGTTGGGGAAAATGTGCTCCAATAGCCATAAAAGTGGTTGCAAGCTGACATTGCGGAGAGCTTAGATCTTGTTCAGACATTGAAGATGGCAAGGTAATCCATTCATTCCAGACCACTAGATAACTTTTGTCTTCTCACTGGACTTTGACTTTGATCATTTAAATCCAATTCACATGCAAGTCAAAACATCATACTATGATATCATTGATCCTTTTTGAAATGAAGAATAAATAACATGTAAGCAAATAAAGACAGTTCTTCAGTCAAAACACTTACATTCTAATTAAGGAAGATAACACAGAAAGGGGGAAAGGAAAGGAGTTGTGGGAAGGATTTAATACCCATTGGAATCAGGACTTCTGGTAGAGAAGCATTCTGGAGCATGAGTTGAGTCAGGAAGTAAGTGAGTCTGACTGCAGCCCTCCTCAAATGACCACCTGTGTCCTAGGGAGTTGGAGTCTTAAAGGCTGACACTTCTCCAGGCTGATTATTGCTGATAAGGATGAGTGAATCAATTTATTTTTATGATCCCACTACACATATACATTTTTGGTAATACTTAATTCTATTCCATTCAATTGTTAAAATGATTGCTGAATTAGTTTTGTTGTTTTAACACTTTTTAAAAAAATGATCATTTATTTTTAACAATAGCTAGCATTTTAATGTTTGAAAAACACTTTATAAATATTATCTCATTTTATTCTCACAACAACCCGAGGAGGTAAATGATACTATTATACTCATATTTAGACATGAGAACTCTATGTAAAATGTCCACAATCATGTAGATCTGAACCCAGGACTTTGTGACATCAGGTCCAGTGTGCTCTCCCTCATCCAAGCTGTCATACAATTGTCATTTCCAAGTAAAATCTCCTCCAGCCCCCCCACTCAGAGTTTTATATCATTTTCATTTCCAAATACAGTGGAAATTCCCTTTCAGATAGTGACTTAAATAAAGAATCATAAAGAAAGAAAAAGGGTAAAAGCAACTCAGAAAAGAAATAATCCATGTAGTTGGGGAGTCTGATTATACCTGTAATATTTCTTACCCACTTCTGTAAAAGAAATATGTATACCTTTTCCTTTCTCTACAACTTAATCATAATGTAATAGCATTCTTTTTAGTATTTTACTTCATTTTCATTATTTTAGTCATTTAGTTTATTATTTTATTGAGTCTGCTTATTTCACTTTGTATCATTTACTCTGTAAATATTTTAGTTTGTTTTTTTGATGTTTGCAAGGAGATAGGGTTAAATGACTTGGCCAAGGTCACACAGCTAGGTAACAACTAAGTTTCTGAGGCCACATTTGAACTCAAGTCCTCCTGACTCCAGGGCCAGTGCTCTATCCAGCTAACTGCTCCTGTGAATCTTTCTGCACATCTATTCATTCTTTAAATTTGTTTGTTTTTTACAATATAGCAATAGTATGTCTCATTTAAAAATCAAAAATGATTTAACCATTCCACTAATCCACAAGTGTCTACTTTCTAATTCTTTTCTACCACAAAAAATTCTATTATAAATATGTTGATGCATGTGAAACTTTTTTTTTCACATTGGTCTCTTTGGGTTATAGTTATATATCTTGGCCAATGCTTATGAGAATATGATACAAATTGCTATCCAGAATATTTGCACCAGTTCAAATAATTTCACCATTCACATATTAGCATGATCCTTAGGCATGTTGTCTGATTCCTGTCAGGCACACTGCTAGGGAATGAGGATAAAAAGACAAAGTTGAAAAAGGTCTCTGAGGAACTTCTATTCAAATATAGAAAAGCATCATACACATAGTACAATTCCCAAAGCTGGTCAGTTTTCATTAGAAGTTCCCCATGTCTGCAATTCTCTTTCCTAACATGTCATCTGGTTTCTTTTACTTCAGCAAGAAGGATTTTTCTACCTCCCCATGCAGTGTTTTCTATTTATTCCCAATAAATCCAGTATATAACTTGTATGTAAGACAGTTATTTGCAAGTTGTCTTAACCATTAGAATATAAACTCTGTAAGAGCAGAGACTGAGATTTGGGCTTGATTTTTATCTTTTTTTATCTCCAGTGTTAAGCCCAGTCTCTGATCCATAGCACATACTTAATAAATATTTATAGATAACTTGAAAAACTAAAGTAATTTTGGGAGGCAGAAGCATTAGACGGTCTTGGTGAGCCTTGAATGGATCTAGCAGGCTTAAGAAAGCAGAAGGGAGAGGACAGAGAATTATAATTAGGGGGATAGGATATGGAGTATCCAATGAGGAAGGGCAAGTTGACCAGTTTGAATGAGATACTCAGAAGAGGTATTTAGAAGTATATTTTAAAAATGAGATGATTGAGGTATATATCACCGAGGTATGTTTATTCAATATTTTGAGGGGAAAAAAGAGCAAGGCAAAGGAAGAATATCAGACCTTGAAGATCTATAGAGATCAAGGAACCAGACTGAATTGAGTCAAAAATAATCAAGATTTTATAATTGCCTTATACATTCAATTTACAATTCTACCACAGAAATATCCAGGAACCCTCTTCAACTAAAGTCATCGGTGGGGAGGGACGGACTTTATCAATCCCTGTCCTTTTACGTTCCCTGAGTTCATTAACTGGAACTGAATGTCTCTTCTATAAGGGAACCAGGATCCCAGTACTTCATCTGAAACCACACCTTAAATTGCTGAAGAACCATTCAATTTGGGGTTCTAAACTAAGGTATCCATCCCAGCACAGGTTGGGGTAGCAAATAAAAAAGGTACCTGCAAATGTGAATAAAATACAGAGCAGGCAGTTTTATTCCTACACCAAAAGGATCATTCTAAATAATAATCATAGAATGATTATAATCTACCAGGAGGCTAGGATTCAGAACTTCCAGGGTCATTTGTAATAGAGCTGCTCACTAATAACCCAGTGACTCTAATTATAGTCTAAATAATTTCAAGATACTTCTTTCCCTAGTCAGTCTCCCCCCCACCCCAGTTCTTGTGGGTTATTGTTTCCTTCTTGAGCAGTCTGTCTTTAACACTATTTCCTCCCTGACTTCTCATTAGCTGAAAACTTGCTCTTCAGAGAGGCCCAGGAATGGGGAAGAGGGTAGATCCCAGGTGCTCTTGAAGACCTCACCAGGCACTGTGCTGAAGGATAGATTACTAAACTAAGAAGAGATCCCATCCTAGCCTTACCTAGATAGTCATAATGTCATGGCTTTTTGGGTTTATGGGACAACCTCCCAATCATCCCTTCGTAATCTTTTTTGGTCACCTGAAAAAACGAAGACACAAGGGAAAGATTTGGATTCCAGTTTAGTAATCAATCACAAGAATCATTCAAGCTGTAGGAAAGAAATCAGAAATTATCTGTTGTGCTTTTTATGAAGGTGGGAATGGAAGACCCTTTCCATGTAGGGAATATAGGACAATTACAAAACTGAATGTGTGATGAAATCCTAAGGGACTGAAATTCTGATTAATTTAGTTCTTTGGATAAGCTCTAAAACTTTATTTTTTACTTCATCCTCATTATGGAAAATTTTTCCAAGGTGCAATCACACACACACAGACACACAGACACGTATACATATATATATATATATATATATATATATATATATATATATATATATATATGGCAAGTGCGCATATAAATATAGCTATAGTTGTATCTAGATATAGATAAATATGTATGTAAGTATGTATGTATACACATGTATCAATCTTTCATTCTATCTATCTAAACATACAGACACAGAAACAATCTTCCCTTCATGTTACTGGCCAAATTTTCTATGTCCCCTGGTACTCTGTCAGAGCTCTACATACATTGTAGGCACCTAACAAATGTTTATTTCTTTTTGGGGGGGAGGGTACAAGGTAAAGGGTTAAGTGACTTCCCTACAGTCACATAAAGTAAGAATAAGTGTCTGAGGTTGGATTTGAACTCAGGTCTCCTGATTCCAGGGTCAGTATTCTACCTACTTTGCCACCTAGCTGCCCCTACAAATGTTTCTTTGAATTCAGGATCTTCAATATGAATGTGTAAGTTCAATGAGAGTCGTAGCGTCTCTTCTACTTCCATATATCCCTGGTAGAGAAGAGGAGGGAATTATATATATATATAGATAGATAGATAGATAGATAGATAGATAGATAGATATAGATATATAGATATATAGATATATTAGGAATTTTAGGTTATAAAGATAAAGAATAAAGAATAAAAGTGCAAGAACTATTTCTTTTTTGTCTCTCTAGGTTTTACTTAACTTTAATGTGTAAGTGGAAAGAAAATTTACATATGGAGGTGATAGTCTGGTGATAGTCATAATCATATCTGGAAATAAGTGATTAATAACAGAAGTAGTAATAAAAGTTAACATTTAAATATATTATATATGTGAAACATATAATATATAAAATACAATTTGCATATTTTTTCAGGAAAAAATGGATATTGAAGGGTCTTCTCATGACAAGAAACATATTGAAAGGAGGCTACTCTATCCTTTTTTGTAATATGGAATTCATGAATGTTATGATCATTAGAACCAGGACCAAGTAATGTCCAACAGTGCAAAGGAAGCCACATCCTTTAGAAACTACACATCAGAATTCCTACTTACTTCTTAGATGCAGGGATTCACATATATTGCTGTTCAAAACTTATCTCCTGCAATCTAACAGTTCTAGACAGTAAAAGTCTCATATACCATATCCAGGCAAGTGCTAATTCTATCTCCAGACGCCAGAATGTGAAGTCATTCATCCCGCTGCACTTTTCAGATGGTCACTTTCAACAGGAAAATGTAGGCTGAAAATGGCCTATCCAGCTTATGCCAGAAAAATATTTTTCTGCAAATGTCGGAGGTGGCAGATTCAGCCCAGTTACATAACATTCCTACAGCAGATGAACCATGCATTCCAATGACGACTATACTCTTAGAATATCATGAGTCCTCTCAGTTAATTTATGGACTCATTGCCTCAAGTGCAGCTGCTTCATCTGGAGCATTTGACAAGTTGGTTATTTCAGCAACAAGCTGGGAAGCAGAATATCTTGAAGTGGAGAGGCAAAAGGGAATGATGGTCACTGATGGGCATGATCAATATTTCTCTGGAGTGGAGATATGAACTTAGCATCTTTTCTGTCTAATAATTAAATTTGTGAGCCTCTCACTTAACATAAATTGCCTTCACTTTCTCTAAAAATGAAAACATGTTATTAGACCTTCTAATCTAGTTTCTCCCCTTACATTTGTTTAAGATAATATTTTATAGAATGTTTGAGGAAATTTAATTTAATAAATTTTTTTTAATTTGCTCAAACAAGGCTCTCTCTTCACATCTGGTGATATAAAGATAAAGACCTGAATTTAAATCCAATTTCAGACACCAGCTATAGGACCCTGGGCAAGTCACTTAACCTCTATCTGATTCAATTATCATGTGAAAATAGAGATAATGCACCTACCTTCCAGGAATGTTAGGAGGATCAAATGAATTAATATTTGTAAAAAGTTTTGCAAACTTTAAAGTTCTGTATAAATGTCATTGTTTTGTTAGTAGTAGCAATATGGCATAGTCTTGAACTTAGATATGTATCTATAAATATAATATAATAATATTAACAGATAATAATAATCATAAACAAATAAACAAACAAGTTAGTTTGAAGAGGGAACAAATGAGCAATTAAGGCAAAACTCTCCAACTTTTTTGGTATGTCAT
The DNA here is from genome assembly GCF_037893015.1 of Macrotis lagotis. Taxonomy (NCBI): domain Eukaryota; kingdom Metazoa; phylum Chordata; class Mammalia; order Peramelemorphia; family Peramelidae; genus Macrotis; species Macrotis lagotis. The sequence goes on from NC_133663.1 coordinate 66,660,517, forward strand.
GGAGGCTTTGGGAATTCCTAAAGTTGATGGTTCCCATCTCAGAACAATGTTTTTAAATGACAAAATACATGGAATTGCAATGTAAAATAATTATATTGAAATATAACTAACAAATTATTGGGAAAAAAGCTTAGTAATTCTAATTTAAGAAGTTCTATACTCTATTGTTATGTAAGATATCATGAGTGACCTGACTTCAGAAATGCATGGAAAGACTTACATAAACCAATGCTGAGTGAACTGACCAGAACCAGGAGAACATCGTACAAATTAATAGCAACATTGGGATGATCAACTATGATGGACACAACTTAGAGGGTGCAGTGGATAGAGAGCACTGACCTTGGAATCTGTAGGAAGGGACTTCAAATCCAGCCTTAAACACTTGTCACTAGCTATGTGACATTGGGCAAGTTCACCCTGACTGCCATAATCTATGGCCATCTTCAGTTGTCCTTATTCATATCTATCCTCTGGATCCAGATGACTGGAGAAAATGAGGCTGGGGACTTAACACGGCATTTCCCTCACTCAAATCCAATTAATGTGATTGTCATGGCATCAACTCTTATGATGCCATGGTCCTTTTTAAGAAGAAAGAACAAACATTAATATGATCATGATGATGATGATGATGATGATGATGATGATAATCATGAGAGTCCTGAGTGACCTGTTAATTTTTTTTTAGGTTTTTGAAAGGCAATGGGGTTAAGTGGCTTGCCTAAGGCCACATAGCTGGGTAATTATTAAGTATCTGATGTCGGGTCTGAACTCAGGTACTCCTGACTCCAGGGCTGGTGCTGTACCCACTGAGGCACCTAGCTGCGCCATGACCTGTCAAATTAAAAGCCCCCCACCCATAGAAAAAGCTATAGATTCTGAACGCAGAACAAAACATACTATGTTCATTTTATTTATTTATTTTTTAGTTTTTGCAAGGCAAGGGGTTAAGTGGCTTGCCCAAGGCCACACTGCTAGGTAATTATTAAGTGTCTGATTCCAGATTTGAACTCAGGTACTCCTGACTCCAGGGCTGGTGCTCTATCCACTGTGACACCTAGCTGCCCCCCTACTATGTTCATTTAAAAAAAAAAAAAAACTTCTGTCATGTTTTTTCATGTTTTTTCTTCCCCTCAGTTCTATTTTTTCTTTCACAGAATGACTAATATGGAAATATAGTAGATATGATTATATATGTATGATATATATCAAATGTTTGTTGCCATGGGGAGGGTGGAGGGATGGTAGGGTAGAAGAAAAAGGTGAAACTCAAAGGCATAAACACGGATGAATGTCGAAAACTACCTTTGCTTGTAATTGGAAAATAAATTTATTAATTAAAATAATAAGGGGCAACTAGGTAGCACAGTGGAAAGAGCACAAGTATTGAAGACAGGAGGACCTGAGATCAATTCCGCCCTCAAATACTTAATAATTACCTAGTTGTGTGACTGTGGGCAAGTCATTTACCACCATTGCCTTGACAAAAAAAGTGGATGCTGGATTAGAATCATGAATTTGTGGTTATTATTCTAATAAAATTGTTTTTCTAATAATAATTTCCAATAAAATTGTCAAGTTTTTTGAAGTTGTGTCTTCTTGTTGGGTTATTATAAATCCCAAATAAACCATTAGGTTTCAAAGCCTCGCCAAAATAATCAATGTTTTGTCAATGAAAAAATAGTATAAGAAACTCTGTATTAAAAGAATGAGAAATAACTTTCCATTGGTGATAGCACCTCAGCTGAGTCTAGAAGATGAAAGATTCTAAGGGGTAGACAAAGTGGAAAGAAAAAGAAAATCCCAAAGAAGGTTATGTTTGTGTCTAAACTTTGGCAAGAAATAAGCACAATGATTTTTGTAAGACAAGACTTATTCCCATGCAAAGTTATCAGGGTACCAAGCAGATATCCTGATAGGCCTTTTACATCTTTTAAGTTTCTGGCAAACATTCCCGAGACTGTTTGACAGTTTAAGAAGGGCATTCATTTTCTCCTACTGTTTGGAGTTTGAAATGGACAATGACAGCAGTCCTTGCCTTGCTGGAGCTCATCAGATTGCTTTATTCAAAGTGATGACGGAGTTGGATTCAATCCAAGGGTTCCATGGCCAGTATTAGCCCATCAAATGTTGCAGCTCCGGAGATGCTTTAATCATGAGGGTGGGATTACTATGCATGCTCTGTTGCGGCTTCAACAGCTACAAAGCCACGCCATGAGAATGAGGAAGCTTAAACAGACCCAGCTTTAATCATGAAAGGGAGAGATGACAGTTTGGGAATTAACTCAGGCTGTTTGTAGGAAGAAAGCTAAACTTCCAAAGGAGAGATTAAAATAGTCTGGGGTGTTTATCAGCAGATTGTAGACAATTCGATTAGCGAATTCTCAAATCCACTATGATTGGGGCTGTTTCTTTGAAAAACTAAGAGGGAAGAGGCTTACATTGGAATATTATGAGGCAACAATTTTCAAGAAGAGTATCAGAACAATGAAAAATTAGAAAATAATGACTCATTTTGATAGAAATATGTAAGATTTTTGGAGTACAACAAATCAAAGTTTACCCCAAAAAAGAGCCTCGGATTCATTGAATTTAACCAGAAATGATTGATTTCTCCAAAAGAGTCTATTTAATTATGACAATCCAAAAATGGAATCAAAAAGCACTCCATGGGCAATATCCCACAAGTTCCAAAACATCCATATATTGAGAAAGAAACCTCAAACAAATGGTTGAGTAATCAAAATTTCTTTATATTCAAGATCAACACAGTATGGAGGATGAAGTTTTGGGTTAGTGTTAGACAAATCTGGGTTCAAAACTTGCCTTGAATACTAACTAACTAACTGGATCCAATAATAAGGTACTGAACAGCTAGGTGGCACAGTGGATAGAACTTTGGACCTGGAATTAGTAATACCTGAATTCAAATACAACCTCAGACATTTACGAGCTGAGTCTGGACAGCTTGTTTATTTATTCAAATATAAATTTTAATCATATATAAAACAGTTTATTCATATATAAAATAGGGATAGGAAACAGCACCTACTTGACAGGATTGTAATTAGGATCAAATGAAATAATAATTGTCAAGTGCTTAGCACAGTGTCTAGCACAGAGAGCACTATATAATGTTCAACTGTCATTATTAATAGAACTGGAGAGGTTTGTGATTATAATTCAGGATTAGACCAATACCACCAGAAATTAAAGAAAAGTGATATTTAGGGATTTTAGACTTGATGGTAATTGTAGTTATCACAATGAAGTACAGAAAACTGTTAATGTATCATAGCAAGTTACAAAAACTTACCATCTATAGAATTTGCAAAAAGACATGATAAGGGGATAAAAATATGAACAGTGCCTTAATTTTTCTTTATGAACTAACAAGCAAGAAATAACTCTTCTAGGAAAGAGAGAGAAAGAAAGAGGGGAAAGGAAGGAAGAGGAAAAGAAGAAAGAGAAAGACAGAGAGATAGAGAAAGAAAGAAAGAAAGAAAGAAAGAAAGAGAGAGAGAGAGAAAGAAACAAACAAACAAACAAACAAAGAAACAAAGAAAGAAAGAAAGAAAGAAAGAAAGAAAGAAAGAAAGAAAGAAAGAAAGAAAGAAAGGAAAGAAAGAAAGGAAAATGGAAAGGAAGGAAGGAACGAAGGAAGGAACGAAGGAATGAAGGAAGGAAGGACTTAGTATATTCTTATTTTTGAGTACTATACTAAGATCTGTGGATGCATTTTTTCCATAACAGTCTCATTCTTGGGAATTTTATATCCTAATAGGAGAAGACACATAAAGGGGAGTACTGTCCAGAGCAGAGTTTAGCTCTTGGGAGCTGGGAAAGGAACAGAGGGAAACCTAATCATAGAGGATCATAGAGGTCCAAAGGAGCAACAATAGGCAGATAGTAAGATGGTTGAAATGTATGACTATATAAAATGCTTTATTTTTAAAGTATTTCTGCCATTGAAGATAAACTACCCAGATTTAATGCTAATCCATAAAACCTGAGAAAAGAAATTTAATAGATGTCATGCTACCAAATACCTTTGTTTTCCAAACTACATGGAATGCAAAACTTTCAAAACATAAGGACCTGGTGGCAGAAATTAAAACCATGTGGAAATAGTATGAGATACTAGTGCTCCTTGCCTTCCTGTAAGCTACTGGAATATTTCCAAAGATACTCTCTGTAAAGAAAAAGAGCAAAAGGTTCAAAATCAATCACTAAACTCATCATTTTATTCACCTGAGCAATAGAAAGCAGATCAATTATATAAGGATAGGGACTTGTCCTTGAATCAGTTCTATCTGAATGATATCAAAAAAGAATGAAATGAATGACATAATAATGAAAATGATTAAGAAGAAAAGGAGGAAGAGGAGGAAGACAGTTTTAATATCTGACAGTGACATAGAGCTTTGAAGTTTACAGAGAACTTTACCTAGAGTATTTAATTTGTTCTTCATGATAGCTCTCTGGAGTAGGTGCAATTGTTATTGACTGGTTAAATGACTTGTCTGTGATCATACTGCCAGAATCAGAAAATAAGTTTTAGTTCAGGTCTTCATTCCAGACCCAGCATTTTTCCTACATGACTCTTTGCTCAGCCACTTCTTAATCATATGTCTTTTGGTAAAACGATTTGACCTTTTTGAACCTCACTTTCCTTTTCAGTGAAATAATTCTAATATCTCTGGTGATACCTTATAGAATTGTTGTGGGACTCAAGAGTGATTAATAGAACACAGAATCATAGATTTAAAGCTGGAGTGGATCTAGGTTATCCACTCCAAATGCCTTATGTCACAGATTAGGGAAATAAAGCCCAGTGTATTGTTGAAAGTCACATAATGGTAACTAGAATCTCTGGAATTCAAATTCAGATTCTTTGCATATAATATCAATACCCTTTCCATTATGATGGAATATATGATGTTGTCTTTATATCAAGAAAGTAGCATATAAATGTAAATGATGATGATAATGATGATGTTTGTGGGAAAGATGATGACACCAAAGAGAACTAAAAAGAATGACCTCTATAAAACAATCTGCATTTGCATGGTGAGAATAGAGGTAAGAAAGGGGGGGGGCGCAAAACCATTAAATGTATAGATATAAAGACTGTTGCCAAGGACCTTAACAGAATTCAAAATACTTTCTGCTCTGAGTCTGCACATGTCCAAATAAATCAACACCCACAAGGGCTTGGTGGGGTTAGATTTTTTTTTTCCTTTCTGTAATAAGCATGCTTGATTGTCAGGCCCTGCTGTTCCTGGGGCCAAATCAAAACTATGATATTAACTTCTTCCAAAGCTGCAGCCACCAAAGCAATAGAAGAATGCAAATAAATCAATTCTGCATGCTTCAGCCCATCTCCCTTTCATGCACGCCTGGTGATAGAGAATGATTTTTTTCCACTATGCCTTATCATTCGGAGGTATGAAAAATAGATTGTGTCACAGTAATGAAGCTCAGGAAAAGAGAGCTTGTTATAAGCTGATTACAGTTTAGATTGAAGGACTGGTTCTCATTAGCTTTCGGAGATTGGACAGCATCCTTGGGCTGTAGTAATTATTGAAAGGAAATTTTGAAAGGGAGGGTGGAGCCCCTTTTGCAACATGCTGTCCAAACATTTACAGCAGAGAAAGGTGATGTAGGGACCTGGACTGTGGGGGTTGGAGGGTGTAGGTTGAGGTAGGGGAAGAAGAAGAGGAAAGATTTCCATCACTTCAAGTTTGTATATTATCAATGGAATCCCCTGATGTCGCTGCAATTGGCTAATTTCTTACTAGGCGCGCCAAGTAAGGCAAAGACTTTTTTTGGGTGGAGTAATAAATAGAATATCCCACACTTAAGATTCATTTAAAGATCATGCATGGAAAGCACCTTTCCCATCATCAATATGAAAATGATTATTTGCCATACTGTAATAAATGTGATGGAGGTAAGCCTCACTCTCAGTTAAAAGAGAGAGTTGGGAGAGCTGAGATTAATGGCATTCAAAAAAAATGACCTGTTCCCTGGCTTCATTACAAATACTTCACAATATTTCCTTGGACACAGCTCAAATATTCAGCCTTATCAGTGAGGCATTTGGGTCCCAATTTTTATATTATCAAACACCAGATCTGGATGCAAGATTGCCTTTCTACATGGAAGAAGCTGCAGGGAGGGACTTGTGATTTCTTCTCAGAGAAGGGTGGCAATCAGGGGACAGAAATTCTAACCCTAACTCTGCCACACACTAATGGAGAGACAGCAGGATGTTCTAGATAGACAACGGGAAATTCTTCCTCTAACACATCTAGTTATGGACCAAGGATAATCATTTAGATTCTCAGTGTCTCAACTTTTTATCTCTAAAATAGGCATAATAATTCACTAGCTCACTGGATTGTTCTAAGGAGCAAATGAGAAGAAATATTTGCAAACCTTTAAAGCATTCTACTGTGTCCTAAAAACCTTAAAAGTACTTTTAAGCTTTAATAGTATAAATAATATATAACTATATATAATATGATAATAAAATAAAATAATAAATTTTAGCTTTAGAAATTTAAATAATATATAACTACATACATAATATAAAATAAAATAATAACTTTTAGCTTTTAAAGCTCTAAGACGCTCTAAGACTTTTGGAGCATTGCATAAATTCAGGTTGTTGTTATGTGTTGCTATTGTTTTTAAGATGTATGATTTCCCATGAGTCATGTCCCTTCTGAGGGCATTAGTTTTCCCATTTAAAAAATGAGATGCTAGAAGAAAATGGTTTTTAACATTCCTTCCAACTCTACTGCTTTGTTTTTCTGCTGATTATTGGATACCAGGTTATGTTTTGTGAATGAGATCCAGAAAAAGGAAATGAAGAAAACATTCACCTGTCCCCCCAACTTATTTCGTAACCTCTCTAAGTTATTACATTCTCATCTGAAGAAATGAAGCAGTCAAATGTCATGGTTTTCTGGCCCTTCCAATCAAAATGCTAGGACCCAACAGCTCTGCCCTATTACTGCTTTCTCAAAAATATTTTGATGAAAAAAAGATTTTAGAGGTTTCTGATTTTCTGTGAGACCTTGGAGAGATTCCATCTCCTTCCTCTGCCTTACCTTCTTCATCTACAAAGTGAAGATAACTATGTTTCCAAGAACTGGGAAATAGGAAATCATGAAGCAATTCCATCTTGGCTTTAGTTCATGTGCCAGCTCTTCACTGAAGCCTTCCTTGATTCACCCAGTTGTTAACTGAATCACTGAATCATTGTATTTAAATGTCTTGTATTTAATTACTTGTCTTCAGGTTGCATTGCTGCACACTCGGTCTTTCTTTGTTTCTGTTTCTTCCTTCCTCCTTCTCTCTCTCTTTCCCTCTTTCTGTTTTCTTTCTTCCTTCCTCCCTCTCTTTTTTCTTTCTTTTTTTTCTCTTTTTTCCTCTCTGGATCCCTCCCTCCCTCTCTTTCCTCCTTCCTTCCTTCCTTCCTTCCTTCATTGTTATTTCATCAATGTGGAAAAATCTAGGCTTGAAAAGTCCCTCAAGCACCTTCTGTTTAATTTGTATATTCATTTGCCTTAGACTCTGTCAAATTTCATATCCTTGTTTATAGAGTTATTATGTGTATTCATGTTTTCCTGACTCCATGGCCAGACTTACTCCATAATACCTTTCACCTTGAACTAAGAAACACATATAAATGTGTGCCTAATTTAATTGAGTTGAATATAAGAATGTGACAAGAAATGATTGCTCCATAAAAGATATATATATATATATATATATATATATATATATATATATGTATGTATAGAGAGAGAGAGAGAGAGAATAATTCAGAGTAATGTAGAATCAAAAAAATAAATATCTATAACTATGTACATGATGATTAGAATGATACTAGCATTAAAATGTGGAAAAATATTAGAAGGATGGAAAGGATGGAAAACTTTATCAAAAAAGTTTATCTTTAGGGGCAGCTAGGGAGATGTCTGAGGCACATGGAAACTTCCATTTGTCCACTAGTAGTAAGGATGAGAGAGGTGATTTGAATACTGGTTGGCCTTATTCTAAGTTCAACAGTTTATGAATTTGATAGAACTGCCCTTGAGGAGTTGGGAGGTTGGTTACAGGGAAAAAATGGTTCAGAAAGTGATCCAGAAACAAGTAGGGTGGTTTTGCTCCTATTTAAGTAAATTCAATATATATTTAATTTTTTAAGCAAATTAAGTCAATCTGTTAATTTAACAAGCATTTATTGTCTACTGTATTCCAGAAACTTGGATGAGCATTAGGTATATAAGGAAGGGCAAAAGACAATCCCTGATCTGAAGGATCTACTAGTCTAGTTCATTAAGACCCTAATCTACTAAGGGAGACAACATATCTGTATGTATATATATGTGTATGTATATATACATATATATATATATGTATATATATATGTATATATACAGATATATATGATAAGTAAATTATATGTATATATATATATACATGTATGATTAATTGGAAATAATATCAGATGGAAGATATTAGTATTAAGGAAAGATGTTTTTTTTTCCTTTATTTTTGCAAGGGGCTTTTAGTTGAAATTTTAAATAAGACAAGGAACCCAAAAGACAGAAACAAATTGCAATTATTTTTTCTTGTTCATGAATTTGAATCTTTATGTTTATTGAAGATATTAAAATTAAAATAAGTAAAAAAATTTAAAGGAACACATTAAAAATTCTATGATCTCTAAGGTTCTTGCCATGTGTGACATCCTATAATACTATGTATTATGCTTCTAGGAGTAAAATAAAAATATCCTCTTTACTCAGTGTTATTAGAGATCTCTGGACTCCAGGATTAAGAAAACATTAATCTTAAAACTATTGCCTGGGTCAGCCATGTTTCTCTGTCTACTTGATATCTCCTATTTTTATGGAGCAAATTGCAGTTACATGTTGGAATTTGAGGAATATTGGGACTCACCTGTCCCAAATCATCTTTCCCAAATCCAGGCTTAATGTGAAAAGTCCCACAAATTGAGACATTACTTTCGGTGACAGCAGCATCCCTAAATAGCCCCTAGGACAATACAATTGTATTTCCTGGTAGGGGTAACAGTTTAATACACTAGCCTATACTGACAACAATTATGATGGATTGCCATCACATTCTAGACAAACCCTAATTCCACTCCAAAAAATATAGAAAAAAGCTTAACTTCATAAAAACCTTTCTCTTTTTGTAGCATAGATCTTTGTGGATTTGTCTTTTTTGAGAAGAGATCGAATATTTGGGTAGCCTACATTCAGTGGCAGCCTATATTCAAGAGTAGCCTATATTCAGATCAATAGGGTAATTTTTTTAGCTAGGGCAGCTTTCAACTAACTACTCTTTCATTAAATACCTACACAGATGCCTCATCCTGTGAGGGAAGGAGCTCTGGATTCTCAAAGCCTTTGTCAGCAGAACCCAAGTTTTGGCAAGCTCTACCAAGCTGGAAAAGTTTCAAAGATGAGGGGATGGATGAACAGTTGTTATATGAGAGTTGGTCTACCTACTGAAATGCAGTGGCTCATCACAGTTAAGAATATTTTGGCCACAGAAACTCAAAAGCCATCTATTAGCTTATTGAAAAGTTTTGATCTATGTCAGTACATAAACATGAATTTAAGTATAGCCAGTATAACTAGACAGTTTTCCCCTAATGGTTAATTAAAACCCTGAAGGAATAATCTAAATAAAAGAGATATGTGCCATGAGAAGAAATGAGTTTGTTGAAGAGAGTGGATCCAAATAGCTGGAAAATGTCAAACAATGTGGAAATAATAATATTTAGTAGCCTAGATGAGGGGTGATATGGAACAAGAGAAAGGGCACCAAAGAAAATTATTCAGTTCAATTTTACTTAGGGTTGCAGCCCATCCTCTAAACCTGAATTAAGGGTGTATTTTTCCTCATAACCTCAGAATCCTAGGGGAATGTCTGAGGGACTGGATACCTCTGCTTTGGTGCTAGAGTCCCCATTTGAGCTTCATCTCCCAATGTTAACTATGAATGACTAAAATCCCCTTTAAGCAAATAATACTGTAGCTAAAACCAGAAGTAAAAATATTTTCCATCAACACTTTAGGGAAAAACTGTCCTTTATGCCACTTCATTTCTTGGGGAAGTAATTTTTGTTTTTTTTTGTAAATCACAATAGTATTTTTTTCCATTTAAGAGTAAAGATAGTTTTCAACATTCATTTCTGTAAAATTTTGACTACCACCTTTTTCTTCCTCCCTCCCTTTCCTCTCCTTTCCCTAAGACAGTTAGCAATCATATAGAAGTTTTACATTCACAATTATTTTAAGCATATTTCCATATTAGTCATATTGAGAAAGAAGAATCAGAGCAAACGGTGAAAAGCACAAGAAGGAAAAACAAAAAAAAAATTAAAACTGAAATAGCATGCTTTTGAAGGGGAAGGAGTAGAGGGCTTGTTCTCTTTGACCTTCCACTCTCATGCTGAATGCTGGCCAGCTAGCAATCCACCAGGGCCTTCCCTTTAAACTCTTTCTAACTTTTCTATCCCTTTCTTAATATGGTGTAACTTTAATAAATCTCTATTTTCTTTCCAAAATCTGCATTCTTGAGTCTGAGTCATGATTCCTCGTGGGGCAGAACTGAACCCAAAAAACAAATCAGCAGCAACACTTGATTCTGCATTCAGATTCCACAGTTATTTCTCTGAATGTGGATGCCATTTTCCATCATAAGTCTTTTAGAATTGTCTTTACTCACTATATTGCTGAGAAGAGCAAAGCCTTTCATAGATGATTAATTTGTTATTAATATGTACAATGTTCTACTGGTTCTACTCACTTCATTCAGCATCAGTTCTTGTAAGTCTCTCCAGGATTTTTTTCTGAAATCCACTGGTCATACAGAATATATGAGCTTATAGAATTATAGTATTTTGTTATATTCACATATCACAACTTGTTCAGCCATTCCCCAATTGATGGGTTTCCCTCAATGACCAATTCTTTGCTATCATAAAAAATTTGCCACAGATATTTTGTTCAAGTAGATCTTTTTCTTCTTTTTTATGATCTCTTTGAGATACAGATCCAGTTTTGGCACTGTTGGATCAAAGGGTATGTACAGTTTTATTGCCCTTTGGGCACAGTTCCAAACTGTCCTCTAGAATGGTTGGATCAGTTCACAATTACTTCAAGAATGCAATATTTATGATTTATATATTTTATAATTTTAATAATTATTATATATTTATAATTTTCTTTTTGTTTTTAGTGAATCTGATAGTCAAACAATTGTTTTAATTTGCATTTCTTTAATTAATAGTGATTTAAAGCATTTTTAAATTTAGATTTAGAGCATCATTTTTCTCAGACAGCATTGATTTCTTCCTCTAAAAACTGCCTGTCATGTCAATTGGGAAGGACAACATATTTTATATAAAGTGTGATTTCCACTAAATTCACATTCATCTGTTACGTTACTGCTAATTGAGACCTTGTCTCTCTGTGCTGAAATCCAAAGGTTAGTTCTTAGATCCCAAGACTGTTTAACTGTATATAAGCCCTAGTTTGAACTAAACTTTCAGATCTTCTGGTGACTCTGACTTTCTGATTCTTGTGACCTTTCAAAACTCACAGTCATAGCCTCCAATCTTTCTTTTTTTTTTGTTTTAGGTTTTTTTTTTGGCAAGGCAAATGGGGTTAAGTGACTTGTCCAAGGCCACACAGCTAGGTAATTATTAAGTGTCTGAGACCGGATTTGAGCCTCCAATCTTTCTTCCCTAAAATGAGAAGAAAAAAATTTAATTAAGCAAAGGAAAGAGCTCATATAGGAGGTCCCAAGATCTCTCTCCTTTATAAAACATTCTCCCTCTCTCCCCCCCACTGCAATGGAATCAGATAGGAAGATGCTTCAGAAAAGGGAATACATTTGACCAATGTATTTTAAATGACCCGCATCCCCATCCTTGACCCCCCAGTTACACCTATTCAGGCATAGTCAATCATAAAATTCCCCATTCTGGTTAGCAGATAGACCCAGTTATAGAATGCCTATGCATGCTCCAAATCTCTCCAAGAGACTTTCACTACATATCATCACAATTCTCCCAGAAGCAGGCTCCCTAGCCTCTTCTAGGAAAGGAATTATGTTAGTTGTGTTCAAAATCAGTAGCTCATTCCCAGTTACATCATTTATTAATTTATATATGATTCAATTTCAAAGCTGGAATTTACTATAGGATTATAGATTTATTATTAGTTTAACTAAATCAGTCCCCTCATTTTTTATAGTTAAATTACTTTGGCGATGAGACAAGTGACTTACCCAGTGTCACTCAGCTAGCAAATGAGACAGTTGGAATTTAAATTTATTCATCACTTTAACTCCAAATCCCACCATATCATACTGCATTAAATATGACTGATAACTTTTACTTCATGCTAAAGATAAATAGATACCTTCTCTGACGTCTGGGAGCTTATGGTTAACGAGGGAAACTACACTGTGCAAAGAGATATAGGTTACTTATAGAGACCTAGGCAGGGAAAGGAAAAGGGAAGGAAGGAAACATAATTATCATCCGAAATAACCCCAATAGAATAGAAATTTCCACAATAACAATTCTAATAAGCTTTATCCTTTGTTTCTGCAAGCCAGTGAGATTCCTTTCCTTTCGTTCCTCTGGGATTTGTTTTTATTACTTCTAGACTGGGAAGGCCAAGTTTGTCCTTTTTATATACACTAAACACCCTCCAAACCCTTGACTTTAGCTTAAATGAATTTCCTACAGCCTCTGATTTATGATATAGGAAAAGTGGGGGAAATACATGTGTATGCCTGTCCAAAAAATAATAACTGATGGTTGTATAACACTTTGAGTTTGCAAAGAATTTTATATGAAGCATTTGATCCTTAAAACAATCCTGTGTAGTCAATATTATTATATTACTCATTTTATGCTGAAGATGATATGTCTCAGAATAGTAAAAGTTGCTTATTCAAGTTCCTATAGCTAGTGCAATCTGAAATTAGAATACAGATTTTCCTGTCTCTAAATTCAGTGTCCTATTCACGTTAGTATACTGCCTTGATAATAATAAAAAAAATACAAATCCATAATAAACTCTTCTAAATGAGCAATTGTCCACATAGCCAAATCTCATTCACAATAATTCTACAGTAGGAAAATATCAGAGACAATTAAAAGACCCAAGAGGAGCTTGGACATGTTATAAATAAGTAAAAAAATAAATCCCCAAATTTTCCACTAGTATTCTACTTGGAAGTCTGTTTCAGGAGGTATTTCACTACCTAGCAAGATGCCAAACTAGCATTATGTGACTTAAAAAAAATCCCACATATAAAGAGCTAATTATGAAGAATTTTAAATATTGATGTCTCCTTGGAAAGATAGGAAAATTAAGATTTTCAACTATTTTTTTTCCTAACTTGCTTTTATTCTTTTCAACTGCTTCAAATAGTCTATGATTCTAGGATTTTTAAACTTGGCTGCAAATTTCTAAATTTTTTTTTGAGACTGAAATATTACAAGCCTATATATTGCCAGAATATATATACATACATACATACATATATATATATATATATATATATATATACATACATACATATTGAGGAATGAGAATGCTTATTTGAGGTCATCAGTCTTTCTTCATTTCACTGGACTTTGAAAATTCCTTAGGAGAATTCAGAATTGCTGTACACAATTTTGCTTCTTTGATAGAATTTTATCCACATATATGAGACATAAAGACCAAAATCAGAAACTGATTAGAGGGAACTCAAAGGAAATATTTATGGCACTTATTGACATTATCCTTTTTTTCCTAAATGTTTTCTAAATTTTTTTTCTAAATAACTTCCATAAGCTGCTTTTACATAATCAACAATTTCCAAAGTTTCCCTTTCCCACTTCCTCCTAGAGAACCATACATTGAGGTAAATTAAAGGAGGAAAAAACAAACATTTCAATAAAATTAATCAATATATAGAAAAAAGAATTTATAATCTATGTTATATAACATTAGCTCCCATCACTGGAGAGCTGCATGGAGGCCAGTAGGGATGAAAGAAAGTGACCTCTCATATTTCTTCTTTGGGGACAAATTTAGGCATAATAATTTTGGTACATTCAGTTCTTTTACTATACAATGCAAGATATCTCCATTGCAGTTATGAAGCATAATGTATTTAATCATTTCCCCAGTTGATGGCCACAGTCTTCATTTTCATTTCTCTGCTACCACAAAAAGTATTAGTGTAAACATTTTGTGGAATGTGGGACATTTCTATCTTTGACATCCTTTTGTGGTATCCCTAGTAGTAGCATCTTTGAGTCAAAGTACCTATTCAGTCAGTCAGTGAATTAATAAAAATATATTAAGCACAACTGACAGGCTTATAGTCTAATCTTATCATAGTATCCTTTTCTATTTTGTCACAAAAGAAGGGCAGACTTGAATAGAGATTCATTTGATTCATTTTTTTTTCTAGATCATGGTATCCTGTCTTCTGCTTTTCTTTTTACCTTCCTATCCATTCTTTAAAGTAAAAACACCTTTACAAAGCTTTCTCTCAATTTCCTCAGCTGGGGAACAGTCATACCTTCAGGATATGTAGAGCTCTTGTTTTCATACTTATCCAATTCGCATATTGCACAATATATCATACGTATGTATGTATCTTGTATTGATGTTGGTTTACCCTTACAAGTTTGTAAACTCCCTGAAGGTAAAGGCCTAATCTTTTCTAATTTTTATATCACTCCCCCATGTCCATGCTCTAGAAACAGTAGCTACAAAATGGAAGCTGAGGTTGAATGTATTCAATGAATCCTTTTATTGTTCTTCACTTGGAATTTCTTATTGAGAATATTGAAAAGTTTTTCCCAGTCCTTCCATCTGTGACTAACCCCAATTTATCCTGGTTGTATTAATTACTTTCATATCTTTGCTTCCATTTATACTGATAGTTCCTAAGAACATTTTTGCCTTTCTTTAAATACCCAGGCCTTAGCATAGTGCCTTCCATATTGTGGACCCTTAATAGGTACTAGTTGATTGACTGAGATATATTATAGTGAACTTTAGATTTAAGCACGATGCTTTGCTCCAGGAGAGATGCAAAGCACAAATAAAGTCTTGACTATGTTATGGCTTGACTTCATGTTTACATGTCTAGTCTCTAAGGAGATTATTTTTAGTAATTGCTTCTTCTAAACACCTACACCTGAAATTAAAATAATGAAGAAAAGACAAACTAAAATCGTTCCCGAGTGGAGCAGATGGGTTTGATTATCCCCAGCCATAGGCTATATGAAGCAACAGATTGCATGTCTTAAAAAAAAATCTTCAAATTAGAAAATTTATAGCATAATGAATTGCAAGATGAAATCTATTTCTTTGAGAAATGAACCATTGGCCAACCTGAAGTTGAGCTCTGGACTTCTGTTTCTAGACTGAGCTCTTTGTACATGTAAATTCCTTTATAAACTGTTTAATTAGGGATTGCTGCTAAGCAGTCCAATAGGGCAAGTGACTGTTTTTTTTTCTTTGTACAATTGAGGCGACTTGCCTAAAACATGCCTTGAAATATTTCTTCACTTTCAAATTTCATACTAGAGTAGCTAGGGTAAAGACAAGGTGAAGAGCAGAGGCTTTATTGTACAGTGACACATTTTTTCTCTTCTCCCAGGTGTGCCAATAGTTGCCTCATTCTTGCAATAGTTCATGTTGCTGAGCCTTTAGCTCCTCTTTAGTATTTGTCACAATTAAGTTTATCTTCTTGGACTTATCTTTTCTCTTCAAAATGCTAACAGGCAAAAGGGGAGAGTCAAGAAACCAACAGGAGGTCCCTGCATCTGGGCTTAGTGTGAAAGAAGTCCTTAGGTATGGGGGCAATGAAAGCGATGGAAACTAATGGAGTTTTAGAACATGGTCTACCTGGATAAGTGAATCAGACTCTACTTCCTTCAATTCTGCTGTGCTGGGTCAAGTGCCAATATGAAAGTCTTAAATTCCCAGCTGCTATGGAGGAAACTCTAATTCTACTCATCTACCAGTTTCTGCCAACCCATTTTAAAAGGTAGGATCATTTACTGCATATCTATCTTTTCTATTTCTATCACCATGCTTGTTAATTCATTACCACTATATTGGAATATTGTAATAGTTTTCTAACAAGTCCCCCCATTTCATCCCTCTTCATTCTTCAATTTAGCATTTGGACCACTGATAGCCATACTAATCTTTTTATGCATAAATCATACAATGAATAAATATAAGCATGCTTCTTTAAAACAAAATCTTCTTTCTGCTACTAATCACAATTCAAATTTGTTTATTTTGTATGCATTCAGTACATTCTACAATATGGTAGCTCATTGCTTTTCTAGCCTTATCCCTGGCTAACTTCTCCCTTATATTTCACCCACTCAAGTGTATTACTCTTTATATATGCACATGCACACACAAACATGTACTCTTTGCATTCACATGCAAAAACAAGTATGTTGGCTTTATAAATTGGATGTGACTAATGCAAACTTTCTTGTTCAGAATACCTCTAATCCTTGCCACTCCACCCCAAACCAGATGAACCAAAGCTCCCAAATCAAATAATCAAGACAATATTCATCTTTTTCCTAAATTACCATTCCATGAAGGAAAAAAGAGAATTGTCCAAGGTTTTTTTTTTTTTTCAGTAACGTGTATGTGGGCATACTGTTCTTTAACTGTGAATATCATGGGGAAAAGGCAGAAAGTGATAGAGCCCATTCATCCTCCCCCAAACCACTCTGGGTCAGATTAATTGACACCAAAGGCAGTCATAGAGATGAAGGTCCATCTCCAGACCTGGTCTCTTTGAAGATTAAAGCAACAAACAATTCACAAGACAATTTATTCAATTCAATTCAATGAATAATTCAGTTCAACATGTTTAGCAGGAAATTAGAGATTTGAGCCTGGAGCTCAGGGGAGAGATTGGAGCTGAAGATAAAAATTCAGAGACCATATACATGGAGGTAATAACAGAAACAATGGGAATGGGTGGAATTCCCAATAAGAAACATCTAGGGAGAAAGAATAATAGAGGACTGTGTGTAAACTTTTGGTGGGGGGCGGTGGGGGGTAATTGTATTTAGGGAAAAGGAGAAGTAAAAATAATCAATAAATGATACCAATCTGGAAACATCGAATGGTTAGTTAACAGAAGAACACAGCGGGAACAATGCCTTGGAAACTAAAGGGGAAAGAAAGAATCCATCAAGAATAGTAGGCCAATTCAATTTGATTTAATTTCATTGATTTATTTTAATTCAATGACTTAAATAACAAAAAAAGCAAATCTTTCACATTTCAAGAAAGATGAAGTGAGATACCCAAAGACAGATAAATAGATAGATATTTAAAGGCAAAGCCAGGCTAGGACTCAAATCTTCTGTTTCCAAGTTGCATATAATTTCTACTACTCCATCTTGGTTCCAAAATTATTGACCAATAGGAAGGAGGGGAGAAAGATCCATGCCTACTAGAAATGTTACCTGCAATAAAAAAACATAAGATCCAATTTATGTCACATCACAATGGGATTCTTTTTGCAACTATCCACAAGTATGGTTGAGAACAAGTCTCTAAATAGATTCTGAAGGAATTCAGATATTTAATTTTATTCTCACCCTTTCTAGAAATCAAATCTTCTCTTCAGCTATTTAGTTAAAGCAAAATTAGAAAAGAGGCAGGCAGATATATATATATATATATATATATATATATATATATATATATAGAGAGAGAGAGAGAGAGAGAGAGAGAGAGAGAGAGAGACACTATTGCAAAATAATCCCAGTCCCAAGACTGTAGAAGAATCCAAATCAAATTTTACAAGAAGTGGTTTTTACTATATATTGAAAAGGGTATTGAATCCCCAAGAAAGGCTCTGATCAGATTCAATCCTAATTTTTACCTTTGAAATTCTCAATGTTGCCTGCAACTCAGGTTTTTATATTTAGGGCTCCTTAGGTGACTATGTCGGAGTAATTAGTTAACTGGCTGTAATCCCAGTTGTTCTACTTATAAAATATAGGGCAGAAAACCTTGAATTTGGGTGGCTTGGAGTACATTGTAAGTCTATCTACAACCGAGAGATTATGGAGTCCATAGTGAAGAATCACTTCACCTGACAGGCAAGTGGTACAATGGATTGAGTTCTGAGCCTAGTGTCAGAACATGTGAATTCAAAATGGCCTCAAATACTTATTAGCTGTGTGAGCCTGGACAAGTCATGTAAGTTTTATCTGTCTCAGTTTCCTCAACTGTAAAAAGGGAGGAATTAAAAGCTTCTGTATTCCAGGATTTTTGTGACAATCAAATAAGATATTTGTACAGGGCTTAGAATAGTGTCTGCCCCATAGTAGACAATACATAATTGCTATTTTTTATTATTATTGTTATCATTGTTGTTGCTGCTCTTGTTACCTTTCCCTTCATCAGTGAGCTAGATGATCAATAGCATGCATTTCCTGGTCAATATGGCAATCTGCCATATTGAACCCCTGGAGTTCGCCATGCATATTGGCCAAGTTCCTTCTAGACTGCGAGGCCTTGCCATCGGCTCTGATGCTGAACCATAAAGATCATGGAATCATGGAAAAAGAATTGGCAGAAACCTTAAAGTGTCATCTAGTGAACACTTCAGTTGTACAAATGAAGAAAGTGAGGTTATTCCTTCCCTGCAAAGGAACTGAAATATCCTTCCTGAAAATATAGAAAGGGTAGTTGCAAGGCCCCACTCTCCTAGCTAATGAGACATTTTGACAGGGCCAAAGCCAAAGATAAAATTGAAATCAAAATGTATAGAGAAATTGAAGAGAACTACACCCCCATGCTAAGATATTAAAATATCTGCAGTTACGAAATTTCCTTAAAATAAAATAAGTTCAAGAAGAATCTAAAAAGTAAACCAAGTCTTTTAAAACAAAAAACAAGGTGATTCAATATTTTTCAATAGCATTATACCTTTGAAACCATCCTTTCACATCTCACTTATACTCTATCATAATATTTTCTTCTTGTTGGCTCTGCTGATACTGTATATCTTGATTTGTAATCTCACTTAGAGGATTTGGACAAGAAAAATACTTTTCCATATTAAAGAGGCTAAGTATCTACAACTACTGTGTGAGGAAAATAGATTTTCTCATCCAGAGCACTGATGATAGACTTGGTTTCATAAAACAGCAAGGAATATAATGACCTCTCAGCTGTCCCTTTTTTATCTCCAGCAGAGCATTTATAAATGGTAACATCATTTACCATAAATCCTTATGAAATGAGAGGTATTTAGACATCCTTCCATTAAGAAATAAAGTTATGCTCTGAGGTTTAAATCTATTTTTTAATCTCAAATTTGAATATTTTCCCCTCAAATTTCAATGGCACATTCAGAAAGTTAGGAAAGAGTTTCATCTATATAGCACTTCTACTAATGTAACAACTCATATATAGAAACACTTAAAAATGGCAAACTCTTAGAGCTAGATAGTAAGCTGTTATTATTCCCATTTTACAATTGTAAAGCAGGTGGACAGGAGTTGTGACTACTCTAGAATCACCTATGGAAGAAGTACAGCCAGGAATTAAACCAAAATATCCTGAATATAAATTCAATACTTTCTTCCTTATACCAAATTGCCTTTCATACTATATCTAGGAAAAAATCTCATTTAAAGTTTCAACTTTTTAATTACATCTTATTCTACTTTATGGCATTTTTCTGCAATTAAAAAATTGTGTTGGACTACTTAAGTACAAAAAAATTTCATTTACTCCAAATTCTTGCTGTACAGAATTTCTAATATGTTCACCAGATGACTAACATTCAACATATTCTTTTGTTCTTTTTCTAAATCCACCTATGCTCAACCTAAATCTCTCTGAAGAGGGGTTCATCTATTTTAGGAACTCTATAGGGACCAGTCTTTCTCACTGAAGGGATGATGCTTGATTATTTTTTCTGTTGTTCTTGGATTAAGAAAAGTCTTTATAAGTACAAAGAAGGGGGCCTCTGATAGAAATTTTATAAAATTATGTATGATTTTTAAAATTTGCTTTTCCATGAAGTTAGGAGTGTAAAATCCAAGTTTTAAGTCGTTATAATTTAGGATCTTTACTATCTTACATGGAAAAATATTCATTTTTAGTTTGCATATGAATAAATGATATAGACTTTTCTGATGCTTATTTGTAGAAAACCTCAAGAATGGCTCTAAAAGATATAATGCCTGAACTTTCCCATGTCATTGGAGAGTTATACCACATTTGAGACCATAGAGATATTATCTCTCCTGGCATAACCTAAATTCTGTGAGATAAAAGCTGTCTAGTTTTTTTTTCCTTTTATTCCCTTGGAACATATATTAGGCAAATAGTAAATGCTTGATGACTAAGTTCTTGATAGATTGAGGTCTACCCCCTTAGACAACTCACTAGCACATTTTCAAATTCAAAGAGAAGGAAAAATTACTTTTAAAACGTCTATGAACATTGTTATAGTAACCATCAGAACAGTGTATTGCTTGTGTTAAAGAAATGATATAAAAGATGGCATCCAGGGAAGGTGGGCTGTAACAAGCAAGAGGGATGACATATGGGTAGACCAAATGTTGTACTTGTTTCAATAGAATGTTAAAAGTCAGAACAGAGAGAGTAAAACATTGGGTAGATGTTCTAGAGAGAATTTCTGTGAGGATATCTACAAGTATTTCACAGGATGGAAAAACCCAGAAAATATTGATCTGTACCCTTGGAGAGAATAACATATCAAAAAGAACATAGATAGACTGAATCTTTATAAAAGAGGGTAATTGGATACAGTACCAACCCTGGAGTAAGGAGGACCTGAGTTCAAATCTGACCTCAGACACTTAATAATTGCCTAGCTTTGCGGCCTTCAGCAAGTCATTTAACCCCATTGCCTTGCAAAAATCTAAACAAAAAAAAAATCAAAGTGTAATTCACAGATTTGTGCATGGGGGAACTAACTGTATGAAAATTACATAGTTTACAAGGGTCACTAAGCACTTTGATAGAAATTTTATGACCCAGATCTCTCCCTCAATCTCTCTCTCTCTCTCTCTCTCTCTCTCTCTCTCTCTCTCTCTCTCTCTCTCTCCATATATACATATACACTTTTATGTATAAGTATATATGTATGTGGATACAATGGCACTTAAAATGATGCTATATTTTGAAATGAATATAGCAAAGAAAATTAAAGGTGTTTAATGAGGACAAGTTGAAGAAACCAAGTATGTATTGCCTTGGAGAAGAATCAGGGGAGATATGAAAACTATGACTTAAATATTTGAAGGACTATCATATAGAAGAGGTATCATATATATTTTGATTTGACCAAAGGAATTTGATTTGATATCTTAGCCATTAGAGTTACACAAAAATGGATCAGGCTGCTTCATGAGGTGTGATTTCCCCTCTTTAGATGAGGTGAAACAGAGGATGAGCATCCACTTCTCTATGACAAGGATTCCTCCAATTCATATGCATTGTGCTGGAAGATTATTGACATTCCTTCCCATTTTTAAAAGCTATGATTTGAGAAATGGATATAAAATATTATGTGTTTTATCCAACAAACCTAGATATTCTGGTACATGCACAGACTATTTTTGAAAGAAAAAAATATCACTGATTTACTAGGAATTTCTTACATAAGAGTTTACTTAGAGTTTGTTCTAAGTGATTTCAATATACTAAGTGGGAGTACATTGAGTTTGGAATAGTCTCTAGAACTTTATAAGCCTTTCTCCCTCTAGAGATGAAATAATCATCAAAACTCAGCTACACTCTCACTTAATTGACATGAGCTTCTAATTGAAACTGCCAAACTAAACTGCCAGCAAATCCCCTGGGTTTTGGAAAGGAAAGCTAAGAAGAGCTGAAAACTAACTTTGTCCCATTAATGGAAGCCTTGCTTTGATGGTCCACTTGCCCAGAGTAACACTATGGCAGAATGAGTTGCAAATATATGGAAATGGTATAGAAACTGTTTAACTATAATAGGTATTAGATTTCCTCAAGGAGAATTGTATGAATTTACCCTGATAATGTGATTATAAGAGTTTATTATTGCAGAAACTACATTATGAAAAGTGAAAAAAATACAGAATGTTCTCAAGGTGATGCTCTATTGGCACAATTTCTATAACATACATGATAAATGCTTACTCACTTTACTATGATGGCAAACCTTGAGGCACCTTGAACTTTGAAGAATTGAAAACTGAGGAATTTAAAGAGCAGTTCATGGTCCACTGCAAGGTGCCTATGTGATTAATCTACAAAATATTTCCAAAACTGATCAATGCTCTAAAATGTAGGGATTGTGGATCATTCAGTGGATGTTTTATTGGAAAAAGTGGTGTTCTAGTCACAAGACATGTGTAAGAGATCATCAAGTACAAACTCACTTGAACTACCAAACTTGAAACATGAAAAAATGTAAAGGAAGACCTCCAGTATATTGAGTCCTCTATGAAAGAATAAGGTCAAAATGTGTACAAATCCCAATGATTAAAAGAACAAGGGATATCTGTCAGATCTATGGAAAGGGGAGCAGTTTATGACCAAAGAAGAGATAGAGTACATTCATTATAAAAGACAAAATGGATAATATTGATTACGTTAAATTGAAAAGTACTCCACAAATAAAATCAATGCAGCCAAGATCAAAAGGAATGCAGTAAACCAGGAAACAATTTTTACAGCTAGTATTTCTGACAAAGGACTCATTTCTAAAATATCTGGAGTATTACATCAAAATTATAAGGATACAAGTTAATTGATAAATTGACAAAGTATATGAAAAAGTGATTCACAGATGAAGAAATCACAGCTATCTATAGTCAAGTAAAAATGCTCTAAATCATTATTGATTAGACAAATGAAAATTAAAACAACTCTGAGATACCACTTCATACATATCAGATTGGTCAATATGACTGAAAAAGGAAAACGATCAGTGTTGAAAGGGATGTGGGAAAACTGGGACATTGATGCATTTGGTGGAGTTGTTAATTGATCCAATATTTCTGGAGAGCAATTTGAAATGAAGCCCATAAATTGGAATTATGTCCATCAATTGTAAAATGGGTAAATATATTATGATGCATGAATGTGATGGAATAATATAGCCCTATAAGAAGCCATTAAGGATGAGAATTCAGAATATCTTAGAAAGACTTGCATTAACTGATGCTGAGCGAAATGAACAGAACTAGAAGAACATCATACACAATAACAATATGGAGTGATGATCAACTTTGATAGACTTGATTATATCTGCAGTACAATAATCAAAGACAATACTAAAAGACTTGTGATGGAGAATATCATCTATATCCAGAAAAGGAACTGTGCATTTTAAAAAAAAAATTCTTGCCAATGATATTTCTTTTCTAATTTTTTTCTTCCATTTTGATGTGATTCTTCTTAAACAACATCATTAATGTGGATCTATTTTTAGCATGTTTATAGATATAGAGTATATATTAAACTGCTTTCTGTTAGGGGAGGGGGTAGGTAAAGGAGGGAGAAAGGGAGAAGAATAAAAAAAAATAATGATTGTGTCAAACTAAATAAATAAGTAAAAGAAAATATTTCCAATGACTTGCTATTTGCACCAGGGGAGAGAATATCTATGTGGAAAAAAATTACATTTTTTCTCAAGATAAATAATCATCCTGATATTCATGATGATTCAGTTAACCAAAATGAAACTGTAATTCCATTGTTCTAAATACAATCTTCAACTATATGAGTATATTTAGATGAATAAAAGCTTCTAGAGGACAGGATGCATTTCATTTTTGTCTATGGCTCCTGGATGCTTAGCATAGTGACACTTAATAAATACATATTTAAAGAATGGATAAAGTATTTGCTAACAAGGAGTTAATTTTCTTGCTCCCACTTGTCCATTTTAGTTTTCCCTTCTCCAATTAAGTCAAAGAAATAAAGAAAAAGCAAAAGAATTATAACTGAAACACTGGCTATGGAAATGAAAGAGGTCCCTCATACATAAGAATAGAATAATGAAGAGCAAACCCTTCTTCGTGTCCCTATTTTCCCTTTGATGTGCCATAAATAAAAAATGAACTGACAATCCTAAAATATGAATACACCATATTGTTGTCACTCTGTATCCTGGCAAATCTGATCCCCCTCATGCTGTTAGAGCTGTTGAAACCTTTGAAGTTAGAAAATGCTACTGTGAGATCTTCCAGCAAGGGTAATTAAGACATAGTGTAGCAAATCAAAAGAGACATGCCACCTAGTGTCTACAGTCCCTTCCGAAAGAAAAAAAAGGCAGGGGAGGGGCAGGGGAAAGGAAACTAGCTGGGAGTCAGGATAATAAATCAATTGGTTCTGCCTTTCTGTAGGAAAAGACCTGCAACTTGTTATATTACAACTCAATCCATCTCATAGCTGAAGATCAATTTTTCTTTTTCTTCATGGTTTATGATCTTTGAATTTCTTTTTTCTTAAGACTAATTTTTCTTCCTCACAAGGGAAGGGAATACTGTTGCTTTGAGGGAATGGGGGGAAATTCTATCATTTGTCTTCTCAGGGGGGGAGAATGGAAACATTTGGGGGCATACCATTCTTCTTACTCCTCTTTAAAAAAAGTTGTTGTCTCATAAATTTAAACATGCTGTGCTTCTGGGGCTCTGTGCAAAGCTGAGTTGGCAAAATGCAAGATATAAAGGTTTATTAGGACAAATGGTGGAATAATGAGCAGTGAGGCCCAGGAACCTGGTGTTCTAACTAGTTGGCTCCCATTACATGTCATTATATATTCAAAATTCCAACAAGGCAACAATTTTTATAAAGATGAATTGATCAACTCTTTAATTTGAAAGATATTGAAAACCCATTGCCATCTTAATTTCCTCATTATAAACTCAACCAGGCTCTCAAACTCTGTTTAAAATTAAAAATATATCAAAGAATCTTGATAATGTCTTAAAGATAAAAAATAAAAATCACTAGGACAATAAAATAGTTCACTATTAAATCTAAAAAACTAAAATCATAAACCTAAAAGTGTTGAAACTCTTAGTTATGTCTTCCAAATTGTAGTGTGACTATAGCTCTTTGACTGCCCTATGCATTCACATTATTGGTAAATTCTTAAGTAATTAGACTAATCTCAATTGATTTAGCCTTGAAAGATTCTTCAGAAGGACTTTTAAAGCTTCTAAGGTACAGAAATGAACTCAAATATTTAAATAGTTTGTAATCACATTAATTTAGACATTCAGTCCAACAATTAATTTATGCCTCCCCATCTTCGATAACTTATAATTGCCTTAAAAGTGCCAATAAAGAAGGCCCACTCAACATAATGAGGAGGCCTTTATTGAGTTTTCTAAATATTACTAGTGGATAACAGTGGAGCACAAAGTCTATCCAATTATGTTCCCTTATTGTCATCATAGAACTTCATGGAATTTCCTTTTTGGAGAGTATATTTCTTTCATGATAACCTCTATTGTTTTTCTTCTCAGTAGTTTCTTAGTGGTTTTGTGTTGTGAAATTCTCCAACCTATCATAAATTTCCTCAGAAATGGAAATAATTTGTAAAAAGTTAGACAATCCCACATCCCTCCAAAACATTATATATGTCAATGTTCAGATTATCAATCCCCAAAAATATGCATTTGTTTTCTCTCCTAAAGCTAAACATTTTTTTTTTTTTTTACTTTCAGTGTATACTTAGTTTACTGATTTGGAAGTGAATGATTGTTACTTAATTAAAATGCTATTTTGTAGATTAAATAAATAATGACCATAGAAATAAGAACACACTGCACAGTCAAATAAACTTAAGAAGAGTATGGATCAGTCTCCAAGTGAGCCAATTGTTCTCACAAGTTCTATATAGGAAGGAGATGACCCGAAAGGAAGGAAAAATGCTGTGACTCATATAGGCCTCCATGGGTAATGGAGAAGGAAACAAGAAAATGCAAAAGATGGTAAGCTTCAGAGAATAAAAATATATACAGAGGGTAGCTATGGTCTAACATGTGGTCTTATGATTTTATATGTCATGTAATACTCAAGTGTGTTTAATCATGAAAGAGATGATTGAAGAATTCCAGGACCAGAACAAATTCCACACCAAAGATTTCTATATTTATTCATATGTTATTTGAAGGGTAGCACCACATTTTTCTCTGGGGACACCTAAACAGGTACAGTGGAACATTGTTTCACTGCAATCTGTTGGAAGAAATAGATAGAAGCTTCCCAGAATAGTGCTGCTGACTACAATTAGGCAGTGCCACCAGAAAGAATGAAGGAAAGAAAGAAAGAAAGAAAGAAAGAAAGAAAGAAAGAAAGAAAGAAAGAAAGAAAGAAAGAAAGAAAGAGAGAAAGAGAGAAAGAGAGAAAGAGAGAAAGAAAGAAATTAGGAAGAGAGGGAGGGAAGGAAGGAAGGAAGGAGGGAAAGGTGGAAGGAAGGAAGAAATGAAGAAAAAAAGCTCTCCATGAGAACTGAAAGAGTAGAGGGAACAGTTGATTTTGAAGAAAAAGTGAAATATTTTAGGCAGGGTAGCTTATATAGCAAGATGCTCCAGTGATTGGAAAATAAAAAAAAAAACAACAAACATACACAAAAACAAAGAAACAGGCTAACCTGTCTGTAATAGAAGGGACACAGTAAAGCACAAAAGAAAATTTATTTTGACATAGAACACGAAAGTTAAATTTTTGAATCAAGGATCATTGATTCAATAAGTCAACAACAAAACAAAATAAATAAAATATTTATTATGTACCTACCTTGTGGGGGCACTGTGCTAAGCACTGAGGATTTGAAGAAGGGAGAAAAGAAGATCTGAAATGAACTTAGAGGATCTTGATTACAAACTTTCATTTTATAGAAGAGGAAACTGAGTGACACAGCAGTATTTGCCTGAAATCAAGTTTAGTGATCACAAATAGCCATTGCTATATCCAGGATTCAAATTAAGATCGTTTTTGGCTCCAGAAACAAAGTTTGGTTGTCTGTCAGGCTGCATCCCTTGACTACTATATTAATTCCCAAGGTTTTTGTTTTTGTTTTTCCTGAGGCCATCTCCAGGAGAATTACTGCTTCTCCTCCAAAGAAGTTCCCTTAATTCAACTCATTACAATTTTGACAAAGATTACACTTTACAGTCATTTCTATTTTTCATTCCTACTTTACCTTTATTTTACCCTTCAGCCAAGGACAGCTCCCAGGATCACTGAGTCAGGAAGTTCTTTTTGTCTGAACCTTGTGTCCTCCATGATTACACCATTATTCCCTCAGTAAAAGGGTGAAATTATTCTTTTATCTTGATGCACCTCTCTCTCTCTCTCTCTCTCTCTCTCTCTCTCTCTCTCTCGTTCTCTCTCTACACACACACACACACACACACACACACACACACACACACACACACACACACACTCCTTCCCTGAATTCTTCCCACAGAATTTCCTCAAACTAGTTCGTCTATTTTCTGGGAATACAAAGTAATCTCCTTGAAATGTTCCTACCCTAAAATATCGCCACTATTTCTGAACCCACGGTTTCTCTGAAAGCTTCACGTTTATTTCTAAATCCATGCTTGTCTCATTTCCTTAGGCTACCAGCCCACCAAAATGGCAAGGACCTCACCATACAGAGTTTCTAATCTCTTTTCCTAATTCCCCACCCCCAATATCTCCTCAGTACTCATTGCCTGGCCTATTGTTTCATCTTAGAATTAAGTTTAGTATAAACATCAGGTCTAACATATAATTACATTTGAGTTTCTCCAAACCCAGACAGATTGTGGTTAATCCACATATGATTTGGGGGAAGGGTTTGCTTGCTTTTCTGGTATACAGCCTTCATAAGTGTTAATATGATATGAGTGACATTCAGGAACTATTTTTGGAAAATTGACTCCCTCTCAAAGACCCCTTTATATTCTTTGAGAGTCAAACCCTCCCTAAATGAAATAAGAGAGAATATATGAGCTAGAAAGAACTTTATATATTGTCCAGCCCAGGTCTCTTAATTACAGAATCATAAAGGGGACATATGTCTCACTTGTTCAATGCCACACAGTTAATTAGTGGCAGGGCCTGGATTAAAATAAAGGTCTTAACTCCTAACCAAATATAATCATAGACCTTAGATATCATCATCATTCTCTTCATTTTACAGATAAGAAGATTGAGGCCAAGAGAGGTTATGCAAAGTACGTAATTCTGCCTCACTAAATAAGTAGAAGACACTCAATCTGACCCCAGGTGCCCTAGCCACCAAGCCAGCACTTTTCCTACTATATCAAACTGCCCCCTAACAGTAACAAAATGAAAGTTCAGCAAGAGGAGGGTGTTACAAATAGTTATTTTTCTTCCCTATAAGTTTTCTGCAATATCTATCTGCCAGAAGGCAATAGAAATGCTGGGAGACTGGGCTTCTAATACCATGAAATTCTAAAAGGATAAATGACCTTAGATAATTATTTTATAGCAAAATATCAAGGCAATTCATTTCTGCACCCCAGCATTTCCATACTTTCTGGTACAGAGAAACAGTCAAAAAATTGCAAGGGAGAGGACCCAAGTCATTTCGAAAACAGGTGATAGTGGGACTGGGAAACTAGAGCAAAAGAATATATTCATGGTCATTATAAGGCCAGGGGAACATAGATGGAGGAGTAGAAAGAAGAAAATATGAAAGAAAGAAAGAAAGAAAGAAAGAAAGAAAGAAAGAAAGAAAGAAAGAAAGAAAGAAAGAAAGAAGAAAAGGGGAGAAGTGAAAGGAAAGAAAAAAAGGAGAGGGCTCATATAGAGCAAGGAAAATAATAGGTTTTGGCTTAGGAAGAGAAAGAAGATTTACAAAAGAAAGGCAATGAACAAAAACATCACATTGCAGAGTCTTTAGTGTAACTATGACGCAAATCTCTCCCTCGGTTTTGCTGAGAGAATCTATTCCTAGGGATGGGATTAGATTTCCAAAGAATAATCACCAATTCTCCTATTATTAGATTAGATTAGTAGATTGCTACTGAAATGTGGATTGTCTCTAAGTGTCTTCACTCATATTAAAAGATACCAATTTGAAGTCTGACATTTAAATTGTAGATTTTCTGGAATTATGTAAACAAAAAGAGACAAAAGGCACAAATAACTTCTTACCTGCCAATAGTAGTGTTTTAACAAGACAAGTCCTCTAAAGGAGTATTTCTAGAAACTGTGACCAGGAAATCACAGAGAGGGTGGAAAAGGAATAAGTACAAGGGGATTTAGATGATGAAGGGTTCTTAAATACAATATAATTCCACAGACTTATTTTATAAATGATAAAATAGAGAAATAGGAAGGTTGGAACTGGACTAAAGTTGAACTGAACTAAAACATGAATCCATACCTTTTGTCTAAAAATCTCATGATACCTTCACTTACTAATAAATATAACAGACTTAAGTCTTAACAAATTCACTATGCTCAGTGATAATGTGATAATTTGAAATCAATGAATCTTTCAAATATAAGAGTCTTTGAACATTATCGCTAAATAAGATATATCATAAAATTTACAAACAAGAAAAAGTGAAATGGAAAGTCAAAGTCTTTTAAAATATTTGGTCTTCTTGTCAGGATGAGTTGTATTCTTAATATGCACCATGACAGGATCTCAGTATTCAATAAGAGAAGGAAAAAGAGGAAGAGGAGGAGGAAATAGGAGGTAGAAGGAGGAAGAGAAAAGAAGAGGAAGAGAAAGAAGAGGAGGAGAAGGAATAACAGAAGAAAAAAAGAGGAAGAAGAGGAGGAGGATTAGATAAAATAGGGTAAAAGAAGAGATAAAGAACAGAAAGAGGAGAGAAAGTAAGAGGAAAATGAGGGAGAAGAGGATGAAGATGAGAACAACAAGAAAAAAAGAACAAAGAGGAGAAGGAGGAGAAAAAAGGAAAGGAAAGAAGGAAGTGGAGGTAGACTGCTCTGGGACAGGACTTTGGAGCTTTGACAACATTCTGACCCTGGTCACAATCTGGGCCCCCATAGAACAGGCACCTTCCTCACAGCCCTGGGGCAGAGGGGTGTGCTTGTGGTCATCATAGATTAGGAGAGCAGTCAGAACCTCACATAAGACCTTGAAGGAACAGAGGTCCTTCTGGGGGTGTCCCAATTATGTTCAAAATCTCAGGAAGAATCTCAAAACTAGATACAGGCTGGGGAAATGAGTAAATAGAAATAAAAGGAACCTGACCATAGACAATTACATTGGTCCCATGAAAGACCAAAATGCACACACTCTGAAGATGAGAAAGTCCAAGCTTCTGCATTCAAAGAATCCAAGAAATATAGAAGTTAGGCTCAAGCTATGACAAAGCTCAAAAAAGATTTTGAAAGTCAAGTAAGGGAGGTAGAAAAAAATTGGGAAAAGAAATGAGAGAGAGAGAGAGATGCAGGAAAAACATGAAAATAAAGTCAGCAACTTACTCAAGGAGATCCCCCCAAAATGCAGAAGAAAATAATATATTAAAAACCAGCTTAGGTGAAATGGATAAAACAGGTCAAAAAATTATTGAGGAGAAGAATGCTTTAAAAAGCAGAATTGGGGGCAGCTAGGTAGTGCAGTGGATAAAGCACCAGCCCTGGAGTCAGAGTACCTGGGTTCAAATCCAGTCTCAGATACTTAATAATTACCTAGTTGTGTGGCCTTGGGCAAGCCACTTAACCCCATTTGCCTTGTAAAAATAAACAAACAAACAAACAAACAAATAAATAAAAAGCAGAATTGGCCAGATGGAAGAAGAGATAAGAAAACTTTCTGAGGAAAACAAATCCTTTAAATGTAGAATGGAGCTAAAGGAAGCTGATGAATTTGCGAGAAAGTAAGAAAATAATTCAGCACCAAAAGAATGAAAAACTAGAAGAAAATGTGAAATATCTCATTGAAGAAACAAATGCTCTGGAAAACAGATGCAGTAAAGATAATTTAAAAATTATTGGGCTACCTGAATGTCATGATCAGAAAATGAGCCTTGACCTCATTTAAAAAAAAATTCTACAGGAAAATTGCCCTGATATCCTAGAAGCAGAGGGTAAAATAGAAATTGAGAGAACCCTATGATTTCCTCCTGAAAGAGATCCCCCCAAAATCACCCCCCAGGAATATTGTAGCCAAGTTCCAGAACTACCAAGTAAAAGAAAAAAAATATTATAAGCGGCCAGAAGGAAATAATTTAAATATCAGGGAGCTCAGTCAGGATCACACAGGATGTAGCAGTATCTACATTAAGGGCTCATAGGACTCTGAATATAATATTCCAGAAGGCAAAAGAGCTTGGAATGCAACT
The DNA here is from genome assembly GCF_037893015.1 of Macrotis lagotis. NCBI lineage: Eukaryota > Metazoa > Chordata > Mammalia > Peramelemorphia > Peramelidae > Macrotis > Macrotis lagotis. The sequence continues at coordinate 66,691,964 of NC_133663.1, forward strand.
GAGAATCAACTACCTAGCAAAATTGAACATCGTCTTCCAGGGGAAAAGATGGACTTTCAATGAAAAAGGGGAATTTCAGAAGTACCTGTTGAAATGACCAGAGCTGACCAGAAAGTTTGATCTTCAAGTACAGGACTCAGGTAAAGCATATAGAGGGTGGATGGGAAGGGTAAATTATGAGGGATTTAATGATGAAGGACTGCTTGTGTTCCTGTATGGAAAGATGATACTGATAATACTCATATACACCTCATTTAATAGAGCAGTTAGAAGGTGGACAAGGTATAGGAAGGAGATGAATTTTAAGGTATAATATATTGTAAAAATGGAATCAATGGATGAAAAGAAAATGTACAGGGGAAAAAGGAAGGGAGAGGCAAAAGAATATGTAAAAGAGTCAAGAAATAGATTTTGCAATGGAGTGGAAGGGGGGAGAGGTGAAGGGGAATGAGAGAACCTTCATTCTCATCAGAAAGGGCCCAGAGAGGAAATAGCATACACACTCAATAGGGTATAGAAATTTATAAGAAAAAGGAGAGAAGAGGGGCAAAGGGAGAGATAGGGCAATGTGGGTAATAGAGGAGAGAGTAGATCATGGGAGAGGATAGTCAGATATAACACATTTTCTTTTTTACTTTTTTGCAAGGAGCTGGAATTGGATGGTCTGTCCGGGACCATGGGGCGCAGTGGTTGCTAGGTCTCAGGGGTGGGATGTAGACTTGGGGCCTCTTGGACCCCGGGCCAGTGCTCTGTCAACTGTGCCACTCAACTGCCCCACAGCACATTTTTGAAGAGGGACAGAGTGAAATGAGAGAAAAGATATTATAAATGGTAGTAATGAGGAATGGATGGAGGGAATTACAATCAGCAACAACAACTGTGGAAAAATATGGAAATAACTTCTATGATGGACTTATGATAAAGAATGTTATGCACCCGAGACAGAGTGAAAATTTTTTTCTCTTGCTTTTACTTTATTTCTCATGAGGTTTTATATTTTTGTGGGGGGAGAGGTTATTATGTTTATTCTTACAACTAGAATGTTTTAATAATGTCTAAACAAATTAAAGAAAAATCAACAAATAGAAAAAAGAATTGGGGTAATGTTATCTTCACCTTTGTAACTGTCTTCTTTCACAGTAGTTTGGCATTTTTTAAAATGGGAGGCAATTCAAAAAGGTTCTCATTGAATCATTGCAACGAGGAAAGTAGATTTATTCTATCCTGCTTTCTAGAAGTTCAATAATGTTGAAAAATGTTAGAGTGATTATCAAGAAGAACTTTAAAAGATCTTAACAGTCATAGTCAATAAATCTTCAATATGTGGGAGAAAAATATATATGTGTTTTGGAGCAAGGGAGTGAAGAGGGAGTGCATGATGCCTCTCCAGATGCTGACCTAATCATCAGAATGCGTGGCAGTATTCACCAGTCTTTGTCATGACTAGATTTAAGAGAGAAAAAATGAACAATTAATTTTATGGAAATAAAAAGATTTTGAATAATTCCTGTCACCCAAACTGCAGGAATATGGGGATCCAGAATCTATATTAGCAAGGAGTTGCTAATTAGAAACTTTTTTAGAACAGGGAATACTGAGTTTGGTCCCAAACCATTTAAATGAATAAATATCAAGAAGTATCAATAAATGTACACATGCTATCTATCCTTCTATATCTATATGTATATCTATATATCTATATGTATATCTATATATCTATATGTATATCTATATGTATGTGTATATCTGTATCTGTATCTATATCTATATCTATATCTGTATCTGTATCTGTATCTGTATCTGTATCTGTATCTGTATCTGTATCTATCTATATCTATATCTATATCTATATCTATATCTATATCTATATCTATATCTATATCTATATCTATATCTATATCTATATCTATATCTATATCTATATCTATATCTATATCTATATCTATATCTATCTATATTTCTATCTATATCATCTATATCTGTATCTGTATCTGTATCTGTACCTGTAACTGTATCTGTATCTATCTCTATCTCTATCTCTATCTCTATCTCTATCTCTATCTCTATCTATATCTATATCATCTATATATGTATCTGTATCTGTATCTGTATCTGTAACTGTATCTGTATCTATATCTATATCTATATCTATATCTATATCTATATCTATATCTATATCTTTGGGCATTGAATAGATCAAACCACTCTGGTGGCTTAACAGAGGTTAGGCTAGATCTGGAGTCAGCATGACTACCACCTCTAACAATTACTCTCTATGTCCTTAGAAAACTCATCCAACTTGTCTCAGGCTCAGTATCCTTACTTGTAAAAGATATAAAACCCATCTCACAGAGTTGTTGTAAGGACTCAATGAGAATGTGTATAAGGTGGTTTGTAAGTAATAAAGCTGTGTACAAATGTTAGTTGTCATTTAAAGTCATATGATAATAATAAAAATAATAGCAGATAACATGTAGATAAAACGTAATATGTGCCATTTTATGATTTTATAATTATCTAATTTGATCTTCACAACAACTTTAGGAGGTAGATGCTCTTGCTATTCTCATTTTATAGATGAGGAAACTGAGGAAGAGGTGAAGTGACTTGCTCAGGGTACACAACTAGGTATTTATCTGACATCAGATTGAACTCAGGTCTTCCTGATTCCAAGGTGCTCTATCCAGTATTCCACCTAGAGAAACTTAACTTTTGGTTAAATCATAGTTTGTGACTCAATCTTAATTAATTAACTATAGTATACAGTTAAGAATCAGAAGAAAGACTACAAAATCTATCATGTGTTTGTTTTTTCCCATGGAAATTATTTCTGCACCCCAACTTCAATCCTACCAGGATGACTGTATTGGGAAAAAATTAACGGAATGAAGCTAAAAAAAACAAAAACAAAATGAGGAAGAGAAGTTAGGTTTTGCATGGATATAGCAGCAGTACATAAGTTCAAATGCAAACTCAGATACCTACTAGCTGTGTGACCTTGGGCAAGTCACTTAAACTCAATTGCCTCAGAGCGAGAGAGCGAGAGAAAGAGAGAGAGAGAGAGAGAGAGAGAGAGAGAGAGAGAGAGAGAGAGAGAGAGAGAGAGAGAGAGACCTTTCCCAAAGTAAATGGTGGAGTTCAGGATCCCTTCACATGATTAGATTCTGTCTCTTCCCTGTCTTCTCCTGCCTTATTAAAATTTACCCCTTTGTGTTTTAAATAATCAATTATTTCTTGCTTGCCCAGGAAATGTACTATTAAGAAAGAAGTTAGTCTGTAGGAGTGTGATAACAGATGGATTGCCTATGTGCTCTCCTACTTTCCCTGAAATATTAAAAGAGCTTTTTAAATTCTTTTTTAAGAGTTCTGGTTATACTCTTGATCTTTTCCTTTACTTTTAATGAGCCTTTTGAAGATTCCAGGTCCAATTTCATTTCTAGGAAAGCCCATGATAGTTATGACTTCATTATTCCCTTCTGGGGATTTCCCCTCACAATCTTTCCACAATATATCTTTATGTTTTCACTGTCTTAGGAGGTCTTTTCATTTGTTTGTTGCTTTGTTGACTCATTTCTCCAGTTTCTCTCCCAAGCTTTTATTTTTCTCTCTTACCTCTTTTTTATTGTTGCTTTATTTTATTTGGCACATTTCTTGCTGTTTTGAGGAAATGAAGGGGAGCTGGGCATCAACACTGCCACACGCTCAGCAATATTGTAGAAATTCTCCTAGGGTGTGCTTGTTTCTGACATTTGTTTCAATGTGCATTTGACAAATTATCCTCTCGCTCCAGGTAGAGAATTTGCTTCAGTTTCCCACTGTTATCTTCACATTCCTGAATTTCATTAAAATACACACACACACACACACACACACACACACACACACACACACACACACACAAAACTGAGATGCTTATAGAATAGGTTCTAAGTAAAATCATCTTGCCCAGAAATTATCATTGAATTTTCAGTAGAGCAGATATGCATAGTCCTCTTGAAAATTTACTTTTCTTAACACTTCCCTTCAGATTAAATGCTTCGATGTAACAAAGAAAAATGAAGAAAAATATTCCCTACAGAAAACTTTCCTGACAGTGTATATTATATCCATGTTTCTGACCTTTCTACTATGGGGGCAGGTGACACATTTAATTATGTCTTCTCTGGCAATTTCTTTGATTTTTCAATTACCCATATTGTTTTCCTGGTTCTGCTTATTTTGTTCTGAATCACTTCATAAACATCTTCTGACACTTCTGAATTTGTCTTATTTGCCTTTATATATGTGCAATACTGTTACATTATATTCTTATGTTGTATTTCTAGTTCTTTGATATCACAAAGAAAGCTATTATGAAAATTTCAGTATTGATTGGGGTTTTATCTCTGTACTTGCTTTCCTTGGAGCACAGGAGTTTTTGATGAAAGCATGTGGACTTTATTCACTTTTCTTGCCTAATTTCATAATGAAATCAAGGAGAGTTGGACCAACTTTACAACTCCTCTAACAATGCATCAATAATCTTCTGTAGTAATTGTTCCTCCCATCTTTTTTCATCCTTTCCAATTTGGTTGATATGAGAAGAAAGATCACAGTTATTTGAAATTGTATTTCTCTTAGCTTTGTAACTTGGAGCATGTTTCCATGTAAGACCATAGATTTAGAGATGGAAGGGTCCTTAGAGTTCAATTATTTTATGGAGGAAATTGAGGCCAAGAGAGTCAAATGACTTTCCCAAGTTCAACCTAAGGGAGTAGCAGTAAATTCAGAATTCCACCCCAAGTAAATCTGATCCTAGATGCAGTGTTTCTCTGGCTAGATAAATCTGCCTCTCTTAAGGTCCTATACAAAGTATTATATAGCATTAAATCTCCTATTTATATTTATTATTATATAAATAGCATATATAATAGTTATATATAACAATATATAACTACATATAATACTAAATATAGTATTAAAGATGATACATTATAGGTGAAAACAAAGACTTAATTCTCTATCTGATGTGTTAATCTCTCTGTTCAAATGTCTGAGACTAGGCCCACCAAATGGTCCTGACTATGGTTTTAAAAAAAAAAAAAAGAAATATTCAAATTTATTATTTCATGTAGGCCAGGTCTTTTTCAGAAGAATCAGATAAGAGACCTAATGATATGTTTGTGACTGATGATTTCTTTTTTTCACATTAACTTTATTGCCAGAACTATTTGTTAATGTTGTTACAGAAGCATTTGGAAAAATAATCTACGTGTCTAATTTTTGCCTCTATCTAATAGTATCACACCAAGGTCCATGAGGCACTTTTTCCACTTAATTAACTTTTCATTAATGCTTACTTACAGGTAAAGCAGTTTCAGACTGGATCTCTGTTTCCTGGTTCAAAAATCAATGCATCTAATATTCAGGTCTATTTTAACCTAATCAGGTGTATAGTCTTAGCAACCCAGAATACTATGCCAGTAAAAAATAATATTTTACCTTTGTATAGACATTTAAGCTTTACAAAGCATTTTTATTGCCATCATCTTATTTTATCTTCTCAATAACACTGGGAGGTAGATCGCCCATGCATTATAATCCCCATTTTACAGATGATGAAACTGAAACCACAAAGGTCAAGTGTCTTGCTCAAGGTCACAAAACAAGTTGTATAATTCTAATTTTAAGGCATCTGGAACCATACTTTAGAAAATTCTTTGCATTCAGACACAATAAACCTCAGTTATTTGCAATCTTAAGGAAATGCACTTTCCTGATAACAGGAAATTTACCCCCTTTCAACAATTAAAGCATTTTAAAATCAATTTAGATGAAAGTCTAACTAAATTATACTCGCACACTTCACTGGTTTCTTAAACAGAAATCAGTGAACAAAATGTGAGTTTTGCTTAGTGTCTCAGTTCATAACAAACAGCGATTATACTGCATTACAGTATAGTGATATATTCAGGCACAATACATACAATTGTTTATCCCTATAGTAAACACCATTTGATTGCCATACTTTTCGAGTTTTTGAATGTTTGAATTGTTTATTCTCTTGTGCTTTGTTTTTCCTTTGCTCAGCTGCCACTTTAGGACATTCATCAGTTTACCTGAGTACCGCATATGCGACTGTGAAAGAAAACAATATCAAATCATAATATGCTATAGTTCTATGCCAAATAAGAGTAATAGACTGAGAAATTTGTATATCAGTAAATCATATGGTATCAAATGCATACATATTGTGAATTCAATTTTGTTTGCATAAAATTTTTATTTTTCCCTTCTTAATTCCTGTTTCTTCAATTTGCTCCAGATAGATCTGGTGTCCAGAGAGGAAAGTTCAGATTCTTCATGTAGCTTAATTAAAGATAGAAGAGGTTTTAAAGCCCATTTTAAAGCCATTCTTCATTTTATAGATATTGAAACTGATGTCCTGAAAAGGCTAAATGATTTGCCCAAGTTCATAATAAATTATAAGTTGTAAAGACAAGACTGAGATCAGGTCTCTCTTCATTTAATTCAAACTTATTTTGTCTGCACCCAGCTGCTTCCCTAAATTTTCAGTTGCGTAAAAGTAGTAAAAGACTTTAAATATTGGAGGGGAGGTGGTTTTCTCTAAGCAATTTGAAGTGATCCCATAGATCCTAGGTTAAAAATTCTTTTGGAAAAGATTTATTCAGGTTTCACTGCAAAGCGCTACAACCCAGATTTTGCATTTTCTTTTCAATAAAAATTGGTTCCTCCTGGGGAAGGAGGAAAGCAATAGTTGGGAGAAGTGGTGGATTTTGTCAATTAAGTAAGATTTTCAATTATATGGGCCATGTCAATACAATTAAAATCACAATATTCCCCAAATTAATTTTTAGATTCAAAGTTTTTAAATGTTTTTAAAAACTAGATAAAATAATAAGAAAAATTCATTTGAGAGTACAAAAATATAGAGTCTCGGGGCTAAATGAGAAAAATATACAGATTAAGACACATTGTCAGATATCAAATAATATTGTTTTAATGCAGTAATCATCAAAAATATTTGGAATCAGTAGATCTATGAGCAAGAAGCAGCAGCAATTAAGAAGGGAAAAAAGTTTTGTGTGTGATGAAGCCAGGGATACAACTAACTGGGATAAAATCTTCTTTTTTGTCAAGATTAAATGGGAAAGATAGAATAAAATAAGATCCAAATGAGAAAAAAAAATCTAAAAAATAAAGATTTTTTAAATAGTAAAGGAGAAAAGGATCAGTTACCTTTTATAAGAAGAAATTCTCCAAAAAAAAGCAAGGGTGGTAGATCGAGATCATAAGTGAAAAATTGACTATAAATCATAAGATTTTGCATTAGTTTAAAACAAAAGGACAGAATTGGAATAGAAATAATAAATTGAGGAACTATGTGGATCAAATATGAGTGATCAAGTTCTGATATCCAAAATATACAGGGAATGACATATTTTTTCTTACTAAGAAATATTCCTTAATAGATAAACTGTCAAGTAATTTGAACAACTCATTTTCAAAAACAGCAATTGTAAATTAGAAACACAAACATGGAAACATGCTCCAAGTTACAAAGCTAAGAGAAATACAATTTCAAGTAACTGTGATCTTTCTTCTCATATCAACCAAATTGGAAAGGATGAAAAAAATGGGAGGAACAATTACTACAGAAGATTATTGATGCACTGTTAGAGGAGTTGTAAATTTGTCCAACTCTCCTTGATTTCATTATGAAATTAGGCAAGAAAAGTGAATAAAGTCCACATGCTTTCATCAAACAATTCCTGTGCTCCAAGGAAAGCAAGTACAGAGATAAAACCCCAATCAATACTGAAATTTTCATAATAGCTTTCTTTGTGATATCAAAGAACTAGAAATACAACATAAGAATATAATGTAACAGTATTGCACAGATATAAAGGCAAATAAGACAAATTCAGAAGTATCAGAAGATGTTTATGAAGTGATTCAGAACAAAATAAGCAGAACCAGGAAAACAATATGGGTAATTGAAAAATCAAAGAAATTGCCAGAGAAGACATAATTAAATGTGTCACCTCCCTCATAGTAGAAAGGTCAGAAACATGGATATAATATACACTGTCAGGCAAGTTTTCTGTGGGGGAATATTTTTCTTCACTTTTGTTTGTTACATGGAAGGATTTAATCTGAAGGGTAGTGTTAAGAAATACTAATAAATACATATTGTAAACATGGAATAATGAGGATTCACACACATATATTTATACATAAATACATATAGTCATGTATAGAAGGTTTACAAAGAACTTTACAAATATTATCAGATTTAATTCTCATGACATTCCTATAAGGTAGAGGTTATTGTCTCTGCTTTGTAGATGAAGAACCTGAGACTAAAGTGTTAAGTGCCTTACCCAATTTCTCACAACTGCTAAGCATCTGAGGTGAGACTTGAACTGGGATCTCTCTAACTGTAGGTGTAACAATCCATGATTCCACCCTGATCACTGTAGCATAGAGACAAAAGTCATCTGGTATTTAGAAGATATTTAATAAATTATTTTAGATTGTAAAATATATTTAATAAATTTTTCTAGATTGATTAATTGAGAATGAAATAAAATGAAAAAAGCTATTTGGCTTTGGGAAGAAAATTTACTCTCAATGCAGGTAAAGAAAAGTAAATGTAAAATAGTTCTGTTGTGCCCCAGAGAGTCAATAAATTTTTCAATGACTTCCCTTCTTATATGTTGAGTTGTCTTTCAAATAAAAAGGCTGTTTATTTTGAAATGAAAAATGGAAGGGAAAAAAAGGACAAAAGAACATTCAAAAGTCTTTTGGATTCCCCAAGATTCATTTCAGTCTTTCTCTTGACTTTTTATTCCTATAAGGAAATTGCTTTAACATCCATTTTTCACAATTACTCTGCCCTCATCCTCTTGAAATCATAAAGCTAGGATATGCACCTTACCTATGATGTGACATGATGAATGTTAAATCTGACAACAGTCTTTTTCCCTCACAAGAAAATATTCATAACTGTTTCCTATCCCAATGATTCATTTCAATTCTGATATCAAATAGATGTTGCTTTGTACCACTGGCTGTCAGGTGCATATGATGGTCTTCCTCTTAATTTAAAATCCAGTCAAGGGAATCAAGGAGAAAACACCTCATTTATGACAGTTTAGGGAAACAATAAAAATCATTTTGGATATTGAAATGTCCCATTGAGTACTTGGGTATATTTCACTCTGCTTGGAAAATTGCATAGAGTATATTCAAAGAAACAGATGTCATCAAACTATAGCAAAAATGAAAACGCCCTTATATTTGATGTCCTTTGAAAATCATAAATTGAAGCAATGGCCCACAAGTAAGTAAGCACAGGAGAAAGTTAATTGTCTAGAAAACAATCTCCTATTTGCTTTCTCATTAGCTTTCTGACTAACTGGAAGTATGATTCCCCAGAAACCCATATTCTAGAAGGAAAGCTCACCCAGTCACTGCAACCAAAGCCTATACCAAGGCAAACATTAAGTAGATGTACTGTGATCTAGAATAGATTTTATGAAGGGAAGTTGAATGAATGGATGAATGGATGAATAAACAGATAAATAGATGGAAAAGGTGAATAAAACCCCATCTACACAGTACTAGGTGTTGTGCTAAGTAGTTAGAATATAAAAACATTTTATTGTGAATTTTCCCACCTTGTGAAGTTATTGTGAAGTTCCCACCTTGCAATTATAAGGGACCATCAGGATTCTTGTGGAAATGGAAAATGATGTGAGTTAACCCCTAAAACACCCATAACATAGAAATGAAAATTGAAGTGAAGATTTAAGGCACTTTGGGTTAACTTTGCACTCAGATTAATTTTTCTAAAGCACAGCCTTGACCTTTCGGGCAAGACAATGATAAACACACTTTTAAAGAGTGGCAAGGAGCTTCTGAGATCATAGGGAAATAACTTGATAACTATTTTTTAATTCTTTGATCTGTTTTTGACCACTACATTTGAAACTACTTTTTCCTAAGGGCAGCAGGTCAGGAGGACGGGAGTTCAAATCAGACCTCAGACATTTAACATTAACTAGCTGTGTGACCTTGGACAAGTCAATTCACCTTTCATCCATGGCCATGTCCAGTTGTCCTGATTTCAAATCTGATCACTGGATCCAAATGAATCTGGAGGGAAAATGAGGCTGGTGACATAGCTCAGCAGTCGCTCATTCATATTCAGTTCATGAGCTTGCCATGGTATCACCTCCATGAAGTCTTGAACTTCTTTGAATATAAATGACAAGCAAAATCATGGAAGTGATGCCATGTCATGCAAGTAAATTGGATTTCAGTGAGGGGGTGCAGTGCAATATATTTTAATTAAAGGACAGGCTATCTTTAAACCCTTGTACTATAAGTGATCCATTGTAACATCTGTAAAATAGCTACTAGATTCTTACCCTCAAGAAGATAACATGCTAAAAGAGAAAGACAACAGAAAGCAAAGTGATAGCTAAAATGGACTGTTTTGGCATGGAAGTCAAAGAGGAGAGTGATAGGTGTAATGGGAAGAATAGTCATTCTTTCCACATTACAGGGGGTACATGTGTGGCTCCCCTCCAATCTGGAAAATCCTTGTAAATTGTTTTGATCTTCATATCAAAGAAAAAGGTTGATTTTCTTTCATTTTCTTTTACTTTCATAGGATATTTGCAGGACCTTATAATAAAATGAGAGACTATTATTTGGTCATAGGCTCTGTGTCTGTTGGACTTTGCATGTCATTTGTGATTTTCACAAAATTTTCCCCAAACTCGCAATTTCTTATGGTAACTCATTACATGTGGAAAGCAACATGGGAAATGTAATGTGGAAGAGTTTGCTGTAGTTTGAGATGTCCTAGTCAGGAACAGTGTTAGTAAGATGATGAGGTGATTTCTAGGAATATTAGGTATGACCTCACCAATCAGAACACACAAAGGCAGAACTCTTAATTTGATGGGCAAGTAGATTTTAACAATGTAGACCTCATGATTTGTAGGTGACCATTTTTACTAATCTACTGATAAAATGAGTTAAAAAAGATATTAGAGCCAAGCTTATGACTAGTACAAAGGATGTTTAACTGTGAAACAAGTAGTTTTCTATCCTAGAGACAATAGGGAACAACTACATTTCCTTTAGCAGGGGAGGATTTTTTTTTTTGTTTTCAAAAGCATTAAAGCCTTATAGGAATGAAAAATTATATTAAGTCAAGAAGCTTTTAAGTAAAAGATAATATGTAAGATAAATTGAGGTACAGGGAAGAATTTCAATAGGAGAAAACTGAGGGAAAATGTCTATAGAATAGGGAGAAGTAATTGAGAAGCAAGCACAAGTAAGAAGTAAGCATAATTTTCTGTTTTTTAAGGTTTTTGCAAGGCAAATGGGATTAAGTGGCTTGCCCAAGGGCACACAAATAGGCAATTATTAAGTGTCTGAGGTCGGATTTGAATTCAGGCACTCCTGACTCCAGGGCCAGTGCTCTATCCACTGTGCCACCTAGCCTCCCAGTAGGTATAATTTCTAAGAATTATTATTATATTTGATATGAAGAAAAGTTATAGGTAAGGAAAAGGGAGAAATGTTTGTAGAAGAACTCTATCCATTGATATCTTTGAAGATGTGAAAAAATACATCGACATCTGTGGGAAGATTCCACCAGAATTATGCTATATGGTTATATGAGAAAGTTCAGTTGTTGCAATCAGAGGAAAACCTGTTAAAAATAAAAGGAAATGACAAATAGATTGATAAAATTTATTTAATCTAGTTGGTCAATTCTTTTAGTTTGTTTTTACATTGTTTTGAAATTATACTCTATCAGTTTGTCAAATGTCCATTTTTATTCAAAATCAGAGAAAGAATTATTCATAGAAATATGTAAAGAATAATTTTATATATGCTCATATATGGAGATGTGCATATATATATATATATATATATACATATATTTGCATACCTATTTGTATCTAATGGTAACCATCTATAGGGGAGAGGGAGGGAAGAAAAAAAGGAAAAAAAGAAAAAATTACATAATAACTTTGTGATATATTTAAGGGGAATAGTAAGTTGTACAAGGCAGAGTTTCAGTTTCATTTCCACCAAAAGTCTCCCAAAGCTTTTGGCAAGGTGGTAACTCATGGTGATTAAGCTTTGGTACAATCCAGAGTAAAGATTGCTGACCTAAAAACCTAGATTCTCACTGAGTATCACACAGAAGCTGGTGGACAGACAGGGGAAAAAAAAAGATTTATAAATGGCTCTGTGGAAAGATGCAAGGTTATATTTCATTATTGGAAGTGAACAGTGTAATTGCCAAATGGTTGTATTCTATCTCAGTCTTCAAAGTGGTGCTAGATTTCTTTCTTCAAGATAAAAGCTATCTATAAAATGATAGCATTACTATGAGTCAGCAGCTCCTGAATGGGGAGGCTGCTAACTGAAATGTAAGTGGGAATTCTGAAGCATCTTAAGAGGGAAAACAAAAAAAAATGAAACATAAAATGAAAGGGGTCTAATTTACAATGTTCACTCTCAGGGAGTGTGCTGATCAAAGCAGACTTTTCTTAAAATGCAGAGGAATGGGGAAAGCAGCATTCACAGGTTTAGGTGTTGAAGCTTTTGTAAAACTGGACCCCTAAATCTGCTAACAGTAATTCAAGGTAGTTCTTCAGTAGAGGCTAAGGGGCTGTATGGGAATCCCAAAGACCTGTGTATGGTTTCTGATCCATAGTAGTTTGGCAAGTCACAATTACCTATGCCTTCAGGCAAATCTTGAAAACCACTGGGGATATGGACTGATGTAATACATGGATTGGCAGGCATCTATTCAGTGTCAGACTTGTCTCAAATGGGAGATTCAAAGACAAAAATGAAAGAGTCCCTCAAGGGACTTGCTTCCTGTTGGGATTTAAAATTGGAGTAGGGAGTTTCCCTGAGTGATGAAATTTTAGGTCAGACATAAAAAAAATAAAAATAAAAATAAATTCACTTAAGATTTAACTTTAGAACTCATATCCTTTTATATCCATATCAAGAAAACCCAAGAGGTTTTCCAAAATAGAAGAAGAAAAGAGAACTGAAGAATTATGCATTTGTAATATCTTAGCAAAAGTAACACATTTTCATCTACACACATCACTAACAGAGATTTCAGGTTATTAAAGGTGAAAAGAACTAATAGTTTCTGAAATGGAGCTCTGGGGATGCCTATTTGCATAATGAAGTGGCTACATGGTAACACACCTCAGCACTTCTTTTGGATCAGCTGTTTGTTGTTAGATACATATTTTCACATACCAATTAAATTACCTTGTACAAGAATTACTGGTGGCTGGTTCCCAAAGTGAGTTTGCCAATAATTCGTGACCAGTGCATGTTTACCAACAAATCTATCTGGGAGGAGATTTATGGTTTAATTAATTTGTCTTTCCAAAAATTGAAAGTTAATGCATGTGTAAAGATAACTATGGATGCAGATTTACAGACTGAAGTTGGTCATTTGCAACCTCAGAGCTCAAAAGTCAAGGCTACCGAATTGCCTCTAGATATGGGATACCCTGAGCTGCCTACTATATCAGAAGGATGCTTGTGACTAAAGCCAGACTCCCCATGCTAATGAATCATCTCTTGGGCAGCAGTCGAAAGTTTTATCACCTATTCTAGAGATCACTGATTTTCCAGGAGTGGTTTGCCAAATTTTCATTCATATACTTTAAATTAAAGTTTTACTTATCATAATAAAAACCACTTCTTTTTCCCATTCAGCTTTCTTAATTGTATTTGTGACATTGGTCATAACAACAATAATAGATAACATTTCTGAAGTGTTTTAAAATTTTCCTTAATCCAGGTTCAGATCCTGAGGCTAGACACATTTGGGCCAATTGCTTTCCTTATTTTACAACATCTTCCTCCCCATCACTTCTCCCTTGTGCACATTTGTTTTCAGACTATTTTCCTTGAGACTTAGACACATTGATCTTTAAACTTGAGGGGAGCCAATTTATTTAGGATAATCAATTGACTTCAAGACAAAAATCCAACTCAACAAACCTGTTCTAAAGGTCTATGATGTACAGAGAGCACTCTAACAAGTGATAAATGTATATTCAACTACTCAAATGAACCAATAATCTCTTGTCTATTGGCCACCCTTCCAATAATACAAGTCACAATTCAACACTGCCTCTATCCTTCAAGACTTCCTATCTAGTTTACCACTGAATGTCTGCACCACATGAGAAGAAATATCTTATATTTCTCTCAACTTTATGAAAATATCATTGGTCTAAATGGACTGTCCATTAGTCATTCTTCACTTTCTTCCTCTGGATGGGGTAATATAGTCCATAGTCAGTCTGATACAGTTGTCCTTGCTCTTTTGACTGCTGAGAGGAGCTGCTTCCATCAAGGTTGTGCAGCTCATAATGTTACTGATGTATACATTGTTCTCTTGGTTCATCACTGGGGAATCAGGCTTTAAATGATATCAATATTGTATCATTTCAAGCATAGATGTCTTCTGTATATCCTTAGTTGATGTCACCTGATTTTTTATCATTGTTTTCTGCAGTGCTTTTTCTAGCTTTATATGCACTATATGGTTTCTAGGTTTATATGCACTCTACTATACCATAGTAGAATCAAGTATGGTGGCTCTATGCTCCTTCATGGTGAAGAGTTTGAAATAAAAGTATTTACTACTTTCTTGATAAGAATATTAGGAACTGTAATTTTAGAGTTAAAAGGTGATATGCTTATTATCTCCCATGGAGAAAACATTTGGTGTAAAAATATATGAAGGTATCTATCATTTTCTTCCAGTTTTATTGTTCTATATTTTTTATTTGATATTGCTAGTTGGTTCACTCACTAAGCTTTCTTTTAACTGGCTTTTCCTTCTATTGAATTCTACTATAAGATGATACTGCTCATAAGTTTTCTTCATCTTTCATCATGACATTTTAAAAGTTAAAATTCTAAATGGTTTTCCTCTTGGATATATATTCCTCTGCTTAGAAAATAGGAAAAAATGGTGAAGATACTATAGCATTCTTTCTAGGCTACTACCTCAAGTGGAATCACACTCATAGGGCAGTTCCCCAGAGATTATAAAATGGAGCTACCTTTTTTACATTATAGCTAAAGTTATTGTTAAAAGTATAACTTAAAACTTTATCTGGAGAGTTGTTTTTCTAACATTGTAGCTTTTGTCCCCCAATATGATTGCTTCCTTTTAAATTCAGTTAGAAATAATTTATTATTAGAAAAGAAATTTTTAGAAAAGGTTTACTTTCCCTCCTATATACATAGTATCAGAATATAGAAGTGGCCACTAAAAGCGTAGAGACATATATGTCGGGAACATCAGTCAAAGCAACTAAACTCTTGTAGTACAGGGCCCTTTCTTTTCTCATGAAAGCCTTCAGGTAATTCAGTGATCTCAAGGCTTTCTATCTTGAGTCTATATCTCATTCATTTCCCAGCTGCCATAGGTCAGAACTTTTTGAACCTGTTCCCTCCCTTAGGTTTCTGTATCTCATATTCATATTTATCTGGAGTATGTGCAGGTCTGATCCAAAAACCAAAATTTCAAACTCTTATGAGTGAATAAACATTCTGCCAGATTAAGTAGCTGAAGTACTGATGAGAAAGAGAGAAATGGTGAAAGCCCTTTATTTTCTCTTAAAGGGATCTTTTTCTACAAATTGTCCAGACTTTGTAAAACTACTACTTTAGGGGAAGCTATATATAGGTGGTGCAGCAGATAGAGCACCAGCCCTGGAGTCAGGAGGACCTGAGTTCAAATCCAGCCTCAGACACTTAATAATTACCTAGCTGTGTGGCCTTGGGCGAGCCACTTAACCCCATTGCCTTGGAAAAAAAAAAAAAAAAACCTACTATTTTCTCCAAGATATGGCTATTTAAATCTTCCATAGGTATGACTGACTTCTTTATTTAGTCAATCAAGTTCTTTCTTGATTGGGTAAGAGCAACATTTACCTTTCATAAAGATATAAGAATATTTATCATCTCATTATATCATCAAACTCATTATGAGTGATTATATTCTTTGATTATCAATTGAATATGAAGGAAGGTTTAGAAATCCTACATATCCATATTGTATTGTTATATTCTTTTTGATTTCCATTTTATATTCATTTAGTAGCAATTTATTTACTGTGATCACACTTCTTATGATTTATTTCAATCATGTGATTTTTGAAAGCTTTGGGAAGGATGGAGTGGAATAAGGGTGGAGTTGAAAGTGGGAGATTTGTTAGATGACAATTCAGAGTTCAAATCCTCATGTTATCCAAAGGAATTTCTGAATGCTATTTCATAGCATGTTTCTATCTATTCTTAAGTGGACTTCAAGACATAACTAGATGTCATCAAATGACATCTGACTACCTTGTTTATATATGCATATATATGCACATATAATTCAAAAACAGTTAAATATATCCATAGTCTCTATGGTGAAGATATAACCCAATGCATACTAAGGAATTGCAGAATCTGTTAACTCTTTATGCTATCACTGATGAGAAAAAACAATTTTGTGCTTGAACATTCTGGAACAGGTCACTGTAGGAAAGAAAATATGGTAAAGTTGCCAGCAGGAGTTGGAAGGGAGATGAAACTTTTCTCTTGTATAACTCTGAAAGAACTATGAATGTGCACTATGGGCAGAGGTATGATGGTAAGTATTTAACAACCAGGTATCACAAAAAGTACCCTGGACACACAATTTTACATTTCACTTGAATTATTGATATTTTTCTATCATTTTCTTATATCAAGAGAATCAACAAAACAATGAGTCAAAGCTTCTTTGTAGCTTTGAATATTTAACAATGGATTCTTGAGAGACCGCTTTGAGCAAGCTTCAGAACACCCTTACCCTATAAAGAGAGAGAAAAGAATGGGACAATTCACAGCAGAATATATTCATTTGTTTTTTCAAATGTTAACCTTAGTTATTGATCTTATTTACTATCTTTTCATAACATTTCTAAGGACAGACACTAAACTAATTGATTCAAATACTGCATACAACTTTCCCTGAAAACTTTGGGGGCTTTTAAATCATTTTTTTCCCTCACTGAACAAAAACACAATTCTCATTTTGATGTTTTGTTTTGCTTTGTTTTGTTTTTGAGAGTCTGTCATCTAGGTGAGGATAAGAACTACTCATCTTGGTTTACCCCATAGAATATTTTATATTGCTGTATACATAATAACAATGGGCAACATTATATAAAGCTTTTTTTCCTGTTCATAAAGTGCTTTCATCACAACAACCCACGGAGTTAGTCTGCACAAGTTTTATTATCCCTGTCTTTCTGATGAAGAAACTAAATATCATAGAGCTGCAATGGTCACAAACCTGTTAAAGGTCACAAATCTAATAAGTGTTGGAATCATTACTCAAATCCAAGTTTTCTGATTCCCAATTCAGGAGAGTTTGGGTTACATTTCAAATCTCTTGAAAAAAATTCTGGAAGGAATGAACGATTAAAGAATTCAAATTTGATTTTTATTATCTTTACCTTTCAATCTGACAATTCACTACAAAATGATCCATAGAATTTAACTGGTATGGGATGTCTTCCATTTTAATTAGTTAGATATCCCTATCTTTAAATTTGTACGGGGCTTTGCAAGCCTTAGAATAATAATTTAAATGGCAATGTTATAATTAATGATCAATGATAATAATTTAAAATTTTATTTCCAGATTCTATTCTTCTCATTGAGTTCTAGCATGGAAAACTAATTTACAAAGCTTCCCAAATTTGTGTGTTGAT
Source organism: Macrotis lagotis (assembly GCF_037893015.1). Taxonomy (NCBI): domain Eukaryota; kingdom Metazoa; phylum Chordata; class Mammalia; order Peramelemorphia; family Peramelidae; genus Macrotis; species Macrotis lagotis. The sequence continues at coordinate 66,709,801 of NC_133663.1, forward strand.
AGAGGACATATTCCTTTAATTTATTTTCTATAATCTTACTATAAGCATATGAATGACTTAAGAAAACACTGTCTTTTAATGTCTGCAAGAGAGTAGAAGTACATGTCGATTTACTCAAGAAATAAAAGTACCCAGAGTTTCAGATCTAATTGCTGAAATAACAAACTTTATTTCAGTTTTGTTCCCACCTGAAGGAAGTCTATATTGTCATTCAGTTGTTTCAGTCTTGTCTGACTCTTAAGATTCCATTTGGATTTTTTTTTTAGTTTGTCATTTCCTCCTCCAAACCATTCTACAGAAAAGATAGCTGAGTTGAACATAGTTATATGACTTGTCCAGAGTCAGAAAACTAGTCTAACCTAGATTTGAACATGTCTTCTCACCCAACTGTATATTAGGGCACTAACCATTTAAATAGTGCAAATTCCTTTCATTCAAGGCACCTGAGGCCATTAAATTCTTCATTTAGTCCTTGCAGTTCTCCAATTTTGTGACGATAATAGGGCAATGCCTGACCTGTGGTGTGGGCATTTTCTTATCTGTCTTATTTGGCTCTGGTTCAATAATATAATGCATAAAACAAATGTTTTGAGGCTTAAATTTTAGCTAATGCAAAGTGGTTCCAGTAATGGAGTCTGACTGGGATCTTTTCATGGATACTAATGTACCACCAGGCAAAAAACACACAATGGTATGAGATTGAGAAATCATAAGGAAAAGAAATATTTCCCCCAAAAGCTGATGCTCTCAGAGAGCAGGGATATGGTCACTTCAGCATATTCTTACTTTTGTAGAAATATGAGTTCATTGGAAGTATTTTTTTTTTACAGAACATATTTAGTTAGTTCTTAGTCTGTGGGTCATATCCAAATAATTAGATGTACAATTGAATTCGAATCTTGCCTCAGACACATATGAGCTATTTGATTATGGTTAAGTCATTTAACCTCTAGATGACTTATCTATCATCTGTAAAGTGGGGCAATGATATCACCTATCTCCCAAGGTGTAGAATCAAATGTAATATTTGAAAAACACTTTGGGCATATTAAGGCACTATATCAATGTTTATTATCATTTTTATAATTTTGGGCACACTGGGCAAGATATCTCAAGGTTTACAAGAAATTCTAAATTACCAATGTAGAATTATTTATAATTTATAGTACCTTCTTTTCCAGAGATCCCAGGGAGTAAAACGTTTGCTTCAAGAAAAATAAAAATGAACCCCTGAGCTCCAAACTATTTTTTTACTATTAAACTTTTGCCATTTATTTCTTCACAAGAAAATAAACTTATCTATTGGAATGATTTTTCATCAAATGGGCTGCTGCTCCCTACCATCTCTTATTTTTAGTCTTAAATTCTTCCAGTAAATATGGGTTTGATTGAGGAATCCTACAGTCTCCAAAGGGTCAAAATTGCAAGTAATACAAAGGGCAGTGGAGAGTTGCTTAATGGGCTTAATCAGACTGTGGTCTATTACCAAAGAAGACACACTCAAAAAGAGGTATCAAATACATATATATATATATATATATATATATATATATATATATATATATATATATGTGTATATATATTATCCAGGAATGCTTTAATAAAAAAAAAAGAATTTTCCTGTCAGTGTGGTGAGAACAGGTAATACTAGATGGATAGTTGAGTATTTCCCTGCTATGATCAGAATTTTTAAAAAATAAGTACAAAACCCCCAGAATACAACAAAGAACCTTTCTTGAATATTTCAGGGAAGACATGGAAAATAGTCCATCAAACAATAAGATAATCAATGAATATTTGTTGGATGACTGATGGATTTTTTTAATTTCCAGATATCTAGTCACAAAAGAAAAATCTTTATGTTTTAGAACCAGAAGAATTTAGTTAAAATCCAGAACTGAGGGCTTTGCTTTCTTTTTCCATAAAATGCAAACGTTGGACCTGATTGGGATGTAAGAAACAGAATTCTCATAATTCAGAACATGGGTCCTACTGGTTTAGAGCCCTACTAATCAAAATTCAAAAAAAATACTTTAAAGAGTTAGAAAAAATTATAAGTAAATTCATATGGAAAAATAAAAAGTCAAGGATCTCTAGGGATTTAATGAAAAATGCAAAAGAAGGTTGGCTTAGCCCTACTAGATCTAAAATTATATTATAAAATATCAGTAATCAAAACTGTCTGTTATTGGCTAAGAAATAGAGTGGTGGATCAGTGCAATAGACCAGGTTCAATAGCAAGAAATGATTATAGTAATCTGATGTTTGCTAAACCCAAAGAATCCAGCTATTAGGATAAAAACTGTCTCTTTGATAAAAGAAAAACTTGGGAAAATTGGAATTTAGTATGTAAGAATTATGTATGTATGTATATTATATATGTATGTATGTTCATATGTAAGAATTGGATTAGACCAACAACTCACACGCTATACCAAGATAAGATCAAAATGGATACAGGATTTAGATATAAAAAAACCAATATTATAAGCAAACTAGAAGATCAAGGAGTATTATAACTGTCAGATCTAAGGAAAGAGAAGCAGTTTATGACCAAGGAAGAGATAGAGAATGTCATTAAAACCAAACTAGGTAATTTTGATTATATTAAATTAAAAAGCTTTTGCACAGTCAAAACCACTGTAACCAAGATCAAAAGAAATGTAGTAAATTGGGAAACAATTTTTACAGCAATTATTTCTGACAAAGGACTCATTTCTAACTGAGAACTGAGTCAAATATAAAATAAGAACAAAACAAGCCATTCCCCAAATGACAAATAGTCAAAGATATGCAAAGGAAATTTACAGATGAGGAAATCAAAGCGATCCATAGTCATATGAAAAATTGCTCTAAATCACTACTTATTAGAAAAATGCAAATTAATGCAACCCTGAGGTACTATATCACACCTCTCAGACTGGCTAATGTAACCAGAAAGGACAATGATCAATGTTGGAAGGGATGTGGGAAACCTGGGACACTAATTTATTGTTTTTGTTGTTGTTGTTGTTGTTGTTGTTGTGTTTTTAGGTTTTTGCAAGGCAGATGGGGTTAAGTGGCTTGCCCAAGGCCACACAGATAGGTAATTATTAAGTGTCTGAGACGAGATTTGAACCCAGGTACTCCTGACTCCAAGGCCGGTGCTTTATCCACTACACCACTACGCCACCCCCCCAACACTAATATATTGTTGATGGAATTGTACTCATCCAACCTTTCTGGAAAGCAATGTGGAATTATGCCCAAAGGGCATACTCTTTGATCCAACAATACCACTACTGGGTCTATGCCCTGAAGAAATTATGAAAAAAAGGTAAAATCATCACTTGTACAAAAGTATTCATAGTAGCCCTGTTTGTGGTGGCAAAGAATTGGAAACAGTGAATGTCCATCAATTGGGGAATGGCTTAATAAAATCTGGCATATGCATGTGATCAAACACTATTGTTCTATTAGAAACCAGGACGGATGGGAATCCATGGAAGCCTGGAAGGGTTTGCATGAACTGATGTTAAATGCGATTTGCAGAACCAGAAGAACAATGTGTACCCTAACAGCAGCATGGGGATGATGATCAACCTTAATGGACTTGCTCATTCTATAATGCAACAGTCAGGCACAATTTTGGGGTATCTGCAACAGAGAACATCTGTATCCAGAGAAATAATTGGGGAGTTTGAACAAAGATCAAAGACTATTACCTTTAATTTAAAAAAAAAAAACTTATCTTACTATGTAATTTTGCTGTCTCTTATACTTTATTTTTCTTCCTTAAGGATATGATTTCTCCCTCATCACATTCAACTTAGATAAATGTATACCATAGAAACAATGTGAAGACTATCAGACTGACTTCTGTGGGCGGGGGGAAGGAAACAAGATTGGGGGGGAAATTGTAAAATTCTCAATAAATTAATTTAAATTTAAAGAAAAGAAAAGAAAAGAAACCTAAGCCACAGAGATAGGAATCTCTGGAAGCAGTTGACCCTTAGTTTTTGAGGAGCATGGGCTTTGCCAAGAAACACAACTAGAAAGGGCTGAAGAAGAAGATAAAGCTAATAGCACCAAAATCTTGAAGATCTGAGACTAAGACCTCCATGGTTCAGGTTTTCAGGTCTAAGATACCTAAGATCTAATACACTGACCCCAAGTACCTAGGTCCCAGGATTACAGCATCACAAATTTCAACTCTATAGCTGCCAGAACTACTAACCCCAAGTTGCCAGAGTCACTGACCTCAAAGTGCCAAGCCTAATGACTTGAAGGCCACTAAGTCTAATCCCAAAGTCATCCAGTCTGATCTCAAGGCCACCAAGTTCAATCAAGACTACCAAGTCTGAAGTCAAAATTATCAAATCTGATTCTAAGGTCATGAAGCCCAGTTATTTAAACATTTCCAGGCTGCTGGGCTTCTTGGCCTCAAGTCTGCTAATGTCACTGACCTTAATGCAGCCAATCTGAGGATGCTAGAGCTGTTTATTATTCCAAGGGCTTTACAATGCTTCAGGACCTAGACTTTAAACCCTAAATCACCATGATTTTCCTCTTATCCAGGATATAATTATTCACTCTTCTGAACAAATAAAGGAAGTGGTAAGTCATAAGAACAAAAATGAAGGAATATTTGATGCTATCATTTCTGTTAAAGAAGAGGATACCTTCAACTTTTCCCTTCCAACAGTAAATTCAAAGAAAATCACATTTACCAATTGAAAAGTGACCTAAAATGACCTGTTTCCCTCAGACTTGGAGATAGTTAATGTGGAGAATATCAGTCTGGAAGTTCTAGGAGAACTCTGCCTGAGGAATAAAAATGGGCCTGCAAGATTTGGGCCAGGCTGACACAGCAAGATCTGAATGAGAAAATGAGCAACTAAGCAGGGATATGGCCTAGTTCCCAGTATATTTATTATATGTGGGTTCAGAATTAACTGTGATACCACAGCAATTTCATCATTTTTCTTTCTGGTGTCATTCGATTCCCCCTGAATACATTCCCTTGTAGAGCAGAGTCATGAATACTTTTTTTTAAACAAAAACCTGAGAAAGGCTAGAATCTAGGCTTCTTGGAGGAAGGAAGAAACTGAGGGAAGGATGCCAAGTCCTTCCCTAGGAACTCTTGATAATAAAAGAAGGAGGTGATAGCCATACCCTTGTAGAAGGGCATCGGTGTGCAACTGTGCTTATTGGTAGGGAAAAAGTAGTGAGAAGGAAGATGTGTGTGTGTGTGTGTGTGTGTGTATGTTTGTGTGTATATGTGTGTATGTGTGTGCACATGCACACATGTGCAAGCTCGTGTGTATGAGAAAAAGGGTGGGAGAGAGACAGAGACAGAGAAAGAGACAGAGAGAGAGAGACAGAGATGATATAAGGTAATCTGTGCAGGTCAGGAAAAATTTCATACACTCCCATTTAGAGGGAGGACTCTTCTATGACTTCAGAGGGAAGATACCCTCACCCTAGATGTAGCCTGAAGCTGGACCTGGGCTTCAATGGGGTACTGCTGCACATATCTCCTACATTCACAGATCTAAGGATGTATCAGAGCTAGCCACTCACTTCCCCTTCATTTATATAGCCCATTGCTGCCTGTTCTCCGACAGTTTTCTGAAATTTTTTCAAGTACTATGGAGGATGGTTTTTTTTGGTTTTTTTTTTGAGCCGGTAGATACATATGGCCAAAGACAGTAAGGAAACAATTCTTCTCACTCTAAATACATACCATGCTTGATAAGGGAATAGTGGAGGAACTCCTTTCCTCTCTAGCTTCAGAGAAAATAAAGAATATTATGTGAATACACAAAAATATGTGTGTGAAACAATGCTTTAAATGTAGACAAGAAAGTATTATCTGGACATTTCATATAAATGGCTTGTAGAGTTATACATGTATAACCTAAATTAGATTACTTTCTGTCAAGGGGAGGGGGAAGGGAAGAGGGAGAAAAATATGGAATTTGAAACCTCACTAAATCTGATTATTGAAAGTTAGCTTTACATGTATTTAGAAAAACAAATTAATTATGTTTTAAATAACTTGGTAGAAGAGAGTAGTGATGTATAGAAGGTAGAAAGTTGGTCAGTCAGGAAGTCCTGGATTTTAATCCTATCCTCCCTAGCATACAGGACTGGGTGTACTTAACTTTCAGACAAAACATTACAGACATGCCATAAACAGGTGATACTCTGCACTAATATGGGGAGTGCCCTGTGACAGTTAAATCACCCCAAATACTATGCTAGTGAAATAATGAAAAAATTACAAATAACAGGATCAATAAGGGATTAATAGTCTAATGGCATATGAAAAGTTTGGACATTGACTAGGCAAAGACTGGCAGACAACGTTTTGGGAAATGTGACTTTCTAGACCTAGAGGGCAGATAGTAAGATAGTCAGAAACCATTTATTAAACATGGGAGGCACTGTGCTAAATACTGGAGACATAAAGAAAGAGCAGTAGAGACTTCCCCCTTGATCCCATATAAGGGTGTCTTGGCAGGGGAGCTACTCCCACAGTAGGATACATACCATTCCAAAGGGAGCAAACACATATTCTATATACAAACACAGACTTGAAGAACAGTAGCACTTCAGAAAGGAAATAAATCCAAGGATCATGTCCTCTGGCAGCAGAAAAGAGAGCTGACTTTAAATTCAAGAATGAACAAGCTTTTATAATAGAGTTGAACTGTGGAAGGGGAGCAAACTCAGGTAGTTCACTTAAGTGACAACGTCTTCTTTTCCATCCCTCTCTCAATAGAGACTCTGAGCCGAATAGGGAGAACATGCCAACACCATGAGCAGAGAAAACTTTTTAGTATTCAGCATGAAAAGTCTTTGCTATATGTGTTTTTTTTATTATGTCCTGCCACAGTATTAGAATACTCTAAGTTTGTGCCAACACTTCTCACAGATGATGGGGATATTTGTTGGAGAGTGCATTCTATGTTTATGTGGGAATATTTGCAGTTACTATTTTAATGTCATCTTAATGTAATGGTTTGCTTCTTTTAGAATTTTACACATTTTCATTGGGCAAAGGGCAAGTAGAAGAGATAATGAGATATAAGAGTAAGTCTCATTCAGATTGTGTTTGTATCCTGGAAAAGGTGAGTTCCTTTCAGATTTGAATGGACTATTTTACACTTATCAAAGGATATAAGATTTTGAGTAGTCCAGGAACGCAACTCAGCAAGAAGAAATAAATTTGATACCAGAACCTAGATTGCCTGTTTATCTTTGTAGATATAAGAAGATTGGCAAGTATAGCTATTCTGACAGTCTTATAAACCCTCATCATCACCCACTAATTCTTTCTTTCTTTGTTCTGGTAAATTGTAACCAAAAAAAATTCTATAATTCCTTTTTTTTTTTAACTCCAAGCCCCCAGTCATAGAGAGTGCTTTGGCAAAAACTCTAGAATTAAAACATGTTTTTTCTAATGATGCTGTCCTTTCCATTGGTTTCTCCTAACATTATTTCCAATAAGTATTGCTATATAAATAACAATTAGAGTTTAAATTGATTTATAAAGATAAAATAAACATTTATAACAAATGGAAATTTAAAAGAAAATTCCCATCTTCACAAGGGGGGAAAAGAGTTCAGGTTTCCACAGAGGATTTCAAGAAAAGAAAAAAGAAAGTACCATATAGAATCCATAATCCAGGAGGGTTTCCTCAACATACTCTAACTGACATTTCTCATGCCTTACTCTCCTATACAGTCTTATTCACAGTCATTTTTCCCCCTGCTCTTGATGTTGTCGAAAACTTCAGAACTGAGTTCCTGAATCTCCTTTCTGCCTTAGTTCACTTAAATTGCCCTCTTTCTTCAGCTATATGCTCAGTCACAATACTTAGCATGGTGTTCTGTACACTTTCTGAGAAAATGCAAGGTCTTTCTCTATATAACTGATAGAAGTCTCCTTTTTTCTTCCAAGTACAGGAGTCCCTTCATAAGAGACCTATTCTTGCACATAGTAAATATCTGCAACCTAGGTAAGTTTCTTGTATGATCTCTCTGTGTTCTAGCACATTGCAAGAAAGAATCCATAATTGTCTATTTTTTTCCCCAAATCTTCATCACTTCAAAGGAAATAATGAACAGTCAATGATCATTTGTTCAACTACCACCAAACAGCTCTGCCAGTCAAATTTCCTCAGTTGTGTTATTGTCATTATTGTTGCTGAATTCTGCCTCCCTTGTTGGTCCATAGAGATGAGTGGATGGGGAAGAATTACAGAAGCAATAAATTCCCTTAGGGCAAGATCATTATTTCTATTGGCTGTTCAGCTGATTTCTTGGCCATTGAATGTGCAATTGAGACACACAAAACTTCAACTCCTTTACAAGATGTAAAATTACCTACTCCCACCTGAAGAAATTAGTACTTTAAAAAGTCCAAATGCAACATAAAGAAGCCTTAGCCCTAAACTCTTAATGACTTTCTTTTGGGTTAATTGTGTCTGTTGAGTGGTTATTTGCATGAATTTTCAGGATTATGGAGACAGAGTGTGCCCCTTAGAAGCCTAGAAGGTAGCATTCCTCTGTGGGACCCAGCCTGATAATATGAGCTTGATTTCAGGGAGAAAAAAAAAAACCAAACCCCCAAAAAACCAAAAACTAACTCTCCAAAATTATAAAAATAACCTGGTATGAAGGTTTAAAATACTGAAACACATCAGCATGTTTGACAGAAAGAAAAACAGGCACTGTGGTATTAGGAGTCAGGAGGGCCTATATTTGAATCTTCACTCTGCTGCTTATTGACTGTACGACCTTGGGCAAATATATATATACATATATATATATATATATATATATATATATATATATATATATATATATGTATATATATACACATATATATATAATTAAATATATCGCTCTTTCTACATTTATAAAATGAGAATATTAGACTCAATGCCTCCAAAACTCCTCTTATACTTTAAAATATGATATTGACTTGTTATTAATTAGTCTTAATAATATTTTGTTTAAAGTCACTATGTAATTTCATGAGTGAATTTCTCTCCTTTCTTAAAAAAGTAGCATATCCTCTCCTATTACCATGACTTCAACTATTGATAGTTGAATTCCTGTTTTGAAGGCTCTGAAAAATCCAATAAGGATAGATGTGGTCCCAGGGTCATTAAGACTTAATAAACCTCCTTTACAAGGAGGACTCTGCTAGGCCTATCATCATTGGCTCTTTCATTGGATTCTGAGGGTGACCTTTAACCAAGTTTTATGCAAAGATTATAAAGTAAGAACTGAAATGATACTTCTACTTCCAGCTAATGGAACCATTAATAAAAAGGTAAACATTAGCATGCAAAGTTCTAGAAAAGTCAATAGCATATTTCTCTTTTTTTGAAGAAACCAATTATTATAGTTCATTTAGAGATAATTTGTATTCTTTGAAAAAAAATGTATAGTATTATTCCAATGAGTACCTGAACTGAAAAGCAATTCACACTTTTTTTTCTCAATTGAGCAAATATGGCTATAAAGGATGGCAAGTTTGTGTGTTTACATGGCTTGTGTCTTTCAGCAATGAAAACATGAAACTCAAAGTTGTGGGATTGCAACATAAATCAATTGTAGTTTTTATGAGTTGATAAATTTAATGTCTATTAACATAACTCAGATCTGTCAGATTGAGGATTTAGATAACTCTGTTTTCAAAGACTTGTGAACCTAGAAAGCCCTTGAATCAAGGCAAAGATTCATATTCCATTTATGAATGTCTCCTTCACATAAAGAACACCCATGTATATTCCCACCAGGCCATGGAGCAGGTCTATGACTGGCATATTGTGGCAGTACTGACAATCACTTGTCTGACTTATCTGCAATCTATCTTGGTATGAATGGATGTTTTCTGGGCCTTCAGACCACGCGAATCACCTCAGGCGGAATAATAATTGTACTTGCAGCAGTAGTGAGGCTATTTCATGGACATATTGAGTTGGCAGAAAAGTGAATCAATTTTTAAGAGTGTGCAGTGTTAGATAAAGCCCAAGTCCTGACATTTTTATCTGATGGTTTTGTTTGTTTGTTTGGTTGGGTTTTTTTTTTGTAAAAGTGAGGCATCCCATAGCATTTTTCTATCACTGAAACTGTTCTGTTTTAAGCAGTTTGAGAGAAAAGTGGAACGGGGGGAGGAAAAAGGTCATCCAAGGTTACCACTGGGCATCTAAATGAAGCGAAACTTTGCATCATGCAAATAACTCTGAATTAAAGAGAGGTACCATTACAAAAGGCTTGTTGGTTTTCCAAATTTTTTTTTTTAAGATAGAGATATAGACTTTGAACAAGGAAGAATGAGTATGGTATATGATAGATAGAGAATTGTTCTCAGTACCAGGAAAACCCTGGATGACTGGAAGGGACAAACATTTATTTTCTGCTAAGAACATGTTGTCTTTGCTAATTTTTTCCCTCTCTTTGGGAAAAGAATATAAGGGATCCTGTCTCAATAAATGACTTGATGGGGGCAAGAATGTGCCATCCTACCACAGGGAGAAATCAGAGGTCCTTGCTTAGCTCGTTCACAAGCCTCATTTTGAGAAAGTGACTTTCCCTTTTTGTTCTTCCTCTGTAAATCTTGTGCACATTTATTCATTAAATCATTTAAACATATAATGAAAAATCTAAGCTTCTCTAAGATAATTAATAATAATAAAAATATAAAACATCCATGACAGCAGTCTTGAGGACTTTATAAGTCACAATTTCCTCTTTTATAACAACAAAGTCACTAGACTAGATGACTTTTAAGGATCTCTTTCAACTTTAATCTTTTGGTCTATTTTGATGGCTAAGAGCCAGAAGTGAAGGCAATAAATGAGAAGTAGTTTATACTTTATACTATCTGCCACTTATATCACTTTCTCACTACTTTTATGGATAGCTAGGTGGTACAATGCATAGAGTTCAAATTTGATCATAGACACCTGTATCCTTGATCAAGGCATTTACTGTTTGACTCAGTTTCCTCAATTGTAAAATGAATGTACTAATAACCCCTATCTCCAGGGTTATTGGGAGAAGCAAATGAGATAAAGATTGTAAAACACTTAGCATCATGTATGATGCATTCTAAAACATAAATAGATGTTGGTTAATATTATTATTATCATTTTCATCATTATTAATTTCACAGTCCCCTAATTAAGGGCTGGACTATTGACATAAATTTCTATTTAGTTTCCTTGATTATAAGTCTCTCTTCCTCTACAATTCAACCTTCCTAGACTGGCAAATGAAAATTTCTAAAGTACAGAATTATTACCCTCTGATCAGGAAACTCCAGTTACTTGCAATTGCCTTTAGGACAAAATATAAATTAGTTTTTGGTATTTAACTTATTTCATAATCTTACTCTAGCTTACTCTTTTTAGGTTGATATCAAAGGATTCTTCCTCATTCATTCCACAGACAAGCCAAGTTGGCCAACTTGTTGCATCCTAAACAATTAGTTCATCTACTCTTGTTCCGTTCTACAGTTGTCCTCAGCATGTTCTCCTCACTTCTTGGTATTTATGGCTCCCTTCAAAGTCTGAACTTAGACAAAATCTTCTACCTCCTAAATCCATTCCTAATCCCTTAGTTGTTTCTGCTTATCCCAACTTTGCCAAATGATAGAGAGAGATAATTAGATGACTCAATGAGTTAATGAATGATTGAACAATTGTCCTGAAACTATACACCAAACACCATCAATGGGAGAGAAATAAGCTCTGAAAAGGGACTGTGGAGAGGACTAGAGTTAAGCTCAAATACTTTATCACTTTGCAGAGGACCCCATCCTCCCTTTTGTTCCCAGTTTCATTAATTCTATGATAAAAATCTGCAGCAGCTGTGGTCTGAGACCCTTCTCATTATCCCATTAATGACAAATGTTCTCAGGGGATTTCAGAGGGACAATATTCTAGTCCTGCTCAAGCCATAGTTCCCATTTGAGCCCCCAGTCTTGGGAGGACATTGAAGGATTCCAATGAGAAGGATTCCAATGGGCCAAACCACAGTGGGGAAAGATGACTCTTTATTGTACTGCATAGGACCCCAGAAGGCCAACTGAGAGTTAGGCAGCAGAGGAAGGAGTCATTACTGCTTTAGAGGATTCTTTTCTTTGGTTTTGGTTTTGTCTTGCTGTTGTTTTAGCATATATCTGCTGTCCCTTCAAAACTTGTGGAAATTGGCATTTTGACCTTCACATCTCTAGGGTCTTTCTAAAAGACTGTAAACAATCAAAGGTAAGTATTTAGGAATATAAGACAACACAGAGTGTTCCCCTAGGTCCATGACTGATGCATTAAATTATATTCTTATAGATTGTCAGAGAGAGTTCAGCCATTTAGAAGTACTGGTCTTACTACTTACTACCTATGTATCATTAAGTATGATATTTCATAATCTGAACCTCGGTTTTCTCAACTAAAATTAGATTATATGCCTTTGAAGGTCCCTTCCAGGTCTGACCATCTATGTTCTACTGAAGCTTAATTCAACTATTTTCTTTTACTATTAAAAAAATTGAAACTCAGAGGAACATAATGACTTACTCAAGGTCATCAAATGAATAACAGAACTAGGAAAGAAACTAAGCCTCTCTGAGGAGTCTTTCCTGTTCATATTGGAGATATCAAGATTAGCCTTTAGGAGAGGAAGAGAGACTGCACAGGATGACTGTAAAATCAGATTTGTTCTGAACTGCTGCATAGGAAGGAAGATGACAAAGGCTAGGGTGGAGCCACTGAAAGTATTCCCATCACTATTTTTCTGTCAAAAGAAAAAGCATTATGGCTGCAACTAGCCTGCCTGGACATAACCCCAGAAAAGGAGGGAAGGAGAAGAGATGGCTGGGCGATCCTGTGAGAATGTGTAGCTAGAATGCCAAGGAAGGAAACCAATAGCATCCAGGATTCCTCCTCCTCCTCTTCCATGAGCAGCTTCCCAGCAATCACCCTCCTCCCCCCATCTATCTGCTATAAAATAGTGTTCCTCCATAAATATTCCTTCAAGGGTATCTCTAGATCCTGAATAGGAACTGCTATGCAAAGACATTTTAAAAATATTCAAATCAGCTTCATAATTGAGTAACAATTGATGGAAGGCTACATTTCTCTTACCCCCCCATTTCTGCTCCAATCAAACAGTGTACTTTTCAGGGTCTGCCAAAAGGATGATTAACTCAGTTTGCCCTCTGAGTTTTTCTCAGCCTGTTTTGTTAAACAAGTTAGAACCTGCTGGGGTAGGCTGGGCCTTGGTTGGATCCACTGAAGTCTGAAGCTTTGGAAAACACCCAAAACCAGGCAAGGCTCTGATTATTTGTAACCCCCCTCCATAGAGTTAAAGAGCTGCTAGATGAGCAAATGATGAAGAGGATTGAGGGTCTGTTCAGGAAGCTCAGTTGCCATCTATTTTTCTCAGGAAAGACACACAAGTTACATTTTTTTCCTTTTGATTACATGATGTCAGTGCATACCCCATCACCTTCTGTATAAATTGACACTTGACAAGCCCATTTCAGTCAATTCTAAGCCTTCATGAACACGCTCATTGTTTCCGGGCTTCTTAGCAGATTTTTCAGGAATGGATGGATTGGGGCTCCAGCTTTGAGAGGGAGGGAGTGCATGCTAAGGCTGCTCCCTTTCCAGAAGCCTTCATTTCAGAAATCTTTAATTGCCTTTAGAAACAGCCCACCTTGGGGTACGGGTGGAGTGGGAAGCAATTACAGCTCCTGTTTCAAAAGAGAAAAGATAACTAAGTCAGCCTGGTCTATCCCTGTGCAACAGTCTTTGGGGTTCCAGGCAGAAAAGATCACTGTTTATAAATGCAAACAAAAAACACATATGTTTCTTGATCTAGGAGTCTGATTGTTATTGATTTTTTTCAGACATCTCTCAGTGGAAGAAAGGCAGCCTCTCTCCAATTAAGGAGATACAGATAACCCTTTAGATGAAAGGGTCCATATCTACTTGGCAGAGTATATATTTCATAAATGTTTATTGATAGGCAGTTTGATTTCAGTTTAGCTTCCTGTAGTTTCCTAGAGAAAACGCATGAGAAGGTTTCTTCACAGAGGACCAAATACAGAGATAATCTATATTTGGATAGATAGCTATTTCTGATCCATATGATTATAGATATATGTAGATATATCTATAATCATACAGAATATAGATATAGAGATAAATATAGAAATAGAGATAATCTATATCTATCTAGAAATCCAGGGTTAGAGAGAAGAAAGGAAATATACATGCATTTCTCTATACCTATATTGATCTCATAAGGCTTTATGGTATCTAGATTTACAAGGGACCTTTGAAAAGGTCAAATGATCCAACCTTCCCCCCCCACACACACACACACCCATTTGACATATGAGCAAACTCAAAAGAGGAAGCGACTTTTGGGATATTAGTTATAAAGTGAGTATGAAAGAAACCAAGTTTCAAAGTCAGATCTTAGAATATTAAGATTTTTCTGTGACAGTTTGCTGCCTCTTGTATCTTAAAGGACTACTATGGAAACCATATTGTGAAGTGTAAAGTGCTATATAAATTGAATTATTTACTATTTTTGTTATTGCTACTTCTTTTAATATTTTCTAAGAGCATCCCTTTCCCCAACTCTGGTGAATAAATATAATTGCAAATTTTCTGTGGTATAAGATAAAGATTCTTTCCCTTTTGAGGTATCTTGGACCCCTCTCATAGGCTGGTAAAGGCTATCGATCCCCTTCTCAGAGTCATTTTTAAATATATAACACAAAGTAACTAATAATAATAGTCATTAGATATCCTTTATATATCCATTTCAGGATGCAAAGCATTTTGCAAAGATTATTATTTATTATTATTATTATTATTATTATTATTATTATTATTATTTCATTTTATCCTTCTAAAAATCTGAGTTGAACTATGAAAGAAAGCAGGGATTCTAAGAGTAGGAGATGGAAACAGAGTGTCTTCCAGCAGGGGCAAACATATAGGTTAGAGATGGAAATACCAGAATATGTTTTCAAATTGTCTTTGAGAACCTCCAATCCACAGGACAACATCGGAGACAGACTTCAGTATTGAAATAAATGCATTCTCACTAAAATAGTTTCCTATATTGTAACACTAGCAGAATCATTTTGTAGCTCGATACATCCTCAGATTTGTAGGCAGTATTGTAGTTTCAGAATTGTGTTTTTGCCACAACTATAGTTCTAATTGTGTGAACTTTATGCAGTCACTGTTACAATCCTGGGTCACACTTCCTCCCCCCTTCCCATCTCTTAGAAAATATGAGAAATAATCTAATTCCAGAAAAATGGGTATTTTGTAACCTTACATCTTCACAATAATCATAACTTGTGAGCTTATATTTTTGTCAGTATAAGTGGTAGATAATTTTCATTTAAGTATAAATATCAAATTTTATCCCAAACTAAAGCAACTCCTGATAATTATATAGTTGCAAATTATGATGTTAACAAAAAAGGTCTAAATTATCTTCTTCTAGCACTTAATATATTCTAGTGAATGAACTCAGAAACCTTGCCTTTCCCAGATTCCACTTTGCCTTTTCTGCAATGGATACCCAGAACTTTTTTGATTCCCATGCTCTGCCTTTAGAACATGAATTGTTTGCCAAAAAGAAAAATAGAAGGGGGTTGGGGAGGAGGACAAAATTTTCTTTGATCAGGGAGAATTACTTACAAATGCCAGAGCCAAATAAGAACTGAGTTTCACTGTGAGGATGTTTGGGACTTTGGTGATGCAATCCCTGAATTTAGCCTTTCTAAGGTTGCTTTGTTCCACTCCTTCAGTCAACTTTCCAAATAACATTTGCCTTCGGTGGAACATGTAGCATCTGGTTGGAATCTATTATGGGTTACAGGAAGACCAAATGCCTACACAGTCCATCTTTAACTCTAATTCCAATCGAAGCAAGCTTGCACCATAACAAAAGTCTGTTTCTCTACATCTTTATAAAATATATGATTTAAATCATCTGGCTAGCTTTTTTCCCTTCTTCTTCAGGATGGTTTGGAGGGAATGTGGTACTTGTTAACATGAGGAATTGATAGCTTGTTGCTGTTTTCCATGGTCTTGACAATCAAGAACATTTGTAATCAATAAAGACAGACACGCGGAGACAAATTTGATAACTGTTTTCCAGAGGATAAAGATAGAGCATTAGGATAGAATTCAAAAGTACTCCAGGAGTCTTATGAGAATACATCCTGAAAAAAATGTTTAAATATATGACATGCAATCCAATCCACTTCTGGATGTTGGGGAAAGGATCCTCCCATTAAGTACGTCAAATGAAAACACTCTCTCCAGGTCTCTAGGCAGTGCTAACTAATGACTTTATTGGTGTCATTCACATACCTATTCAACCAATGATTATTAAGTAATTTCTATGTTCCATTCTCTATGCTATACCTAAAAGGTGATCACATCTCATAAAGTTTTACAATGCAATAGAAAAATAAGATATATATCAATCACTATAGTTCTGTATAAAATCTGAGCAATTGGATTACAGAAGGGATTCAACACTGATACTATATAAAGAGAAAGAAACTTCTACCTTAAGAGAATTATAAATTTAGATTTTAGAAGTCACCAATTCTAACAAGTCCTTCTTTTGGCAGATGAAGAAACTGAGTCCCATAAAGGTTGTGTCTTGCCCAGTGTCACAAAACTATTAATATTTGAGGTGGAATTAACTATTCCCTAAACATGCTTCTTCTCTTTTAGAGTGGAGATAGCATTTGAGTTGGGTTTTGAATAAATATTATACTTTAAATAATAAGAGCAAGGGAAATCATGCCTAGCATAGGGAAAATTGTGAGGAGAAGGGTCAGTGTAGAAGACTGAATATATATTTAAAGGTCAAAATCAAGAAGAATGTATTAAGTGTTTTAATATGTGTTTTGGTTGGAAATTCAAATTCCTTTATAAATATAAGCCCTCAATGAACTTATATTCTATTGGCAGGAGGAGTGGGGAAGGGGAGAAAAGAAGGGTGGACAATATATAAAAGGAAGTTGAAAATGGTGGAATTAGTGAGGAAGGAGAATATTAGTCCAGGGGCATGCTAGAGAGTCTAGAAAGGATATATAGATATGTATATACATATATATATATATATATATATATATATATATATATATATGATAGGAAGTCAAGAATTATTTACATGGAAGAAGAGAATTCTAAGCCTTCAAGACTACTTGGACTCAAAAGATGGAGTATTTGGGGCTAGAGAAAAATCAAAGAGACCAGTGACCATCAATTTAAAATATAATAATGTAGGTTGGGAAGGTAGGAAAGGATCTTAATAAGGCCTATAAAGACCTTATAAAGTAAGGTCTTTTAAAGCCAAGCAAAGGATTTTATATTTAATTCTCGAGAAAATGGGCAGATATCTAAGTTAATTCAATGGCTAATGATATAGTCATTTAAGAAGATGTCTTTGGCAGCTCTAGAGGAGGATGGCTTAGAGTGGAGAGAAATGAGACAGGGACACAATCCAGCAAATCATTTGGAAGGACCCATGGTAAGGTGATGATAGGCAAAAGATAAAAGGATTTGTGGCTGGAAGGTACCTCAGAGAACTAAGTAATACATGCTTTATAGAAAAGACCCAAAGAAATAAAGTCACTTCCCAATAATATTCCAGAGATTCTCAATATAAGAAACTGAACAAATCCTCAGACATTCTGTGTCCCTAGCCAATCATTTTCCCTTACAAAAACACAAATATAGTCTTTAATCAGTGACTGTGGAATCAAGCTCCAAAAATGAATGTGTTTGATGTTATGACAGAATCCTCTGGTGATAGTTAATGACCCAGGTTATCCCAGTACAGAAACTACTCCCTGGAAAGCACATTTGGAAGATGGTAGGGTATCAATTAGTAAACAGAAATCTCTACTTCTCATGATGGTACCCTATTCCTGCTCATGAGTTATTGGAGCATCCCAGTTTTTCAGTAATTCTCTTCAGGGCTGAGCTGATGTGAGGAGAATATTTGGGTCTCCACATGCTCTGTTGCTGGTTTATTTACACTGGATGCATCCCATAAAAGAAAATAAGAAAAGTTAGAAGGAGAAGTTTATGGCCAAAAGGACCAGATGCTACTGTTGAATAAAAATATACACAAACACACTCAACTTTGCATAATCCATGTTTAAAAGCCTATAAAGTTCTAACTCTCAGATGTGGAAAGATAGTAGCTATGACTCAGAATTAGGTGAGACTTCTAACAAGATAGAAAAGTAAGATGATAGCTTCAAGTAGAAATAAAGAAACCAAGGTCCAGATTTGGTGACTTGTCCAATGTTACAGAAGTAAAAAGTGCATTCATTCATTCAGGCACTTATTTTATATTTATTCCATTCCATTTCTTCTATAATGGGCTTTTAATTACAGTCCCTTTCTTTTCATTAGATGGGGAGAAATGCTCTAAACTTCATTTTCAACTCATCCCTACCATTCTCCCACCTGGCTAATCTCATTTTTTTTGCAAATGGCATCTCTCATGTCTTTGATAATGATGAAAATACTGGCCTACATCTGTAATGGTATTCTTGTTTGTAGATAATGAGCATAGAGAAATGCAGACAATCTATTGTATAGGAACTTCTAAACAGAAAATCAAAGTGAGTACACTACCATGTACCCAGATTGCAAACAGCTGGAAAACTCCCACAAAAAAATGCTTCATCTTCTTCTGCACTACACTTTTATCAGAAAGAGATATATTACAAGCAGATATGGTGACATCAGGAACTTATTCAAAGAGTGTCCTGGGGTTAGGAAAAATTCATCTTCATAGTCTTGATTTTCCATATCTGCCCCTTAGA
This sequence comes from Macrotis lagotis, assembly GCF_037893015.1. NCBI lineage: Eukaryota > Metazoa > Chordata > Mammalia > Peramelemorphia > Peramelidae > Macrotis > Macrotis lagotis. The sequence goes on from NC_133663.1 coordinate 66,728,693, forward strand.
GGAGAGTTTGTTGTTTAAAATGGAGATGTTGATACTGAAGGTATGGAGGCTCCTCCTAAGTTTAGTTCAAACCAAGACAAATCAATATTTATTAATGATTAAAAAATAAATTTGAGTTGAAATATATTTTAGAAATTTTAGTTCTTTCTTTATCAACAGGTCACATAATATATATGTATATCTACATCTATATCTACACACACATATATATATATATATATATATATATATATATAGAGAGAGAGAGAGAGAGAGAGAGAGAGAGAGAGAGAGAGACAAGTATCTTAGACTTGAGTTCCTATTTTATTACTACTGAGAGACAGAGCATTCCCAAGTGTTTCTCTGGCTTGATTTTTCCAAACTTCTACATAAGAAGGATATGAAAGGGTTGAATGGAGGCAAGAAATTGAAGAGGTCAAGTCTTGTGGCTCTAGAATAGAGCGAGCAACCTAAATAGAAAAGAAAGAACTTTTATCACTGGGTTAAGAAAGTTGTTTCAGGCAGGTCAACTAGGGTAGGAAAAATGGGTTGAAGGTCAAGAGAGAGAAAATACTTAGCTATTTCTATGGGCTGTGAAACTCAGGTGAGATTTGTTTTAGGATAGTATATTTGGATCTATGATTTTATTACAGTGTGTGCAAGCTTTCCATTCATGAAAATCAAATACTTGTATATGTTACATCTTAGACATTTGCAGGGGAAAGACAAAAGTTAAATAAATTTCTTAGGTATATTTCAGAGATGGGACTTGAACTCAAATCTCCCCTCTTCAAGAGTTTTCAGCTAATACATGCTTCCTTTTCTGGTTTAAGGTAGAATCCTGTAAATCCAAGAAAGAATGTCTGAGGTTCTGTCGAATGTTCCTGTGAGGGGAAAAGGTCAATACATGAGATGATACACACACACACACACACACACACACACACACACACACACACACACACACAGAATCAAGGGTAAAGGGAAATGGATTCTAAATCTGAAACAACAAAATCATACTAATTCCTAAATCTAGCTCTGAGAACATGCAACTAACTCAAATGGCTCATGCCCCAATTATTCTACAAAATGTACTTCCTTCCTGTTTTTGTAGATGACAACCATAATGGACCTAAAACCGGTCCATTGTTGTACTACAACTACGCAATTACAGCAAAGTACAAACTTTGAAAAAGAGCATGAGTTTTTTCAAAATATACCGTCTAATCATGGTCTTTGTAGATGAACATCTTTTAACTTATGATATTCCAAAAAAAAGACATATTCATTAGGGTTTTTGATTCCCTACAGCATAAATTAATCTAACTGATGTTGCATTTGAGATCTTTAATGGAGATGCCAAAGTTCCAAATGTTTCATATAAGTATTGATGAAAAAATTGACCTATAAATTATGAAAGATGGAAAAAAAGCTGTTTTTATTATTTATGTTGGTATCAGGAACAAGCATAAAAATATATTAAAAGAAAATGTTTCTTTTTTTTTTTTTTTAGTTTTTGCAAGGCAGTGGGGGTAAGTGGCTTGCCCAAGGCCACACAGCTAGGTAATTATTATGTGTCTGAGGCCGGATCTGAACTCAGGTACTTCTGACTCCAGGGCCGGTGCTCTATCCATTGTACCACCTAGCCACCCCTAAGAAAATGTTTCTGATTAAGTATCTGTTCCATGATAAATAAGATGGAAAATTTTATCACATGATAATAGAATCTACAGTGTCACTCAAGGTGTTATCTGGAAGAGATATATTCTGTTTGTTGACTTGATTCCCTCTATGAATATTTGGAATATTTTATTTTTTGAAGTGTTGTGTCTCTGAGTTGAATGTTAGTGTGGATCTTTAATCAATTAAGGAACAAAGGAAAAAAAAACAAAAAAGGATTAATTTAGAACCTTCTTAAAATTGTGAAATATCATGCAAATATATATGGGAGGGGGAATATGGCAGAGAGAATGGAGCATCCTAATAGTATGATGCAGGGGTAGGATTCTAAAAAACAGTTTCCAGATCAGGAAAAGATTGGGTTGGGGGTTGGAGGCTGTCTACCTCAGATATTATCTCTATGTCAAAGGTCTGAGTAAATTTGAATTTGTATTATGATCACCTCCATATTAATATTCCTTCTAAGTCATGTTATGAAAACCAGTTTTCCTTTCAAAATTCGATGGTATAAAGCAGGACTTAGCAACCTTTCAAATGAATTTTCCCAAGATTTCAACCCTTTTCTTCCACTTGGTAGGATGAGGGCAAGGGGCAGAGAAAAGAGAGAGAAAAAAATTATTATTCACAGACTTTATCAAACAAGATGTAACAAGATGTTAGTCATAACCCTTAAGGGAAAGAAAGAGCATATAGCTGCACCAATTCTTGTCACCATGAACTATGAGTCTTAAAAGTAACAGGAAGTAGGATACCACAGTCACTAGTCTATATGACATTGAAAATTGGCCCACATATTATCTTTAACATAAATACTGTAGATTACTGAGCTGTGATCTAAGGCACTGGATAAAAATCCTGGATGGACTCAGAGCATCTCCTTTTTCTCTCAAGCTCAATATATACAGAACATAACTCATTATTTTCTCATTTTTAATGGACCATTCCAATAAGGCAACCTTTCCTGACTTTCTTATTTCTGGCAATGGTACTGGCATCTCCATTAATAAGACCTTGAATATTCTGATCTTAAAAGATATGCACAGATTAGAAAGCTGGGCATAATATAATAAGCTAAAAATGTAATAGAGCCAAATGTAAAATCTTTGCTTGACTCAACAACCACTTTCATATATAAATAAAACTATGTATACGCAATGATTACAATGTCAATATAAAAACAACCAAAAACCAATGGAGACATTATGCTATGAAATTATAAGGACCAAGATTGACCCCAAAGCTTTCTCCCCTATTAGAACATGAGCACCTCAAGGGCTGAGACTGTCTTTTTAACTTTATTTTATCTTCAGTGCTTAACTCAGTGGCTGACATATAATAGGTATGTAACTCAAAAATTAATAAATATATATATAACCTTAATCAATAACTAAAGAAAAGGTATGAAAAGATATGTCTTCCTTCTTCGTTGAAGAAGTGGGAGATCATGAGTGTGGAACAGTGGATGTCAAGTAAGATTTTTTTGAAACATTTGTTGGTTTTATTGAGTTTATTTTTAATTTTTTATTTAAATTCATTTTTATATGGAACACTTCTCTGTGAAGGGTTAGAGGGAGGGATATCCCAAGAAATGTAGGCAATGTCATAAAAGTTATAGATATCAATAACATTTTTCATTATCAAAATGATGAATATTGTCAATGTAAGAACAAAGATATCAACAACATTTATTAATAAAATCAAATTCAAATATAAATTTCAGATGAAGCATATAGATAGATAGCAGGTCATTTGAGAAAGAATAAGGTATAGGTAAGTTGGAGAGTATGCAGAGAAGGCTTGTCATCAGAATGCTGAAAGGACCCCAGGTTATATCATATGTGGAAGGGTTGGAGGAAATGGGGATATATATTTTGGCTAAGGAAAAGAAGACTTAATAAGGTGGCAATGGTATAGAATTTCTTTAACTATCTGAAGTCAAATTCAGTGGAAGGAAGAGCTGTTAGACTTGACCTGTTTGTCCTCAAATGTCAACAGTAGGAAAAATGTGTAAATGTTGTAGAGATAAATTTTGACTTGAAATAAGAAAAACTTCCCAACAATTTGATTTAGAGAAAATAGAGTAAGAGGGCATGGGAAGAACTGCTCAAAGAGGAAGTGATCTCCCATTTGGATATAGGTTGGATTAAATGACATCTGAGATTACTTCAAACTCAAAGATTCTGCAATTGCAAGAAGGACTGTTTTCTGGAAGACCTTCCTCAGAATGAACTATTCATCATACTTCTAACCGTGCTTTCAACAGGATCAAACAGCCAAGGCCTGGCCAGTTCCTGAGTTAAGTATCTAGAAACCCAGAGATTTTCTTCATATACCTTCTTCCCAATATCTTCCTCAATCACTTCTTAGTCCTCTCCTCAAGACTTATCTCTGCTGAATTCCTTTAGGATATATTTTTTCCATAGGTCAAATTCTATTACGATACACCCTGAGAGATATATTATTCCATTTTCCCTATAATATTAGAAGAATAAATAGTCTTCTGAGTCTTAGGAAGAATTTTGTTATAAAGGCATTTTTGTTGTGACAATTAGCATGTGTTCAGATACATTCAACTGACTTTTAATTATAGATTTTATTGACAGAAGTCAAATGACATTGGCTATAACTTCAGAAATATGACTTATCTATTATTCCTATACCATTCCCCATAGTGAATTGCCATGCTAGCAATGAACACCCCCACCAGCAAGGAAAATACACCTTACTCAGTTCAGAAATCTTAAAAGTCATGTTCTTCAGCAGGGTCTAGTGTTCACAATGTTGCTTCATTTCTTGGGTTCAAAATGATGTCATTCATCTCCCAAGATCTGGATTGAGTTATGTGGAAATAGGACTTGTATCTATGATTTATTTGCCTACCCTTCCCACAAGACATAAGTACAATATACTTATCTCTGTTTTTGTGTTTTTGCTAATGTTCATTTGGATTCCACACCTTTCCCTGTCCCCAAAAGATGCTCATTATGGCTTTATTGACTCATAAGAGTCCATTCAGCTGAACTTACAAAGATAGATTGCTTCATTCTACACTCAGGTCATCCAGAATCCACACTCCTCATTCTTTGGAAAAGTTAATCCACTCAACTTGGGACCTCACAAGGTCTCAAGTGTCCATCATCATTGCTTTGTAACTGAATGAATTCAAACTAGTCCACTTGGCCCACTTATCTACTGACTGACCTTAGAGATCGGACTAAATTTCAACTTCTCATTCCATCTAGTCAGTCAGACATCTAGTCAGACCACTTCACCATTTCCCTGAAGACATCAATTTGCCTTATCCCCTAACATTCCCTCAGTCCAACACACACGGGTGCATATCCACATTCACATGCACACACACACACACACACACACACACACACACACACACACACACACATAGTCCATATTCAGAGAACAAAACTCACTTCACTGATTACTACTTCCCATATGTATATAATTCCCACATTAGAATGTAAGTTTCTTAAAGATAAATAGGATCTCTTCATTAAACTATTTATATCCCCAAAACATATCACAGTGTTAGGCAGATAGAAAGGGTTTAAATTTTTTATGAATTCATTCATTCATTCATAATTATCTAGCAACTCAAGTAATATATTTTAGATAAAAGAATTTGGATAATGTGAAGCTTTCCTCCAAACAGTCTCTCATCTATATCAGTAGTGCTCATGTTGACTTAGACAAGGAAAGGAAGAAACTAACAACAATGGTTAGAATTTATTTATTCAATGGAGCTGCAATAAGAAATATCAGAAAATGCTATCAGAAAACAATAACTAACATCTATATGAAGTTTTCAAAGTGTTTTACATACATAATTTGAGCTTAGCCATAACTCTACTACCTCAAATATTTTAATAAACTTTTATAGACGAGAAAATAGAGCTTGGGAAGTTATGGATTATCTCATACTGGTACCATTAAGGAGTAACAGAGGTCAAATTTGAAACCAGCATTTCCTAACTCCTTGTCTATCACTATCTAGATTATACCCACTGTGACACAGCTGAAAAAGGCTAGAGGGTGCAGAGCATTCAAGAAGGATTCAGCCAAGGCCTGAGATGCTCCTATGATGAGTTATCTTTTGCTTGGAAGGATAAATGTTTCCGAACAATAAAAAATGTTCATTCAAGAAAGAATCACATTTTTTTTTGTTTTTTCATTTTTAGAGCTCTTTTTTATTTTATTTTTTTATTTTGAGGATACTCTCATAGCAACAATTCATCAAGAAAAAAACAAAGAACATTGACAAAGCTGAAGAAAGGTCACTATTTTCTTTTTCTTTCTTTCCCTTTTAAGTGTATCCAACATTAAAACAAGCAGTATGCCTTACTTACAAGTTGGCATCCATGTGCAACCTGGCTCACATCTGTTGAACAACTGGCAGAAAGAGGAAAATGATCTCTGTTCCTTTGTTCAATTATATAAAAATCAGCAATCGCTGGAAAAGATTTTGGCTTTGCTTTATTGACATCCATGCAGGCTTCAGCCATGTTTCTATTTCTCATGGGCCCAGAAACATAACCAGATGCTTCGCTGGCCAAAGGTAGGAATGACAGACAATTCTGAATCTCAGTGTCATTCAAATACCACCATGTCTCCTCTAGCTAAAAAAATATGTCCCGAAACCCAAAGCTCAAAATATCACTGTTCCCTGATTCTCAACTATTCTTTCAAATTACCTGGGTCAACAGTGGATTACTCAGCTCTGGTCAAATGACTTTCATGATGCCAAGTGACTCCAAATAGAAAACTTCATGGAGGAAAATATAATGGTCTCTTATTTGAATTGATCACATTTCGGTATAATCATTATTAGGGAAGAACCTTGGGAAGAACATAAAACTGAACTTCACTTTAGTACTTTGTCAAGAGAGAGATAGTTGATACCCTACTACATGGCAATTATAAGTTTCAAAGAAACTTCTTATTTGTCTGCATATTTATAAATTTTTTAATCCCTGAGGAAGAAAGGGAAAAAAAAATCAAGAATTAATAAATTATACTAATTTGTTTTCTGTGCTATTAACATTCTTTCATATTAACAATAATAATTGATATAGCTTGCATGTTAAACATGTTTTGTTTTTCAATCATTTTTCAGTCATTTCTGACTCTTTAAGACTCCATTTGGAGAGATAGTAAAATAATTTGCCTTTCCTTCTCCAGTTGATTTTATGGAAAAGGAAACTGAAGCAAACAGGGCTAAAAGACATCCAAGATCACATAACTAGTAAGTGTTTGATGACATATTTGAACTCAGAAAGATGAGACTTCCTAACTCTAAGCCTGGTCTTCTATCTACTTTACTACCTAACCTGGATATATAGATATAGATGATAGATAGATAAGATAGATAGATAGATAGATAGATAGATAGATAGATAGATAGATAGATAAATAGATAGATAGATAGATAGATAGAGATAGATGATAGGTAGTAGAGAGATGATAGAGAGATAGAGAGAGAAAGATTAGAGATAGAGGTAAAGATAAAATAAATTTATCCAAGTAAAGATAAAGCTATTGGTATCAGAGATTTCGAACATGTATATTTGAAAGGCGACAGGGCATAGTAGATAAATGGCTAACTTTGGAGTTAGTAAAAAGCTCTGACAAATATTAACTATGAGACCATGAAGAAATCACTTACTCTCTCAATGACCCAGGCAGTTCTCTGAAGTTTTAAGTTTACAGAATATTGCTTATATGCAATATCAGAAGAAGTTTTTATACTGAAAATCACAGGAGCAGACATTTTCCAAGAGACCCCACTTTACTGACTTTCCGCTCCAAAGACTGATGTGTATAAATGATGGATTGCAAGACCAAGAATTTCCACATATGACCAGTCTTCAAGGCTGAACACAAGTGAAGCCAGTCCTTTCAGTATCACTGACCAATGCAACATTTAGAAGAGGAGAATGCAGTGAAACCTTGTCTACTCACCAAATAAAACTTTGGAAAGCCTAACATAGAGTTGGAGCTAAAGGCTTTTGAAACTAATTACTCAGACTAAAAAAAAGCAAGGTATGAAGAAAATAGAACAAGTAGAGCAGTTTCTCCAATAATAACAACAGTATATAACAACTTTGAACAACTTAAGAAATCTGAGCAATGCAATGACCAACTATGATTTCAGAGGGCACATGAGGAAGCATGTTATTCACTTCCTGAGGGAGAGTTGAGGGACTCAGACAATAGAATAAGACATATTTTATGAATTTTATGGATACAGAAATCTGTTTTGCTTCACTATGTGTATTTGCCACAAGGGTTTTGTTATTCTTTTTTTATTTCATTAGAAACAGGAAAGTAGGGAAGTAAGAAAATAGATTTTTTTTTGTTCATTGAAAAATAATTAAATTAAATTAAAAGCAAATGAAAAAGAGCTCACATAATAGAGGGGGTACATGTCACATCCTTAAGAACTGTGGACAAGGGAAGTTTCTTGGTTCCTAATTTCTTTATGACCAAACTAGCTATACACTAAACTTTCCAATGTCAACTTGTAAAGAGATAAAATAAAACTCTGACATGTCAAGACAAGGTTATAGATTGAATGATCATAGACATAGATATGCATTTCCTACTGGGTTTTATTCCCCAACTGGTAATTAGTTTTCAAGGGAAAGAGGCAGCAAGAAGAGTAGTGAAAGCAATCATTATTACATACTTAGGCAACTGTAGCTCTCGCCATTGCTTATTTACTTAGTGGGCATGACTCAGGGACTCTGCATCAGGGAATTTTGTGCATGTTTATTCTCTTTACTAACCCACAGGAGCATTCCAGTTATTAAATCCAAGTCAAATAAAATAGCCAACTTCCCAATAGTCATGCCAGCAGTTTAAATGAGTTCCACATCATACTGCTTTAGAGGGTACCAAACCTGAGGAACTATAGAAAAGACAAGTCTAAATACAACTCTTAGAAAGATCAACACAATGTGTTACCATATAATCAACTGAAATGAAAAATTTGGAACATTAATCTCTGATCCTATTTTGTTTTATAAACTATAATTATTTATTACACTGATGAGGTATTCTAACATAAAAAGGAAAGCATGAACTAATGAAAAGAGGAATGGGCTTAGAGTTAGGCAACCTAGTTTTTAATTCAAACCCCAAGCTAATATTCAAGTAACTCTGGGCAAACCCCTTAAATCTGATGAACTTCAGCCTTCTCATATGTAGTCTGATCATAATGAAGCTTAGGCCACCTGCCTCACAAGTTGTTGGGAAGAAAACACTCTGTAAACCAACCTATCCTCTATGAATGTATTATTGTGGTTTTGGTTAAGGTTTTACTGAAATCTCAGTACCAAGGAATACATCAGGTAGGATGTGTTTCTCTGTGATGATAAATTTCTGAATATTTTGTGAATGTAGAACTTATTTTCTTTACTTCTTTTCTTTTCATAATTTAGAGATGGAATTATATAGAAATTATTTCAGGTAAATGTAAGATGCTTAAGAGCAAGGATTGTTTAGTGTTTGTAAAAATTTCCCATAAAATGGTGTCTTGCATATTGTAAAAATTTTATAAATGCTTATTGAAAAATAGCATAAGATAGAATATAGAAGTAGCCTTCAGAAGTCCCTAAGATTTAGGGTATAATTTTTTTTTTTGCAAGGCCGTTAATGGGACTAAGTGACACAATGCTAGGTAATTATTAAGTGTCTGAGGTCAGATTTGAACTCAGGTCCTCCTAACTCCAGGGCCAGTCCTCTATTCACTGCACCACCTAGCTGCCCCCATAGGATTTATAAAAAAAGGGGAAAAAAAGAAAGAAAATATTTGAATCCAAACCTTTGATAAGAAAAGTTTCATTTTTGTGAATCTAAATCCTACCCAATATTAAATTCAAATAAATGTCTAAAGTCAGACTATGATAGTGTATCTGCTTGTCTATATTCCTTTAGTTAGATCTGATATTTAAACTCCACATGGAGTGATAAGACAAACCTAAGGGTTTTGTCTTGAGATCAATAGTCATGGTGGACAAGGACTTTTCCATCCACAATGTTCCAAATAATTAGAAATGGCTTAGAGACTGGAGGCAGAAGGCTGCATGTACTTACAGTTCCATAATAATGGATGATTTACAAAGCTAATACACAGGAATGACAGCAGCTTAACCAGCAGGCTGAGACCAACCATTTACAACCACTTCCAGTGACAGGGATTGAAATCAGACCTATAAGTCAGAATCAGAATACTTGTAAATACCAGTGATACCAAGATGGGTCATTTTGTTATTAAGAAGAACAATTTGTTAGCAGTGAGATGGGGTGTTGTGGAAGTAGCTATAGTAGGGAAAAGAGAAATACTTTAGATTTGAAGAGTCCTCCACATCTCTGTGGTGACTGAAGCACCATGAGTTATCAACTTCAACTTTCTCTCATTGTGACATGAATAGATCTCCCAAGAAAATAGACAAAGAAGAGTCATTTGGACTCAAATATTAAAAATGAATAATTTTTTAAAAAATAAAATATCCCACAGAATCTCAGAGAGAGAGAGAAAGAGAGAGAAACATAAACAGAGACAGACAGACAGGAAAAGTGGCAAGATTGTATTATTTTTAAAAAATACATCTAGAAGAATGTCATTAGACAGAGAGGTTGGGATAGATTTAGTTTTATTTTGTTTAGTGCCCAATGAATGTGGAGATGAATGATGGTTACCAAGATATGTTGAACTTCATCTAATCACACTTTTCTAAGACCTAAACTTTTAGAAATTGTCATTATTACCTTGAAGATCAAAAGAAAAGTGATCCATAGATTAAGAAAGACCTTCAGAAGAAAGGCAAATTCCACAATACTGCATGTGTGTGGTAGGGTGGGAAGAGGTGAGGAACACTCAGAAGTAGGGGCGCCTCACCATTGGAGACCTATCTTGTTTATTTTGCAAGTAACAAAAGGTTAATTGGAACCTTTCAGACATTTTTCCCCTCAGCCTCCTTGAAAACCTCAACATTTAAAGTTCTGACACCAAGAAAAAAGTGTTACTATTAAGCTAAGAGGAAACAGGAGAGACCAGAATCCCTCTGAAAACAATCATTGTTCTTACAATATTCAATCCAGTCTTAAAAATGTAAGATGTCTGGGTCTCCTTAATTCTTTGTATCAATGATAACACTCTGCATCTAAATGACAAAGACCAAAGAAACATTTGCCAGGTAGGTTGTAAAAGAGATTCTTGCTTAGGTATGAATTGGACTCATGGTCATTCATTCCCTTATAACTCAGATTCTGTACTTTTGAGATGTTTTATTGTTGTCGTTGCTGTTGCTGCTGCTGCTCCTGTTCCTATTCTTGCGTGTGTGTGTGTGTTGCATATTCACGTTACACTTCTACATATATTTCCCCCCTTATCCTCAGGCAAGACTAGGAGTCAGATTTTCTCATTTTATGGAAAATGGAAAGTAATAATAATCCATATGCAAATAGTATTTTAAAGAATAGAGAATATTTTGCTTACTACAAATCTATGAAGTAGGGAGTGAGAGTATTGTCATTTTATAGATATGGAAATTGCAGGAAAGAGAGTTGAAGTTGCTTGACTACCTGGCCAATTAGTTTAAGGTCCTAGTTTTCCTGAATTTAAATATATTATGCACACTATCCAATTTTAGAGAAGTTAAATGATTTGCCCAAATTCACACAGGTAGTTAAGTGTCATAGAAGAGATCCAGATTTTGTCGTGCTGTTAAAAGATAACACTATGTGATGTTAGAACACCCACATCATCTTGAGAGAAAACTGTGGAGTCTTAATGCAAGTCAAAGCATATTATTTTCATTTTTTAAAACTTTTTAAATGTTTTTTTCTTTCTTTTTCTCATTTTTTTCCTCTTTAGTTCTGATTCTTCTTTCATAGCATAACTATTATGGAAATATGTTAAATTTAACTGTGCATGTGCAACCTATATCAGATTACTCACTATCATAGAGAGAGGAAATGGAAGGGAGGGAAGTAGAAGAATGTGGAACTCGGGGAGGCTAGGTGGTGCAATGGATAGAGCACCAGCCCTGGAGTCAGGAGTACTTGAGTTCAAATCTGGCCTCAGACACTTAATAATTACTTAGCGTTGTGGCCTTGGATAAGCCAATTAACCACATTGCCTTGCAAAAACCAAAAAAAAAAAAATGTGGAACTCAAAAGCTTACAAAAAGATGAATGTTGAAAACTATCTTTGCATTTAATTGAAAAAATAAAATGCATTAAATATTAATGGAAAGAAATAAAGTTTTCAGCTATTACCATTATTCAGGAAGTCAACATCATTTCTAGAGCACTGAAGGAAAAAATGAAGTGAACAAAATTATTCTGAACCATAGAAGCCATTTCCATCATGGATTCATCTCCTCCCCCTCTTTTTGAGGTTGAATATGTAGAATTTTACTAGAAGCAAAACATGAAAGTTAGATGGTGTAATACTGCACAAAGCACCTGGCCTAAAGTTAGACTCATCTTCCTGAGTTCAAATATGGGTTCAGACATGTATTTCATGTGGTAATCTGGTCAGGTCACTTAACCCTTAAGCCCCATCTGTAAAATGACTTGGAGAAGAAAATGGTAAACCACTTCATTATCTTTGTCACAAAAACCCCCAAATGGGATCACAGAGAATGCACAAAACTGAAACAATTGAACCAGGAGCAAGAGAAGAGCCTGTATAGGTAAGAAGGTTTTGCCATATGCTCAGAGGATCTGGCATGGCATCTCCTTAAAAAAGAAGCCTGTTTCTAGGGGAAAAAAAACTGTGATGGAGTGTAATAAAATGCTTTGGAGAAACTAAGGGACAGGTATAGACAGTCTGTAAGGGGTGCTGGACTACTAATCAAAATATTTAAGGGAAGGGGTGTTTGCTTCATTGTTTGTTTGTTTCTTTGTTTGAGGACAGCTAAGTGCTATAGTAGTTAGAGCACTTGCCCTGGAGTCAAGAGGCCTGGAGTTCTAGTCCAGTCCCAGATAGTTGCCACTTGGAAAGTGACCTTGGGTAAGTCACTTAACCCTGATTGCCTGCATCCAGGACCATCTTCAGTCATCCTGATCCATATCTGACCACTGGACACAGATGACTCTGGAGGAGAAAGTGAGGCTGGTGACTTAACACAGCATTTCCTTCACTCAAATCTTATTCATTCGTACATCATGATATCACCTCTCTGATGTCATGATCTTCTTTAAGGACAAACACCATTAACTACACCAACAGAAATGGAGGCACCTTCAAAAGGATGATTTAGTCCTAGCTTTCTTTAAACCATTTTCCTCTCATCTATGCTATAGCAGTTTGAATCCCAATGACTCTGGGGGAGAAACTGAGGCTTGTGACTTTGGCAAAGCCCTCTATTACTTAAATCTGCTTCACTTGCAAATCATGACATCATCCCCCTGATGCCCTGGTCCTCTTTGAGAATGAAGGACAAGTCTCAGCAACAGCAGCTGTGTCCCATGAGAAATAACGTAGGAAGAGCAATTTGGGGCCTTTTTCCTTCTAGCCATATGTGACTTTTTGAAGGAATTTCATTACTTGTCCTTTGCATAGCCTATTCTCTTCTGGATGAGAGGACCCTCAGTCAATAGTCAGTCAATAAACAGTTATTAAGTAACTACTATGTCCCAGGAACTATGCTAAGCCCTGGAAATGCAAAGAAGTATCAGAAACAGTGCCCTAAAATATATGTACAAGATATATATATATATACATATATAAACATATAGATATAGATAAAATAAGTTATACATATGAATATGACAGATACAGATAAATTATATATGTGTATTTTATATCTATATATATAAATTTATATATATATATATATTTATAAATTTATATATATATATATATATGGGGGTGTGTGTATGTTATAAATAGGAAATGATCAATAAAGGAATGCACTAGAATTAAAGGAGATCAGAAAAGGCAAAGGCATAATTTCAAGGAAACCAGGGATTGGAGTCTCCAATTCTGTAAATTTCAAAAGGTCGGATGGTAGGAAGATTGTCCTGGCATCCTGGCATTTATGAGTCTGAATTTGGCATTCGATCCAAGCAGCAGAGCCCAGAGGAACAAGGAATGACCTTCAACTGCTGAGATAAGGACTGCTCCAGCAATGATGTTACTTTGAAGCAAGAATATGGTGGGATCAATGCTGAATAGAAACTAAACTAAGAGGGCCCTGGGATGGGACTGGGGGTAAGGGACCATTTGCGTTTTGTTCTTGCTATATATCTTTACAATAAATGACCCTTTGCTAAAAATAAATTTAAAAAAAGAAAAAGAAAAAAATTGATGTTAAGGGATAAGAAAACAACTAGTTAGCGCTCAATCCAATGGTAACAGGGACACCCACAAACGCTGTAAGGTTGCCAAGGGCCAGTAGGATTATGGAACTGCCCTGAATCTGAGACAGTGTGTCTACACAAAATATTGAACCAAAGTTACTTTTAAAAATGATTTTATTTGTTTTTAATATTTTCATTAATATCTCTTATTTTCACATCACTTTCCTTTCAAAATATATCTCACCCCTTCCCTTAGAAAGTGGACCATGTCATATAGCAAAGATTTTAAAATTAAAATAAGACAAATGATTGAAAAAACTCCGCACTCTTAATATGTCTAACAACATTTGCATTATTCTGCACACACACATACTTTTTGAAATTTTCAAGACTGAAAGCTCCAATCTCTGACTTCCTTTAAATCCAAGTTTAAATCCCTTCTTTGACAGGAAGTCTTTCTAAACCTCTCTTAATTCGGGTGTATTCCCTCCGTTGCTTATTTTCTATTTATCCTATATCCCAGCTCCATTTAACCCTTAACATCAATTAGTTTTTACAAAGCGTGATTTACTTCAAAGATATAGCAAGAACAAAGTACAAACGTCCCCCTCCCCTACAGACAGTGTCCAGGGATACATTCTTATTTCAGTTTCTACGTAGCACTAATCCCACCATGTTTGTGCTCAGATCTGAAATCGCTGCGGGGATCATTCTCATTGCTAAATATTGCTTCTTCCTCCTCTTGATGCTTGAACTGGCTGCCAAATTCATACTTTCCAATTTCTGCAAAAAGGACAGGAGGACAGGAAAATGCACTTTCTGAACACTTTCCTGGTGACCAACGAATGACTATGATGACATAGTGTCCATTTTTGTTTCATTTTGGTTTTTTTTACATTTAAATTTTGTTAAACAGCATATATAGTTTTCTCCGATGTTGCTTATTTTCCTCTGCGACAGTTAATATATTTTTTTCTTGTTTCTCTGAATTCTTTATGCTATAACAATTTTTTCCAAAGAGTAAAATCCCATTACATTGATAATCCCATAGTTTACTTAGCAATTCCAAATCTCACTCCAGGTCATTTTACAGATGAGGAAACTGAGACAGATAGAATTAAGTGACTTTTCCTGGGTCACACACACCTGTCTTAGTTCAGATTTGAATTCTTCTTGGCCAAGTCTGGTGCTCTATTCACTTCACCTTCTAGCTGCCTTTCCATGACTCTTTAACCCTTTGTTTCAAGTTCTTTGAACTAATCAAAAAAATCTGAATATTTTATTGAATATTGGATTTTCTATCTATCTTTTATTTTCTTGTCTGGCAGTAGGCAAATAAAATGATTTTTAAAAGCTTTCAAGAAGAGACATGTTTGCATTTTTAACCCCAAACAATAAATGGATGAGATAGGGTTTAAGCCAACAAAACAAAACACTAGATAAAGTAATCAAGTATCAAAATGTAAACTGACAAGTGGAAACTGGTAGAAGAGGGGAAATTTCTGTTTCCAGGAATAAAAATATATTGCATTCTAGCCATTTCCACTGAAGCAGGAACAGCAGCCTGGCTCTTAATCTGTCTTTCCTTGCCGCTAGCCTTTTTTTTTTTTTTTTTTTTTTTTTTTTTTTTTTTTTTACAGCAGGACTCTGTGTGAATATACTTTTCCTGTAACTTGGGAGTAATTGTGATGGCACTGAATCCTCCACTTTCCCCTATCCTTTTTTGCTGCTTATGGGAACAGATATGGCAGCGATCCCAATGGCCCTTAGAGTGCAGCGATCTGTGGTTCTCTGATATTGATCAGATCTGAATTTGAGCAAAGCCAGCAGCCACGAAATGTCTTTGTCCACCAAGAGATGGAGAGTGGTTGAAAAAAAAACAATGAAATTGGAATTTGAGGGAAGAGAACATTCTTGACAAGATTGTAGAATGAGATCCATATTAGGAAAATATTTCCTTCTTGCCTTTACATAAGAGCAATTTCTTTGAAATTTTCATTGAATGGTGGGGGGATATCTTACCCAAATTATCCCAAGTCAACCTATGTTGGTTTGTTTTCAGTACTACCTATTCACATGATCCAGGCTTTTTATTTTTCCAATCTCCTTTTAACTGTAGTCCCACAAAAGAACAGAGTCAGGGACCAACCAAACATGAAACAAGCTTATAGTATTGTAAATAGGTAAACTCCCAACAAAATACCAGCAATAACTGATCAGGGATAAAAAAAAAAGGCATGGAAAGGCAGCTAGGTAAAGTGAATAGAGCCCCAGACTTGCTCAGGAAAAGTTCAAGTCTGACCTCAGACACTAACCATGAGATCCTGGAAAAATCACTTAACACTGTTTGCCTCAGCTTCCCTTATCTATAAAATGACCTGGAGTGGGACATGGACAGCTATTTTAGAATCTTTGCCAAGAAAACCCCAAATAGGGTCAGAAAAATTTGGACATGACTGAAAAACAACAAATAAGTACCAACCAGGATACTTATAAAATTCAAATGACATAACACATCTAAAAAGTTTTGCAAACTCTAGGTACTAGTTCAATGATAGTTGTTGCTGCTAGGTAAAAAAATTATGAAAACATAATTAAATTCAAAATATTTAGAAAATAAATACCAGGTAATATGAGGGGAAGGAGAGAGCTCTAATAACTGGGGTAATTAAAAAAAAGTCTTGGTGAAGAGGTGGGATTTGAGGTGAACTTTTTAAGACAGTTGATAGAGTGGTAGAGAAAAGCCATTTTTTTTGATGTGTAGATAGAACATCTGGCTAGTGGACTACATTTTTGGTTTTTCAGTCATTTGTGTTGTTATGCAGACACAGTCCAAGTAGTACATATGCACTATAAATAAGTTATGAGCCAGTCTTAGAAAATAAAAAGTAAAAAAAAAATTCATATGACTATAAAGGCAAAAATGTATAGTAACTCATTTATTGCATGCTGATTTACAGCATTTATTTGTGTGTAGATACATTTGTCATGATGAGATGATGCTTTATAATTAATTTGCCAACATGCTTTTGCATAATCCTATCCAGCCATATGAACGATCTGCACATCACACAGAAAAGTGCTTAAACAGAACCCAGGTCTGAAAAATCATTTGGTGTGATGGTGAAACATCAGGAAACTGCAGCAGAAATCTGAGGCAGGAAACTGAAATCCCAAACAGCTCCACAAATCCCACAGTGCCTGCCTGTTTTAGATGTGAAGTATTCCCACCACAAATCTCAGTGTTCTTAGATTACTTAAAACTAAATGGTCTTTAGGGAGCCCATGGAGGAGAAACAAATGAACAGAACTTTTCATGTTTTGGGGTTGCCTGAGAATGCCTCATTGAAATATTAGAGGGGTACATTGGGGTCCTTGCAATTTAAAAGTCCTATGACTGTTTCTGTTCTGAGCCTTCCATTCTCAAAAGTGACCTCATTGTCATAACACTGCTACTATCATGTGGGGAGCCACCAGTCAACATCTCAGCTCAGAAGTGAAATTGTTTATGTTTAGTTTGGAAAGAAAATCAATTTGCTTTGGGCTTTCTCAAGAATTACCATGGATGCACTCTCCTGAGTGGAACATCTCAAAGCAGTATTCCCTCCCCTACTTTTCCCCTTACTGGTGGTTAGGGAATTTCTTTATTATGGGTTAAATGTTTTGATGAAAATGAAGTAAATTCTGCTAAAAATAATCTTTTGTCCAAGGGACAAATGGTTTAGCATTTGATAATAAAAGAGGGCATTACTAATTATCATTCCCCATGGGAAAATGCTTTGTGGGTTAGCATGAATGAATAATATTTGTTATCAATAATATAGCTTATATTTCTAAGACATTTTAAGACATAATAGCTTTGGGTTTTGGGTTTTTTTTAAGTGGCACTTAAGTTAGTCAGTTTGAAAAATAATTAACACCTTTTTTATAGATGAGAAAATGGGCCTCAGAGATGTTAAGTTACTTATCCAGGGTCACAGCATTTATAAATTTGTAAGGAATTTTCCAGTCAGGTAATGAGGCTGATAATGGGAATATATTCCTAAAGTATGGATGGACATTCCCAATGTCTTTTATTCTCTGTGAGGTTTGGGCCAACAGTCTCTGGCTTCCTGTAATAGAAGTGAATAGTAAACTATGGGCTATAATGATAACATATATTCACTAGACTATCTGGTCTGCAGCCTTCTATGGTCTTTCTGGGATTTTGAAAATGATGGCCAGTGGACCCCTTTTGTTACAGGTGAGGAGACTTAAAAATTCTTTGAGGATAATGTTTTTGTCTAAAACAGCAGTTGCTTAATGGGAATTCATGAACTTAAATATACTTAAAAAGTAAAAAAAAATAACAACATAACAAAAATATAACTGGTTTTCTTTGTAATTCTTTATATTTTACTTTATGAATTTAAAAACCTTGTTTGGGGGCAGCTAGGTGGTGTAGTGGATAGAAAACTGGACGTAGAGTCAGGAGGACCGGAGTTCAAATTTGACCTCAGACAATTAATAATTGCCTAGCTGTGTGATCTTGGGTAAGTACTTAACCCCATTGTCTTACCACAGGAAAAAGAACCTTGCTTTGAGAAGGGGCCCATAATCTTCCCCAGACTGTCAGAGAGGCTCACAACAAGACAAAGAAGTCTTATTTTTAAATATTTGATGAGCTTAGTGGTATTTTATATGAGCCAGGAGATCACTAGGCACTTAATAACTAGTAGAAATATACTTCAAGGCAATATAGTTCATATAATTCAGGCAACTGAATTTGGTGTAAAATGTGATATCCCAGAAATGATGAACTTGGTCATCACTTAGCTAGACGTGATCCCTTTAGTTCTGTGTCTACTGTCTTCTGAGACAAAAATAGCATGCAGTGAAGATAACCAGGGCCAATAAGTAGTATTCTCTTTCTACCTATTAGAGAGAGAGAGAGAGAGAGAGAGAGAGAGAGAGAGAGAGAGAGAGAGAGAAGTGTTAAAGTGAAGGGAGGGCAGGAGTGAGGGAGGAAAGGAGAAAGGAAAGAAAGAAGGAAGGAAGAAAGGAAAGAAAGAAGGAAGGAAGGAAGGAAAGAAGGAAGGAATGAAGGAAGGAAGGAAGGAAGGAAGGAAGGAGGAAAAGAGAGAAAATGAGGAAAGAAAGCAAACAGAAATGGAAAGGAAATGAAGGGAACAAAATCTAAGGGAAGGGAGGCGAAGGGAGGAGATGGGAGGAAAAGAATTATATAAGAATTCTTCTCAAACCTAAAAAAAAGTGGGGGGCAGCTAGGTGGCATAGTGGATAAAGCACCGGCCTTGGAGTCAGGAGTACCTGGGTTCAAATCTGGTCTCAGACACTTAATCATTACCTAGCTGTGTGGCCTTGGGCAAGCCACTTAACCCCATTTGCCTTGCAAAAACCTAAAAAAAAAAAGAATTCTTCTCCCACATTCCTCTGATAACTTTAACCCCACCTCCAATAGTGGAGAACAACTTTCATCCATATGGTTGTTTGCTTCTCATTTTCCATGAATCCTAAGGGAAATCATGTAATGATCACCCTGAAGATTCAAATTGAAACCTCAATAACCCCTCCTTCTCTGCTAATATCATTGCCCTAATTCTCCAAAATATTCCTGTTATATGCTTAAGGACTGCACTTTCCTCTCTCAACTGACTCTTATTTCTTTGAATTTTTCTTAAATTTTCTAAGTGCATACCCACTGTTATAACTCACATTTATGTATATAAAAATGTATATATTTCTATTCTTAATGTTTGCATGTTATTTCCTTAATTATCTCCAATTTATACTATAAATATCTCATCGGTTTCTAGTTTGCTGTTTTTTTTTTGTTGTCTTCCCAATTAGATTATAGACTGTTTGAGGGAAGAGACTGTTTGTGCCTTTCAAATGTGAGTCAATACATTTTTAGTATTTAGCATAATTCCTGGAACATATCATGTACATAATAAAGGTTAATTGACTGAGTTACTGAACTCTTAAAAGTATTGTATAGTATAGTTGAAATGGCTTTGGACCTGGAGTTGGTACAGGGGTCTGCGGGTGAGGGGAGACCTGGGCTCAAATCTGATCTGGTATATTTTTCAAGTTTTATTTTTGTGGTCAAATTTCTTTACCTTTCTGAATAATATTAATTGTACTTGAATTTGAACTCAGGTTTTTGTCTCTAAATCTTTTCTCCTCTATTGAAACTGCTTTGGGATTCAACTTATTAAAGGATTTATTAACCCATGCCTTCCACTTTTAATTCATGAGCCTCTTTTTTTATTAGGTGAAGCATGGCATTCTTTAGAACAAAGTATTTCTTTAAGCAGAAAGGAAAGGTAATAATTCACAGAGCAGGTATTCCTCCCATATCCAATATGTGTGACTTCATGATTAGACAATTTATAAATCTGGGAAGGAATTCAGTAGAAGTCATATTCAATTCTGAGCTATGTGGGGGAAAATACTGAGATTTTATATACACATACACACACACACGCACACACACAGAAAGAGACTCTGATAGAGGATAGTGACAGACAGACAGACAGACAGACAGATAGACAGTCAGACAGTTAGAGACAGATGAACAGATAATTAGCTAGCTGGATAGACAGAATAGCTAGATAGATGGATAGACAGAGAGAAGAGACAGATGTATACAAAGAAAGAAAAATAAAAGGATAGAAAGATAGATAATAGATAGATAGATAGATAGATAGATAGTCGATTGGTAATTTATTAAGTACAATATGTACTAGCAATTGTGCTAAAATATCAAGGATAGAAATATATGAGATAAAAAAAGACAGTCCCTCCTTCAAAGGCACTTAAAATTTAATGCAGGAAAAAAAAGATTTAAAAGAAAGTTCTGAATCAGGAGTGCAGAAGTGGAAAGTTGAGATGAAAGAGGGACAAGTCCTAAAAATAAGGAGCAGAGTCAGAATGGATGACCTGGACCCTTCGTGAAATAGTGAGGCTGCAAATATGTTACAAATTTAAATTTTGCTGCTATTATTATTCTTTATCTTTACCTGGAAGTGGGTCAGGGAGACAAAAAAAGGCACTAGGTAATCAAAAGGTTAATTCAGGCCGGAGAGAGGGAACTAAACTTAAATATTCGATTTTCTTTCCTTATCAGTTAAAATGTCTTTAGAAAGGAGACATCACCAAAGTAAATTATGAAAGTCAATGCAAAAATAACATTCAACAGATAGAATTTAATTAAGTACATAGTAGGCCCTTGATAAGTTCTAAAAGTTATATATCTATTCCATGTCAATGTGACGGAACTTTTTCATCTATTACCTTTCTTCTGGCAGAATTTTAATATCTACTTATAAGAATGGGTTTCTAAATTCATCTGAAATGGGAATTTGAAGAACATAGATTTAAGCTCAGTTTGACAACCACCTCAATAACATCCCTGGAGATATAAAATCCCCAGAGATTCATAGGTTATTGCTTGTCAGAAAGAGAGAAACAAGGGACCTCTTTGCTATTCCTAAGTTTCTGTGATTTCATTGAGAATCAATTGTTCATTGAGTAGCATGCACTCACTCAATAAGCATTTATTTTGTGCTTGTCATAGGAACAGGGGGAAAATGGAAATGAATAAAAGGGGGGGATGTTTCTTCCTTACCCCCGAGCATCTGTTCATCCAGTTGGGAAGAAAACTTTAAAATAATTATCAAATAAAATATTTTGGTTTTGTTTAGTTTTTCTTTATTTGTACCTGACTTTTTGTGACTCCATTTGGAGTTTCTTGGAAAAAAGACAGGAATAGTTTGCTATTTTCTTCTCCAGCTCATTTTATGATTGAGGTAACTGAGGCAAACAGGGTCACACAGCTACTGAGTGTATGGGACTGGAGTTGAACTTAAGATGAGTCTTCCTGAGTAGCTAGGTGGTGCAGTGAATCAATTGGCCTCGGAGTCAGGAAGTACCGAGTTCAAATCCAGCCTCAGATACTTACTAATTGCCTAGCTGTGTTACCTTGGGCAATTCACTTAACCCCATTGCCCTGCAAAAAACCTAGAAAAAAAAATACAAAAAAGATGGTTTGCCTATCTCCTGACCCATCACTCTACCCAATCCTGTCTTAAGCAAAATATAAGTAGTAAAAATTATAAATATTTGTAATATCAGTATCTTCAGGAAAAGTATAAACCATTCAACTCAGTACTAAGGAATAGGAAGCAAGGACAAGTTCATATTACTGATCACACAGTGCTTTGCTAACTTGCTGTTTTGAATGAAATAAGAAAAGGAAAAAATTAAGTAGTAAAAAGCTTCCTAAAACAGAAAACTTGGAACCAGATTCATAAGTTTAGGATTTTTAGGTCCTAAATTGAGTTAGACCCTTATTTTATAGATTAAAAAACTGAGAAATAGAAAAGTTTCATGACTTTTCTAGGGTCTCAGAACTAGTAAATATGAGACAGAATGTGATTTAGGATCTTCTTCACTCCAAGTTCAACTCTATTTGCTATATCATCTTGCTTCCTAGGCTGTCTGAATGAATTATATATATACTGCTGTGTTCAGTCTCAAATACCATATTTTAGGAAGGTTGTTGATAAACCAAAAATAATATACAAGAAGAAGCACTTAGGTGACACAGTGAATAGAGTACTGGCCCTGGAGTCAGGAGGACTGGAGTTCAAATCTGGTCTTCGACATTTAATAATTACCTTGCTGTATGACCTTGGGCAAGCCACTTAATCCCATTGCCTTGCAAAAAACAAACAAGCAACCAAAAGAATATACAAGAAGATGTCAAGGATAGTGGACCTTGAACCCTTATCATATGAGCAGCAAATAAAGGAAAGTGTGAGGTGGCAAAGAGAAAATTCAAGAAGTCAAGAACACAGATTACTGAGTTTAAGTATTTGAAAGGCTGTCATGAGGAAGAAGAGAGATTAGATGCAGAGGTGCATTGGAGTCAGCTCCTACTAGGTCATGAAAATCAACTGTGAAATTTTCCAAGTAAGCATTTACACTTCAGAAATCAGTAAATGCTACAAATTAAGGCTAGTTTTAGTGATTTACTCATTGTCTAGAGTTAAGAAAGTGATAGGAGAAAATGTTAATAATACAGATTAAAAATGTGGTTTGCTCAAAGAACTTGTAACTAAGTATTTACCAACATATTCTTGATTCAGTGTGTCCCATTTGACTTCAGGGGACAGAAATGGTGCAATGGTAGAAATGAAAAAGTAACAAATTTAGACAAAGTACAGAAACTGTTTCTGTCAATTACATCTATCTTCAAAAACCCACTTAATATGTTACTTACTAAATAATGTGCTCTGCATCATTGGAACCCCGGGATTCTTTTGAAAATTTAGGTTTGCCTAGATAACTGTTGAGGTTCCTTATAATTCTAGTTTATCTCTTAATCTCTTTTCTCTAATTTTCTTGTCAAAGCAGATAGGTTGATAGAGAGATGAGGCAGATCTAATCTTCCTGAGTTCAAATCTAGCCTCAAACACTTACTGTGTTACCCTGGGCAAGTCACTTACCCCTGTTTGACTCAGTTGCTCATCTATAAAATGTATGGGGTCATGAAAAGTTAGATCTGACATTCTGCTATTGTCCCCAAATCTCTACAACATTTGCCCTATTTTTTGTTAGCTCTTCCAATCTGATGAATATGAAATAGATGCTCAGAGTTGTCTTATTTTATATTTCTCTAATTATTAGAGATAAGGAGTATTTTCCCAAGTGGTGAAATCCAAGATAGTTTGGATTACTTCCTTTGAGAATTGACTTTTCAAATTCTTTGACTATCAGTTGAGGAATAGCTCTTACTCCTATACATTTGGGTCAGTTCCTTCCTTAATATATTTTTAGAATATAGCAGAGAAATTTGTTTGCAATAATACTTTTCCCAGTTAACTTTTGCTTTCTAATTTAAGAGGCTTTGAACTGTTTATGCAAAAACTTTTAGATCTTATGGCATCAAAAATGAACATGTTAATTTTTGTGATACTCTCTATCCCTTGTTTTATAGCCTATAGATCTAAAAGGAAATTTCTTCTTTGTCACTTTAAATTTTTCATGATGTAGCTTTTTGCATCCAGGTCATGTAAAATGTGGGGAATGATGCAATCATGCTAGTAAGAGTTGTCAGGATAGTTTTGTTTGCCAATACAGTCATTTGAGTTAGAAGAAAGCAAATTGGGATATTTACTTTGAATCTACTAAATGATAAGTTATGGGCTCCCTGGAGGAATGTGCCAAGACCTGTTTTCCCACCTACTCCTAGGTCCCATTCAAAGAATGGATTCATCAGGGTGAGCTCCCACCTGACCAGCTGGCTATCTTAGATGATTTTCTTCTTTTCTTTGTTTAATTGTTATTTTTTAAATTTTCAACAATCATCCATATACATAGGTATATTTTTAAGTTACAAAATTTCCTTCCACTCTCCCTTCCCAGTCCCCTCCCTTCAGAGGTGAACAGTCAAGGTTAACATTTTACATGCATATTTTTGGTAAACATGTTTACAGATTAGTCATTTTTGCTATGAGGAATTAGGATTAATGGAAAGAGACACATTAGAGATAATTTTTATGAAGTATTTATCAGATTCTGAAGGGGTTTTTGCTTTGTTTTTCTTTCTCTGGAAGGGGTTAACATTGTCCATAGCCAGTCTAATATGGTTGTCCTAGCTCTTTGAACTGCTGAGAGGAGCTGCTTCCATCAAGGTTGATTATCTCACAATGTTGCTATTAATGTGTACATTCTTCACTTGGTTCTGATTCCTTCACTCAGCATCAGATCCTGTAACTTGTTCCATGCTTCTCTAGAGTTCAACCATTTATAGTTTCTTATAGAACAATAATACTTCATAGTATTCATGTACCATAACTTGTTTAGCCAATTCCCATTTGATGGGCATGCTTTGCTTCTTTTCCTGTTAAAGACCTTCTTTTAAAGAGACCAAGGCCTTTTACTGCATCCTGGGTGATTTCCAGTCATTCTGTCCCACATCTGCGCACTGAACCCAAATGACTATGGAAGATAAACTGACACTGCTGACTTTGCACAGCTCTTTCTTACTTCAATTCAATTCACTTGCACACCATAGCATCACCTACTTGATGTCATGGTCCTCTTCAAAGAATGAAGAATAAAAAACAATGATTGTATAGCATTCTTGAGCTGGATATGACTAGGCTTAGAAGTAGCCTTGGGATGTCAAGACATCCAAAGATCCTTGGGTCAATAAGGGTTTTACTGGAGCCAAGGGAAGCTTCCACCACTGGGAGGTAATCACTGATGAGGGGCAATAAAGGGAAAATGAAGGATCAAGTCTTTTCTAAGCACCTCCTTTGTACTGTGCTTTAAAACATTGATAAAACATTGGTAAAAAAAATTGATAAAAACATTGGTAAAAAAAAAAAGGAATCCAAACCCTTGGCCAAGGTTATTGAACTTTGGGCTAACAGTTCAGAAAAATAAGGACAAATGAATTTCTTTCACATTGCAAAAAGAACAAAAAATAATACTTCACCTATGACATATCTTCCATTCTAGGCCCCATTGTACTGATTAATGGTCTCCCTAGTTGTAGACCCAATTCCCTAAAATATCTTCACTTGAAGGTCATTTCTTTACCCTTTGTATTTCTTAACTTCACTATTTCACCTATTAGAATATCATCTCCTTGTCAGAATGTTTTACTTTATATTTGAATTTCCAGAACATCACCCTATGCTTAGAACATAATTAGGACTTAACAACACTTCAGATACTTCTCCACATTTTATACCAACATATACTAAATACATATTGATATACAGGACAGAAAAAAGAATGGGACAATGAATGTGTCATTGGAGTAGCAAATCAAGGTTACTCTATCTGCAGAAAACTGTGAACAAGCTGGAAGTAACATCATTATGATGAAGACAGCTTAGTGTCAGATTATCTGCCTTGGAGTGGGCTGTCTGGAACACAGAGGTTACAGTAGATTGGGGATATTCTTCCAAATACCATTCAAGTATTTGTTTCCTTTAGAAAGAAATCCCAGTCTTACTCAGACAGTTAAAGCTGTCACACTGTTTTTGCTACAAACACTGAAGAATGTCTCCCTGAAACCACTATGGAATCAGGTTGTATGTTGACATGTTTGGGTTAGTTCATCATTCTACTTGTTAAAAAAATAAAACATTTTAAAAATTTACCTCATTGAGTTCTGAGATGCTTTAGCTAGTGTTTAATTGTGCCAGAGGACCTTTCACTGTATCTTCCAATCAGTAAAATATTTGCAAACCCATTTTCAATTTGCCCAAGATTATACAGACAAATTGCTTAAAAACCCTGAGAGATTAACTCTAATTGGCAGAGAAGGGATGTGGCATCAAAATACAAACTCAACCCTGACAGTGTTTGGTGCCCAAAGGGTAAGGCAGCTCCTCATGTTGAAACACTGTGGAAATAAAAACATCAGTACATGACGGGAGGCAGGCTTTACGGAGGGCCTGCCTTGATCCTATTTTAAAAAAAACATGAAGCACACAGCTGCTCTCTTATCCTACACTGGGCTTTGTGGACTTATGACATTCTTGCTGAATAAGGGCAAATTACACACTCACCTTGGCAGCAGCTCCTTTGGCTGTGAGTGGTTGGCACAATCAATAAGTCCCTAATGTTGCAGGAAAATATGGCCAATGTGAAGTTTTGTTGTTTTTAACACAAGAAAAGGACATTTTGTTTGGGGGAGGGGAAAAATAGTCTTAGACAAAGAAGATAGACAAGAATCAACTTATATAGATGAATATATAGTTATAGCTGAATCTATATCTAATACATCCACCTATGTAAAATAATGGCTGGATACGGTTTTTGGGGGGGGGAACGGGCAACTCTCAGGTGAGGAAACTCTTTATCAATGTAGGTCAATACATCTCTGAAACCTATAGTCTAAAAGATTTGTTTAGTGCCCGAAGAGATTAAGTGACTTGCACAGGCTCATACACACAGTATATTGTAGGAAACAGGCCTGTGAACTCTGTTCTTCCTGGCTTGGAGACTGGTTCTTTATCCATTATGACTTGCTGAGCCTCTCATATCTAGATCTATACAAACATTGCTGGGGAAACTGGAAAGCAGAAACTAAAAATATACCATATCTCATACTGTATAACAAGATAAGGTCAAAATAGGTACATGATTTACAAATAAATGGTGATATCATAAGCAAAGTAGGGGACCATGGAAAAATTACATAAACTGACATTTATACATAAAGGAAGAAGTTATGACCGAAAAGAAATAGAAAGGATCACAGGAAGTAAAACAGATAATTTCAATTACTATATAAATTAAAAAGGTTTTGGGACGGCTAGTTTGCACAGTGGATAGAGCCACCAGCCCTGGAGTCAGGAGTACCTGAGTTCAAATCTGGCCTCATACGCTTAATAATTACCTAGCTGTGTGGCCTTGGGTGAGCCACTTAACCCCATTTGCCTTGCAAAAACCTAAAAAAAATGTTCTGAATAAAATTAAATAAATAAATAATTGAAAGGTTTTTCCATAAACAAAACTAATGGGGCAAAGAATAGAAAGAAAGCTATAAACTGGAGGGAAATTTTTATAACAAGGTATTTTTTCTGACAAAAGCTTCATTTTTTTTCAAATGAATAGAGACTTGAGTCAGATTTATAAAAATATAACTCATCCTTCAATTGATAAATAACCAAAGGATAAGAACAGGCAGTTTTCAAGAGAAGAAATCAAAGTTATCAATAGTCATATAAAAATGCTCTAAATGACTATTGGGTAGAAAAATGTAAATTAAAGCATCACTGAGGTATCACCTCACAATTATCTGATTGGCTAATATAACAGAAAAGGAAAACAATGAATACTGAAGGGGACATAGGAAAATTTATATAGTCATGTACTATGGGGGATTCAACTGATCTAACCATTCTGAAGAGCAATTGAAACCATGTCCAAAAGGGTTAGGAAACTATGCATATTGTTGACCCAGAAATACAACTACTCAATTTGTATTCCAATGAGATCAAAGAAAAAAATATAAGTACAAAAATATGTATAGCAGCTCCTTTGGAGAGGTAAAGATTTCAAATTTGAGAGAATGCTCATCAATTGGGGAATGACTAAATAAGCTCTGGTATATAATTGTGATAGAATACCATTGTGCCATAAGAAGGGTAAATGGGATGATTTCAGAAAAACCTGGAAAGATTTAAATGAGTGGATGCAAAATAAAATAAAAAGAACCAAAAAAACATTATGCACAGTAACAACTATATTGTGCTCTGGTCAACTGTAAATGACTTAACTATTCTGATTGACAAAAAAACCTAAGAAATTTCTGAAGGATTTTTGATAAAAATACTATCCACTTACAATGAACAAATTGGTAAGTTCTGAATGAAAATTAAAGCATATTTTTTTCACTTTATTTTCACGGTTTTTTTCCTTGCAGCACGGTAATATGAAATTTGTCTTGCATGATTTTACATGAATAAGGAATATCATTGTGTCAGAGGGTAGAAAAGAATTTGAAATTCAATTAAAAAATAAATGTCAAAAAGAAAGCATATCTATGAGAAAAGTATATCAATGATTATAAATCTATGTATTCACAGATATATATCTTTACACATGTACATATATGTATATATGTCTATATATACATATACATCTATTATTAATGAAAATATAAGCATATAGAATTGAACATTGCAAAGAATATAATTTCAGCTTCCAGCCAAGATGGTGGAGAGAAAGCAAACACTGTGGTAAGGTTTCCTGGTCTTCCCTCATATATAATATGAAGCAAATCTCTTAACAGAAATTCAGTTGACCAAACCCAGAAAAAGAAGCTAGGAGAAGAGCATCTACCAACAAGATTTGTCTCCAGGGCTGCTGGGTGATCCAGGGGCAAAACATAGAGAGCCGGTGGGGGTGGGGTGAGACCCAGAATAATCTAAAATCAACCACAGAGTCTTCGACTGTTGGAGCCACAGTCTGAAAATTAACTAAGCCTTGGAAGCATTGGTTGTGGGAGCAGAGGTCTGGTGGGCTCCAGTAGGACTTGAGGGTGAGTTCCAGCACAGAGGGTTGCAAATTTTGGCTAGACATCAATCTACTTGACTCAGCTGGTCTGGAGGACAGTCTTCTATACTTTCATTTCAATAGAGCCCTATTCCCAGAATAAACAAGGTAACAGCGCCTCCTCCCCCCAACCCCCAGGCTAAGGCATGGGCACCAGAATTCCCTCAGCTGAAAAAGGAGATTAACTACCTCACCCCAGGGCCCAGACCATATAGTTCAAGGAAAAATTTGTCCAGTAACACAACCCCCCATCTCTAAGACTAGGGAGAGGCCTCAATCAAGGTCACAATCACTCCAGGAAAAACAATCAGCACCCCTTACTCACCAGCCCATTTGGAGTTACTAAACCCCATGAGCAAAGCCTCTTGGGATTTCAACACCAAACCTCTGTGAACTAGCCCTCCCCCTACAAAAGATCTTATAAAAATGAAGAAATGCCAGTGAAGGGGGGAGGGTCCATAGAAAACTAACTAGAAGGTCAAGACCCTATCTCATAGAGATCTAGAAATTCTGAAGAGAATATGATTTGGTCTCCAGCCCAGAAAGATTTCCTTGAAGAGAACAGGAAGGAGTTTAAAAATAAATACAAAAAATTGGGGAAAGAAACCAAGAGAAAATTAACAGCTTTCAATAAGAAAACAAATCCTTGGAAAACACAATGGGATAAATGAAAAAAGAAAATATTTCTCTCAAAACCACAATTGTTCAAATGTAAAAAGAAAATAATTCTCTCCAAACTTCAATTGAACAAATGTAAAACTCCTTCAAAAATACAATTGACCAATTGGAAAAGGAGTTGCAAAAGGTAAATGAAGAAAATTATTCTGTAAAAAAAAAAAAGAAAGGAGTCTGTGGAAACAAATGACTTCATGACACAATGCCAATCTGTTAAACAAAAATCAGAAATCAAAAAAACAGAAGAAAATATAAAATGACTCATTCACAAAGCATGAATGTATGTAGGAGAAAGAACTTAAGAATCATTGGGCTCTCTGAAAATATTGAAGAGAAAAAAAGAAGCTTGGACTTAATATTACAGGATTTAGCGATGGAAAATTGCCCTGATATCATGGAACCAGAGGGCAAAATAGTTATTAAAAGGATACATCAATCCCCTCCAGAAAGGGATAGTAAAATGAAAATACCAAGGAATATTGTGGCCAAATTCCAGAACTATCCGATAAAGGAGAAAATCCTACAAGCAGCCAGAAAGAAACAATTTAGATACCAAGGAGCCACAGTAAGTATTACAGAAGACCTGCATGCATCAACCTTAAGGGAATGATGGGCCTGGAATGTGATATTCCAAAGAGTAAAAGAGCTTGGAATATAGTCAAGAATTCACTGGCAAAACTGAGCCTTCTCTTCCAGGGGAAAAGATGGACATTTAATGCAATAGGAGACTTCCAACTTTTCCTGATGAAAAGACTAGAGCTAAAGAAAAAAATTAGACTTCCAAAAGGAGACCCAAGAGACACATGAGAAGCTTAAAAAGGAGTGGGGCTAAAGGGGAAAAAACTGCCAATCAAAAAAATGAAACTGGCTATTTTCCCACCGGGGAGAATCACCTAACTCTCAAGAATTGCCACTCTATTAAAGGGAATATGCTAAGCCAGAAATGATGGACACTCGTGATTTAATCGTGACTCTGATAAAATGATTTAAAAACAGTATCTCCTTAAAAGGGGGACAGTAAACAGATGGTAGGATGGAGAAGATTGAATGGAGTAAATTGAATTACATAAAGAGGTACAAATGATCTATTGCAAAAGAGGGAAAGAAGGGAGGATGAATCTTACTCTGATGAGATTTGCCTGCAACTTAACTCAGTTAAGAAACTTATTTTACCTTTCAAGTATTAAAAGAGGAAAGGCAGAGGGTAGAGGAAAAGATGAACTAACAGAAGAAAGGGAAGGAAGAAGGGGCAAAGGGAAAGGGGAAATAAAGTGGAGCAGGTTAGATATAAGCGAATAAATACACTGAAGGTGGTGGTATTCAGAAACAAAATACTGGTGTATATGGATAAAGTGAAAAACGGGGGGTAAATACAGAGAGAAGATAGCATGGAGAGCAGTAAAGATTTACTGAATATAACTTTGAATGTGACTGGGATGAACTCTCCCTTAAAGCAAAAATGAATAGCAGAGTGTATTAAAAACCAGAATCCTACATTATGCTGTTTACAAGAAAGTCATTTGAAGTGGAGAGGTACATATAGAGTGAAGGTAAAAGCTTAGAGCAAAATATATTTTGCTTCAGCTGAAGTGAACAAAGCAGGGGTAGCAATCTTTATCTCAGACAAAGCAGCTGCAAAAATAGAACTTCTTAAAAGGTATATGGAAGGAAACTATATACTCGTAAAAGGTACCATAGACAATGAAGCAATTTCAGTACTAAATATGTATGCACTAAGTAGTAGAGCACCCAGATTCTTAGAGGAGAAATTGAATGAGTTACAGGAAGATGTAGACAGCCAAAACTCTACTGGTAGAGACCTCAAACTCCCACTTACAGATTTAGATGAATTTAACCATAAAATAAACAAGGAGGAAGTTAAAGAGGTAAATAAATTGTTAGAAAACCTACACATGATAGGCTTTGGGGGAAAACTGAATGAGGATAGAAAGGAATATAATTTTTTTTTTCTGCAGTACATGGCACACACAAACTGACCATGTACTATGGCATGAAAACCTTATAATCAAATGCAGAAAGGCAGAAATAGTAAGTACATCCTTCTCAGGGCCAGGAAGAGATGGACCTAAAACTAATTGGATACTAAATGACTTCATTTTAAAGAATGAATGTTTTAAAACAACCAATTATAGAAAGAATTAATGATTTCATCACAGATAATGACAATGATGAAACAACACACCAAAACTTATGGGATACAGCCAAGGCAGTTGTAAGGGGATATTTTATATTTCTAAATACTTACATTAATAAATTAGAGAAGGAGGAAATCAATGAATTAAACATACAACTAAAAAAATAAGAGAAAAAACAAATTAAAAAAACAATTGTATATCAAATTAAAATTCTAAAAAACAAATTAATAAAAATCAAAAACAATGAAACTATTGAACTAATAAAATCAAAAGTTGGTTTTCTAAAAAAAGTAATAAAATTGATAAACCTCTACTTAACTTGATTAAAAAAAGAGAGAAGAAAACCAAATTGCTAGAATCATAAATTAAAAAAGTGAACTCACTACCAATGAAGAGGAAATTAAAATAATAATTCAGAATAGTTTTGTCCAATTCTATGCCAATAAATTTGATAAACTAAGAGAAATGGATGAATATTTACAAAAATATAAGTTATCCAGGTTAATTGAAGAGGAAATTAAATACCTGAATAACCCTAACTTAGAAAAAGAAATTCAACAAGCCATTATTGAACTCCCTAAGAAAAATCTCCAGGGCCAGATGGACTCACAAGTGAATTCTATCAAACATTTAAGGAACAACTGGTAGCAATTCTATATAAACTCTTTGGAAAAATAGGTGAAGACAGAACTCTGCCTAACTCTTTCTATGACACCAATATGGTGCTGATACCTAAACCAGGAAGAGTTAAAACAGAGAAAGAAAATTATAGACCTATCTCCCTGATGAATATAAAAGCAAAAATCTTAAATAAAGTCTTAGCAAAATGATGAGTTATCACTAGAATAATACATTATGACCAATTAGGATTTATCTCAGGAATGCTTGGTTGGTTCAATATTAGGAAAACTGTTAGTATAAATTACATAGATAACAAACTTATCATAAATCATATGATTATATTAGCATATCCTGAAAAAGCTTTTGACAAAATAAAGCACCCATTCCTTCTAAAAGCACTTGAGAGTGTAGGAATAAATGAATTGTTCCTTAGAATAATAAGCAGTATCTATCTGAAACCATCAACAAGCATTATATGCAATGGGGATAGGCTTGAAGAATTGACAATAAGATCAGGGGTGAAAAAAGGATGCCCATTATCACTAATACTATTCAGTATTGTGTTAGAAATGTTATCTTCAACAATTAGAGAAGAGAAAGAAATTGAAGGAATTAGAATCAGGAAGGAAGACACAAAACTCTCACTCTTTGCTGATGACATCCCAAAGAATCATTTAAAAAGGTACTAGAAATAATTAACAACTTTAGCAAAGTTGCAGGATATAAAATTAACCCTCATAAATCTTCACCATTTCTATAAATGAATAGCAAGATGCAGCAGAAAGCGCTAGAAACAGAAATACCATGAAAGTAACTTCAGACAATATAAAATACTTGGGAGCATACATGTCAAGGCAAACTCAGAAACTTTTCAAAAACAATTACAAAATACATCTCACACAAATAAAATCATATTTAAACAACTGCACAAACATCAACAGCTCATGGATAGACCAAGGTAATATAGTAAAAATGACAATTCAACCAAAATTAAACTACTTATTTATTTAATGCCTTACCAATCAAAACTCCAATAAATTATTTTAATGACTTAGAAAAAATATAAGTAAATTCATATGGATAAATAAAAAGTTGAGAATCTCCAGGGATTTAATGGAAAAAAAGTGCAAAGGAATGGGGCTTAGTCCTACCCAATCTAAAATCATATTATAAAGCATTAGTCATCAAAACTGTCTGGTATTGGCTAAGAAAGATAGTAGTGGATCAGTGGAATAGACTAGGTACAATAACAGAAATTGATTATCGTAATCTGCTGTTGATAAGCCCAAAGAGTCTAGTTATTGGGATAAAAACTCTCTTTTTGATAAAAACTGTTGGGAAAATTGTAAGTTAGTATTTAGAAAATTTTGGATTAGACCAACGCCTCACACCCTTAACCAAGATAAGATCAAAATGGATACAGGATTTAGACATAAAAACAATATTATAAGCAAATCAAGGAATAATTTATCTGTCAGATCTATGAAAAAGGAAGCAGTTTATAACCAAGAAGAGATGGAGAATATCATTAAAAATAAACTAGACAATTTTGACTACATTAAATGCTTTTGCACAGACAAAAACCACTGTGACCAAGATCAAAAGAAATGTTGTATAGTGGGAAACAATTTTTATAACTAATATTTCTGACAAGGAACTAATTTCTAAAATATACAGAGAGATGAGTCAAATTTTTAAAAAAGACAAGCCATTCCCCAATTGACAAATGGTCAAAGGATATGCAAAGGAAATTTACAGATGAGCAGATCAAAGCAATCTATAGTTGTATGAAAAATTGCTCTAAATCATTACTTATTAGAGAAGTGCAAATTCAAGTATCCCTGAGGTACCACCTCACACCTTTTAGACTGACCAGTATGACAAGAAAAGGCAATGATCGATTTTTGAAGGGATGTGGAAAATCTGTGACACTAATACATTGTTGGTGGAGCTGTGAACTCATCCAACCTTTCTGGAGATTAATTTGGAATTACGCCCAAAGGGCACTAAAAATAAGCATACCCTTTGATCAAGCAATACCACTACTGGCTCTATACCTTGAAGAGAACATGAAAAAGGGTAAAAACATCATTTGTACAAAAAAAATACATAGTAGCTCTGTTTTTGGTGACAAAGAATTGGAAAGTCAGTGAATGTCCATCAATTGGGAATTAGCTAAACAAAATGTGGTATATGTATTTTATGGAACAGTATTGTTGTATTAGAAACCAGGAAGGATGGGAACTCAGAGAAGCCTGGAAGGATATGCATAAACTGATGATGAATGAAATAAGCAGAACCAGAAGAACATTGTACATCATAACAACAACATTGGGGTCATAGTCAACCTTAATGGACTTGCTCATTCCATCAGTGCAAAATGATTGGGCAGAATTTTGGGGTATTTGCAATGGACAATACCACCTTTATCCAGAGAAAGAATTGTGGAGTATGAAAAAGATCAAAGACTATTACCTTTAATTAAGAAAAAAAATGTTATCTTATCTTATTATGTAATTTTTCTATCACTTACATTTTATTTTTTTTTCCTTAAGGATACGATTTCTCCCTCAACCCATTCAACTTAGATCAATGTATAACATGGAAACAATGATAAGACTAACAGACTGCCTTCTGTGGGGGGTGGGGGAAAGGACAGATAATATGGACCAAAGGTGAGAAATAACTCCTAAGACCTGGAGACTATGACTCCATCAGGAGGGTAAATATATTAATTGTCAGGCTAATTCAGGATTAATTGAGGAAGGGCCTCCAGCATTAAATAACTTCCTCTATTGAAGAAGTAGGAGGCCTCATGGCTAGAGATTTTGGTGACACATTTAAAGGTCCTTACACTAATAATGCCTTGAGAGTGGTAATTTATTTCATTAATTCAATTCAATTAAAGAATCATATCTTAAGTACCTACCTTGTCAAAGTCTGAGAGAAAATTTAGCTTTGTTAAACAAAAACAATTCTTTGTCTCAAGGAACTCATATTCTAATCATATAATTGGATAAAAGAGACAATAAGTACAAAATTAAGAAAAGATTTGTGGTGTAATTAGAATATAGAGCCTGGAGTCAGGACAGCCTAAGTTTGAGACTTATAAGCTGGGGTGACCTTGGAGATCCTTTTATAATGTCCTCTCATTAAGATTAGCTCATTCTTAGCAGACTCAACAATAAGACCTTTTTTGTCCTGCCAATAATATCTTTCCAATAAGGTATAAACCTATCATAGTTAGCTATCAAATATCATAGTTGAGGACAATTTATTATGTCATGGTTAGGCACATGGAAAAGATGTGTTCTTTTTTTTAATGTTTTTGCAAGGCAAATGGGGTTAAGTGGCTTGCCTAAGGCCACACAGCTAGGTAATTATTAAGTGTCTGAGGTCAGATTTGAACTCAGGTACTCCTGACTCCATGGTCAGTGCTCTATTCACTGTGCCACCTAGCTGCCCCCACAAAGATGTGTTCTTAGACTTGATCTTTTAAAATCTCTTAAAAGTATCTAAAGAGAAGATGGTGGCAAGAGTACAGCTTCTCTTAGGTGCTTTCTCCAAAATACTTCAAAAACCTTAAAATTATGACTAAATCTTCAAGAGACAGAACCCACAGAAAGATACAGTTAGGCAATTCTCCAGACCAAGGTAACCTGGAAAATAATGGGCAGGCTCTGTTCCAAGGAGTTGGAGGGGCAGCAGTACTGGAGGTAAGGGACTTTAACCTCCAGCTCCTGCTAGCAGAAGCAGTTTCCTGACCTGCACCCCAGGGAATATCAAGCCCAACTTGGAAGAACATCAAGAAAACCTCTGCCAGAGTGAGCTTGAAGCCAAAGCCAGCATGGCTCTCCTCAGCACAGCCATGGCTCTCAGTGCAGCCCAGATCTCAGGAAACTTAAGCAGGTCCATGGAGACCCCAGCAGGACCTTCCAGGCAACTGTGCTCTGAGCTCAGCCCAGGGAAGTTAAAGGAGCAGAGAAAGTCTGTCGAGGTCTGTCCCATGTACCTGGAACAGCACTCTGGACATTTAAACATATTGCAGTCTGGGCCCCCCATAGAGCAGGGACTCCCCCCCAACAGCCCCAGGGCATGGGGGGCACTTGTGGTCATTCAACAGACTAGGAGAGCAGTCAGAGCCTCACATACTGAGGTTCTTGCAGGGCAGGGGTGTGTCCCAATAATACCCAAAAGCTCAGGAAACATCCCCAAACCAGGCATAGGCTGGGGAAATGAGTAAACAGAAAACAAAAGGGAACCTGATCATAGACAATTACTTTGGTACCATGGAGGACCAAACCACACAATCAGAAGATAAGAACGTCCAAGCTTCTGTATCTAAAGACTCCATGAAATAAAGAAATTGGGCTCAGACTATGACCTAGCTCCAAAAAAGATTTTGAAAATCAAGTGAGATAGAAGAAAAATTGGCGGGGGGGATGACAGAGATGCAGGAGAAACATGAAAACGAAGTTAGCAGCTTACTCAAGAAGATTCAAAAATTGCTGAAGAAAATAACATGTTAAAAACTATCTTGGGTCAAATGGATAAAAAATTCAAAAATTTATTGAGCAGAAGAATTCTTTAAAAAGTAAAATTGGTCAGATGGAAAAGGAGATAAGGAAGCTTTCTGAGGAAAATAAATCCTTCAGTTAGAGTTAAAGGAAGCTGATGACTTTTTGAGAAATCAAGATACAATAATTCAACACCAAAAGAATGAATAACTAGAAGAAAATGTGAAATATCTCATTGAAAAAACAACTGATCTGGAAAAAAAAAGATTCAGAAAAGATAATTTAAAAATTATTGGGCTACCTGATAGTCATGATCTGGAAAAGGGCCTTGACCTTAACTTTAAAGAATTTCTACAGGAAAATTCCCTTATATCCCAGAAGAAGGGGGTAAAATGCAAAGAGAACCCTCTGATTTCTCTCAAAGAGATTAAAAAATAAAACAAACACCCAGGAATTTTATAGCCAAGTTCCAGAACTCCCAAGTCAAAGAGAAAATATTACAAGCATCCAGAAAAAACATAATTGAAATATCATGGAACTGTAGTTAGGATCACACAGGATTTAGCAGCAACTACATTATGGGATCATAGGGCTTGGAATATATTATTCTGGAAGGCAAAAAAAAGCTAGGAATGAAACCAAGAATAAATTACCCAGCAAAACTGAACATCCTCTTCCAAAGGAAAAGATGTACTTTCAATGAAACAGGGGAATTTCAAATGTTCCTGTTGAAATAACTAGAGCTGAACAGAAAGTTTGATCTTCAAGTACAGGACTCAGTTGAAGCATAGAGAAGGGTAAATTATGAGTGACTTAATGATGATGAACTTCATGTATTCCTACATGGAAAGATGATACTGATAATATTCATATAAGCATTCTCACTTAATACAGCAGGTAGAAGGAGCTATTATAGATGAGGCACAGGAGAGAGCTGAATTTGAAGATATAATATATTCTAAAAAAATGGAGTCAATGGTGAAAGGGGGAAATGTACTTGGAGTAAGAGAAAGGAGAGGTAGAATAGGCTAAGATATTTCATATAAAAGATATTTCATGTAGCTTTTGCAATGGTATATAAGTGGGGAAGGCGAGGGGGAATGAGGAAACCTTCATTCTCACCAGAAATGACCCAGGGAAGAAACAGCATACACACTCAATAGGGTATAGGATTAGCTAGGGTATAGGGTATAGAATAGGGTATATAAATCTAGAAGAAAAATGAGAGAAGGGGAGCAGGGGGAGGGGAGATGGAATGTGAGTGATAGAGGATAGCATAGATCATAAGAGAGGACAGTCAGATTAATATATTTTCTTTTTTTACTTTTTTGCAAGGTGGTGGAATTGGATAGCCTGTCCAGGAATATGGGGCTGGGTGGTTGCTGGATCTCTAGGATGCGATGTGGGCTTGGGGTCTCTTGGCTCCAGGGCTGGTGCTCTGTACACTATAACACTTGGCTTCCCCACAGCACATCTTTGAAAAGGGACAGAGTGAAAGGAGAGAGAAAATATTATAGATGATCATGGGGAGGAATGGATGGAGGAAATTACAATCAGCAACTGTGGAAAAATATGGAAATAACTTCTATGATGGACTCATGATAAAGAAAGTGAGCCACCTGAGACAGAGCTCATGATATCAGAACACAGACTGAAACACATTTTTTCCTCTTTCTTTTATTTTACTTCTCATGAGGTTTTATATTTCTGTGGGGGAGGAGGTACTATGTTTACTTTTAAACAAAATATTTTAATAATGTATAAATAAATTAAAGAAAATTTAAAACAAAGTCCAAGAGATGACAACTAATCAGACAGTATTGTATAAGTGTGATAGGCTTTGAAGAATAGTAGGGCAACTTAATATTATATAACCTTCTGTAAGGTTATTTACTGATAAGTAAGAAAGTTAATAGTCTCCCTTATTCTTTGATGTTTATAAGTTTTAATCAGTTATGTTGTCAACTGTTGTAACTGCCTTAATTTTCCTTCACTTTTATTTAAGTTTTAGAAGTATTGCACCTACAAGTATTTGTTTAACTTTTAGAAAAATAAAAGCTATCTGAAATTACTGAAATAATACAAAATGTATCTAAAGAGATAGGGTGTAATAGAAAATATTGATTTAATTAGTTGAAATTATTCAAATTTATGTTTACTAATAAAAAGACATTTTAGTTGAGAGTTATGCTAGGATTTTGTGATATATGAAGTTGGTATGTAAAACCATTTTTTAATTTTTAGAATATCATTTAAACTTTCTTCTTTTGTATTCTGTTATTGTTGAAGTGACTTAAATTCTCTATATTTCTTTGCCTTTGTTAATTAAGGGTGTCATATCTATTTTTTTACAATCTTCTTTGTTTAAGGGTGATGATCTGGAGCTTGACAGCTACATTTCCAGATGACTAATATTGAGAGTTACTCTCTGACAATATTCTAAATATTCTATGAAGTATACTTAGTCTTCTGTCTCAAATATTCATGGACACTTTTCTTGTAAGCTTTCCTGAATTATATTGTGTAGTGGTTATTTTTAATTTCATGGGCTTTTTTCTCCCTCTCTGAACAATTAATTCTCAGATTTTCATAGCAAGTTCTTTTTTCAGTGTTAATGGTTGGCCTTATTAAGAGCTCAAATGTTCTTCTAATTTAATGACTTTTGACTTTAATATTTCTTGCATCATTGTCATGTGTTTCACTTGTCTCTACTCTTCTTTTTAGATTATTTATCATATGGAGAATTGAACACTTGGCAAATGGAGAATTAAAGTTCTCTGAACTATTTTCTGATCTATTATGAAGTCCATTTTCTAAGTTAAAATTATATTTTCCTTTAGTTTGTTTATTGAGTATCTTAACTACTCTGAGATTTGTGAAGCTATTTTGATTTCATTTCTGTATGTTCAAATGCTTTGTTTCTCTTAGAGATTTAGTCTTACATTCTTTTCCCCATATTATTGTTTGATTATTTTATGGAATTTTTTGTTTGTTTATTCATTTGTTCAGTTTCATTTACTTCCCCCACTCCAAGTTTTACTTGTGGTATTTTTTTCAATTGTCTTTTTTCTACTTTTTCTTTTTTTAAATTTTCTTTATTTAACTTTTTGATATATATGTATATATATATATATATATACAAGAAACTGTTTATTTTCAAATGATTGAAGGGAATTTAATTTAAATATATGTCTTTCTTCAGATATCTTTCCAGAATTTTCCCTCTACTCTCCAAAATTCTCTCCAAATTTTTGAAGCTAGCATCCTCATTTTTTGTCAATCTTATTGTTCATTACTGTTATGAAGTTTACACATGCAAACACACACACACACACACACACACACACACACACACACACACACCCCAATATAAATGTAGAGAGAGAAAAAAGAGGAAGAAAAAGGAGACACAGATAAAGAGGGGAAGTAAAAATGAGGCATGGAGAAAGAAAGTAGGAGAGTAACAAGGAAAGAAAGAGGGAAGAGTATGAAATTGGGGAGAGAGACTAAGGGAAGAGACAAACACAGATAAAGAAAGAGACAAATCCTATGATTTTCTCAGTATATCAATCTCTGCAACACCTTCCACCATTAAAAATCTGCAAAACATAGCCTTTCATGAATGGTTGTTATAATGAGAAGCTATATGATTTGTTCAGAATCACATAAAACTCGTTTGTCTATTTTTATTTAATCTCTCTATATATACTACTTTGCCTTTCATAGGATGAAGAAATCTTGGAATTTATCAGCTACTACCCCTATATTACATTGAAGTGATATCATGTTTGGATGAGAAACTGGGTAGAAAATGGAATAGGAGAAGCAGAGAGGGCTGAATTATATTTAAAAATGATAATGCTTGTTATGTCACCTAAACTTCTTTCTGAAACAAAGGCCCATTTCTTTGACACTGGTGTTTCTGGTGCTGCTATCAGTCAGAGAGCCTTGGGATTCCATAGTTTCTGAAGAATTAAAGTTGTAAGGTATTCAAAGTACAATGGAGAGGCATATGGTGAGCATAATTAGACTGTAACACATAATCAATGAAAAATTCTCAGGGGGGAACAGACTAAAGGGCATCATCAGAGAAATACATGATTGGAGAAGGGGATTAACCATTGACACAGTCAGAACAAGAAATAAATTAATAGCCATGCTGTATCCTCCACCGATGACAAGAAAGTTGGAGAAAGGTTTCTGTTATCCTGGGTAGATGTCATGTGAAAAACTTAGAGGAACACATCGAGAAGAATGTATAGGATAGGAAAGAATAGATTAGTTGTGATCTTTTTTGTTGAAGGGAGCACTCATATGCTAAAATAATAAACTAATAGATGTATCACATTATTTCTAATTAATAGACTTCTTTAGTAATTTGTGTCTGGTTCTATAGTCTTTGTTACTATTGAAAACTAGTTTGTAAACATGCTTCCATTGTACTTTGTTATTTTAAACAAATATTATTTATTAAATTTTATCATTTACGTAATGAAAGAGGTTTGTTTTTTGTTATCCCTCTCTGTTCCCTCATGTTTTTTACTGTTGTTCTTGCACTTTCAGAACTGGGGGACCACTGGGGACCCAATTCACCAATTCCAATGCAGATCCTTCCTTCCTTCCTTCTTCCCTTCCTTCTTATCCCACTATTCTCATAGCAAATCAAATCCTTACTTATGGGCATTCTGTCCAAAGGAATATAAATTTTGATCCCTGAAACCTCACAAGATATATGAGAGTTTGCAGGCTTGAATTTTTCCTTAGGAACCATGCATTAAACCCAGATCATGCTGGTTCTCATTGATTGTCAAACACTAGGTTCCCGTTCAAGTCTCACTTGTTCAATGTTTGAGTCCTTGTGACTTAGATTGAGTGAAATAGCAATTGTTTCTGTTCTAGCCTGAAACAGGTAAAAGGGAATTTTTTTGCCTCATTTCTTACCTAAGCTTAACCTGATAACCTGAGACATAGGAAAAACTTTAACTTAAAAAAGGACATAGCTGTGTGGCCTTGGGCAAGACACTTAACCCCATTTGCCTTGCAAAAAACCTAAAAAAAAAGACAATGCCTTCTGCATTTGGGGCTCTCTCCAGTGGTCCTATTTTATATCTTTCCACTGAACACAAATGGTTCCAGAGGAGAGAATGAGGCTGGTGCCTTTGCAGAGCCCTCCCTCACTTAAATCTTTTCCCCCAGCTTGATGGAGATGATTTATTGTCACGAATGAAACTATATAAAAACATAACTTATGAAAAACACAGCCACAATGTTGACCTTGCATCTCTCACTCACTCATGGGAGGGAGCATATTTTGGGGATGGGGGACATAGGACAGGGGAAGGGGTCAAGGTACCCTCAACCTATCAAGATGAAACCCCTGGCCCCCAGGAGAGGGCCAGCACTCTGGAGTGGGGTGGGCTGACTGAGGCAGGAAGCCTAGCCCAGGATGGGTTGGGTAGAAAGGGGCAGGGGTTTACAGGGATGGCCCAGGGGGCCAGCTCAGCACATCCTGTAGTTAGTGGAGCCTGAGCTCATACAATTGACCTTTGAAGTTCAGATAGATGGTGAAATCAAGGTCTCAATTGTTCTTGGTGTAGGCTGCATGCCAATGGTGTCTAAAATCTTTTTACCAGTCTTCAATGTTAGGCAATCCTCCATAAACAAACAGGTTCTTTCCAATGTTTTGCTCAAGGGGACTCAGGGCTTGTGGAGACATTTGTACTCTTGTAGTAGCAGGTAAACTCGAGGTTGAATTACATGACCAGGACATGGACATAGTTGTTCCTCTTCACTTGCAGCCATAAGAGGGAGGTAAAGGTCAGGTCATCCTTGTGCATGTGTAGATGTCCCACTTCTTGATGAGACAGGCATTGGTCACCATTTTCAAGGAATCAACCAGGTGAACAAGAGATTCCTTGATGGCTATGTCAGTACATCTCATATTAAAGTCATAGACATTCTTCCACCAGTGAATCTTGTAGTCCTTTTATTGCTGGGATTCAATGCCAGTCACACACAGTGTTGTCCCTATCAGGGAAGAGGAGTCCATCAGAGACCAGACACTTTTCTCAGTTGTATAAGACAAAATTCAGCATGGATTCATAGAAGAGGCAGTAACCCATCTACTTGTTGATGATCACATCCACTGTGTCCACAGGTAGTTCCACCTCCTCCACCTTCCCTTTGATGATGATCACCATCTGGTTCAGTTTGATGGCCTTGACCATCTTGATGGCACAGTTGTCAATGCTGGAGTACTCAATCCCAATGGCTTTGCGGGCCCCAGCCTTGACCACATATATGTAGAGGATGCCCATGCCCAAGGTCAGCACCACCTTGTTCTTGAACAGATATTGGTTATGGAATACAGAATTCTGGTAGCTGAGGGTCTGGCCAGCATCTGGAAGCACACATCTCCTCAAAGTAATAATCCTTGGACATCATGTTCTTAGCATTGGGTTTCTGACTGGGTGCAGGATATTTCTTCTAGTGAAGGCTGAAATCTCATCACATTAGTCAATGTAGTCATAAAACTCATCACAATGCAGTTCATGGCCTTGTCTACTACAACCATTTTCTTTCCCCCTCTCCAACTCATCCCACCCCTCACTTAAATCTAAATCACTTTCAAGTCATGGCAACACCTTCCCGATCTTATGGTCCTCTTTGAGAATGAATGACAAACAAGTTAATGCAATTTGTACCTCTTTATACCAATTTCATTCACAAAGCATTTCTGTAGGCCCTGAATTAAATGATAAACCTTTAGTAATAATAAAGACTACATAGCTAGAGCCCAAACTGAAGCAATTTCATTCTCTAGTAGGTAAGCAAAATTGCCTTTAAATGTGTAGGTTTAGGCATGTTCTATTAACAGACTCCTCTGGAATCCATTACAATTTCATGTTCTGCAATATTAGGTTATGCTTGCCATGCCCAAGTCTCCACATTTATAAATCAAGGGATTAGGGGAAAAATGATTTGTTCATAAAGGATGAGAATCCATACCTCTACTAATTTCAGAAAGAGACATTGGCAAAATGGGTAACAATGTTGTGTTAGGGAATTCTTTTAACATTTTAAAAGCCACAGTCTGGCAAGAACAAAGAATCACTTTGCTCCTAATGTATTAAATATGTTGCCTATTTATATAGTAATTGTTTTATGGAAAATTCATCTCTTTTGTTCAGTCTTATCTTTTTTCCCTCTTGTCCATGCTATGTATTTATGAATTATGCATGGGAGCATAATTAAAAGTAACAATTGGTGAATTGTACTCCATGGACATTGTTCTGTGTTTCA
Organism: Macrotis lagotis; assembly: GCF_037893015.1. Classification (NCBI taxonomy): domain Eukaryota; kingdom Metazoa; phylum Chordata; class Mammalia; order Peramelemorphia; family Peramelidae; genus Macrotis; species Macrotis lagotis. The sequence goes on from NC_133663.1 coordinate 66,773,037, forward strand.
AGTCTTATTTAGACTCCACTAAATTTATGCAAACAGAAGAGCTTGTAATTCAATTCATAACCATCCTTCCTGTGAAGGTTTCCTTTATGTAAAATGCATTGCTTGCTAAGGGCTGTTTTTCTGACCAGACGCTTTGCATAGTTTCCCCTCCTCTAGCTTTTTAACCAGTAGACAATTTAGCATCTCTTCTCCCAAGAATCTTTGCCATAATTTGTAATCTATCCTTCTCTATCCTCTTCCATGGAAGTGTCTGTAGATCTCCCAATGTCTTTTCTAGGTAGTTCTTTATACTATATTACACACACAGTTAAATTAATGAATTGACCAAGATAGATCCCTAAAACTCTATTCTTTGGATACAAGTCTTGAAACTCAAATTCTTCAAACTTTGATGGTGTCTTTCCTGTAATTTCTTTTGTAAGGTAAAACCAAGCTGGGGAGGAGGACAAAGTCAAGATTCTTTGGAAAATATTGTTGTTCCCATGTCATTTTAAAAAAAATGATGGCTGTATTAGCTTACTTCACCTGTCAGACTTTACTTTACCTCTTACATTGCTTGGAAGAATCATCCTTTAGAGAACAGTCTTTTGGGGGGGGGGTAAAAGATCCAATTTTATAAGATGATGATCAACTCTTCTTTCATTCCTCATTCTACTATCATCTCTAGTGAAATCTGAAGTCTTGCTTTTAGTTTGCTCCACTCTACCATCAAGACCATAGATTAAATTGCTGAACTAAGACAATTCCCTATGTGATAATGACTTATACCTGAAAATAGATCTTTTTTTTCCCTCTCATGCCCTAGGTCAAATCTGATAATTCCTTTCTCTCCACTAATGATTATTATGTTCTGCTACAAAATAATCCCCTTCTGTAAAAATGCCATATGATGAACTTGGAGAATACAATTGACTCCTTCCTCTTACTCCAACATTGAATCATTGTTTACTGACTTTTCTCATTAACAGCTCCCATTTCTTGACAGAATGACAGCCATATCTAGAAGATGACCAAAAGAAAATCAAGATTTTTTTTTGCTTAAGGCATTCCCAAATTATGCTTTGTTTGATTATTCCATTGTATCTGTTTTAATACACACATATATAGTACATATGTAGAACTATCAATTATTATTCTCTCCACTATTCTTTTCCTTGGTCTTATATGCTGCTAAAATAAACGGGCTTTGATCAGTCTGAAATGTCATTCATTTGGTCAATCATCTGCCTCAGCCCATCTTTCTCTTTATTAAATGAAGGCTATTTATATTTTTTTAGACTAAATGTGGGAAACCTAGTCCTGACAAGTGAATTCCTCTTGTTGTTACTGCCTGGGACTATATAAAAGGAGAGTTTGGAGATGATACAATCCTCTGTATCGTATTGCTCTGCCTGAAAACTTCCTCTTAACCATACACTAGAATGATTTTTTTTTCAAATCAGTTAATTATAAATATGAGCAATTAATAAAGGAAGCAGGAAGAGAAGGCTGATGAAAGATGCTACAATCTGCAATTTGCAAAAGCTGCATGTGGAGGTGGAAGTAAGAGGCTTGGATTCCCTTAAATCATTCCATATCTTAGAACTAGATGATTCAGATCTTTTGCTTTAGGTCCATAGGCAGAGGAAACACTCTTGAAATAGGCACTTTCTCTACTGCTTCAACTTGATTGGTTTATGGGAAAGCCAGTGGTTTACAAAATTTTACTATTTATTTCTAGACTTGGAGGGTAGACATTGAGGTTCTATAATTAAGTGGTAAGAAGGTCAACAATATACCACACAGAAGAAGGTATACATCTTACACCTAAATCTAGAAAAAAATGTTCAAATTAATTTAGTCTAACCTCCTTATTTTATAAAGAATGAGGACAAGATGGGATAATGTGACTTGTACAGGACATGTTGATGCTAATTGTCAGAGCCAAGATCATAACAAAAGTCCTCTGATTTCAAATCCAATTGACTTTTCATTATTCCATGGTTGCTTCCCAAATGTCTCTATCCCCTAAATCACACCCCACTCCAAATCTACATGCTGGTTATCCTATTGGGCCAGGAAAATGAAGTGTCAGAGAGACTAGAGAAAATTTAGCCTTTTGAAATAGAACAGTATTAATTACATTAGAAAGGGGGAAAAAGTCACTTAAGTATTAATGCTATTGCCTATTGGGTATGTCTATTAGTGTCTCTTATCAATAAAACATTAAGCACAGAAATTGGGCTTCCCGCTAGATATAAAAGGTTTTTCAGATAAATTGGGTTAGGAATAAGAGTTCATTTATGCCTCTTCTCTGCTCACCCTGTGGTCCATTAAAAGAAGTTCAAAGACTTCTTCAAATGTGTGTTTTAAAAGAGGGAAGGGAGGTGGTTTATAAAACCAAAGGTCAGAGACTACTTTAAGCTCACTAAGCATTCCTCAGAATAATGCACCAAATTAAGAGTGAGGGAAATACAGACTGAAAGATTTTATTTAGTTCTTTGTTTTAAGAGAAGCTTGTTCCTGATATTTTTATTTCCTCTGAGGCTCTGCTTATTTATGCTGACCCCATCAATTCTATCTCCAGAACATAGTTAGCATCTGGCCTTTTATCTTCCCCTTCACAAGGGCCAACACAACAGCCCATCTCCTGAATCTTTACTTTGACCCTGGCTGGGAAGCTTTTCCCCAACTACACTCCCTGGCTTTTCTAAGGTTCTTCAAATCTCAGTCTCAAATCTTACTATCCAAAGGCTACCTGATCCATCCCCATGTCCTCTGCTAATGATGACCTTCAAAATCACTTCCAGATATGTATGTGTTTGTATGTAAGTTTTTATAAATGTATATGTATGTATGCATATGTATGCATTTGCATTTCCACAGAAGATAATGTTTGTCATTTGTTCTAGAAAAAGACCATGAGATCAGGGTGGTAATGCCATTAACAAGTACATGAATTGGATGTGTGTGTGTGGGGGAGTGAATAAGTGACCATCCTCACTTTATCCTCCAGAGTCATCTGGGTTCAATGGCCAGATATGAATCAGGACAACTGGAGATGGCTCTGGATGTGAAGCAATCAGAGTTAAGTGACTTGCCCAATGTCACATAGCTAGTGTCAAGTGTCTGAGGTTGGATTCAAATTCCTATCCTCCTGACTTCAAAGCCAATGCTTTATCCCTGTGCCACAGAGGAAATACATGTCTGTATACCTATGGATATGCACTTGGGTATGAACATGTATATGTTTATATACATATAATATAACACATATATATGCATGTGCATGTATGTATTTCTGGTCATATTTTATATACTCATACACAAAAAGGTATATTTGTATATGTGTGTGTGCATATCTTGAAAGAATATAGATATTTAGATCTGGTCTGCCTCAATAAGATGGGATCTCCTACAGGGCAGGGACAGTGTTTTTGCCTATTTGTATCTGGAGCACTTAATAGTTCCTGGAATGTTATTATTACTTACTACAAAATTGTTGGGTAACTAAGCAACATAGTGGATAGAATGCTGAGCCTGAAGTCAGGAACACTCAATGTCCTGAATTCAAATCAGACCTCAGACCATTAATAACTGTGTGACTCTAAGCAAGTCATTCCACTCCACCTCAGTTTTCTCATCTGTTAAATAAGCTGGAGAAGGGAAGGACCGACCACTCCAGTATCTTTGCAAAGAAAATTACAGATGGAAATCAGAAGGAGTGAGGTACAACTAAAAAGCAACTGGAGAGCATATCATTATTGGCCAACTCTAAACTCATTATTCTTTCTACAATGGCAATAAAAAGCCTTCTTTTCTTACCTCTGACTTTTAGAATCTTAAGAGAGCTGGGATCAAGTTAAGTGCCACATCCTCCAGGAAGTGCGCCTTCAATCCCCTAGTTGTAAGAGTTGTCCCTCCCACATAAATTACCTTTTATTTACTTCTCTCTCAACATTGTGTCCCAACCACTGCCCCAAAAGAACATGAGCTCCTTGAGGGTAGGCACTATCTTATTTTTATGTTGGTATTTATCCCCAATGCCCAACACAAAGCGAACACTAATAATCTTGATTAAATTGAGATGCTCCCTTTTTTATTCATCTTCTGTATCAAAATTCTAGGTTAAAAAAGTGCTACACAAGGTTAGATGATAGGAAAGAGTATTGCTGTTGTCAGGTACCGCTAGGAGTGCCCCACCTCAGTATTTCTTCTCACTTTACAGAATAACTTAAGTAAATGGAAGGGAATGTCACAGTTTAGGAAATTAGTTTTGCTGAGAATTTTAGGTGCATATAATAGGAATGTGACTAAGCACATGGACAACTTTACATATTTGTTTGGTGAACAGAGCCAAGAGAAGAGTCTTCATGTTTGTCAATTGGCTGACTGAATGACTAACTGAATGATGGGTTGAGCAGAGGTCATAATGAGAAAGGGAGGTTGAGGTTGCGAGGTCAAGGTTAACATTTGTATGTTAACATTTAATATCTCTTCTTATGACATCAAAGGCAGCTAAATTGGTCAGTAGTTAGAGCACAGGGCTTGGAGTTAGGAAGACTTGACTTCAAATCCAACCTAAGACACTTACTATCTATGTGATCTTAGACAAGTCACTTAATGTTGTTTGCCTCAATTTCCTCATCTGTAAAATGATCTGGAAAAGGAAATGATGAACCACTCTAGTATTTTTGCCAAGAAAAACTCCAAAAGGTTTTCAGAGTCAAATCTGATTAAAACAACTGAACAATAACAACAAACTTGAATCATCTTCTGGATGAGGGGAAGCATGGAATGGAAAAGGTTATTTCTGGTTTCTTTGTTAATCCAGTCTCAGTAGCTCTTGTTGCTCAGTGAGAAAATAAATATTGTGTGGTCAAATAATATTGCATTACCCCTTCGCTACATGGTGCTACCTGACCTGTTTTCTTGTTCCTAAGAAAGGTACCTTGGGCTGCCCTGACAGAAATAATGCTCACACTTAAGGTCATCAATTGTAGCATCCCTTGTAGGGTGTGTACCCCAATAAAGGTGAATTTTAAGTTTGATGCTTAACGCCACTTAAGAGTATTTTCTATTGTTCACCTTCATAGTTGAGGTCAAGACAATGTTATTTATTGGGTTGTTTGCCCTCTTGAGTAGTACATGCACCCTAGCGTCTGTCAAGTTGAAAAGAGGATAATGAAACACAAAAAAGGGAAAAAAAAAGAAAGGATACAATTCTAAATCATTTCCACTTATAACTGGTATCAGCACTTTCTCTATAGCATCAGATTAATTCTGACTAAAATGACAAATGTATTACAATGATTAGATGAGATCTTTCTGTCTGGATAGGCTTAAAAATAAAACAATACTGTACTGATTTTCTCTCAAAGCATTGTCCTTGTCTCACAATGGCAGAACATTGGCAGTGTTGTTAACACCATTGATGGGAAACAAAGCCCAACTTTGGAAGGATACTGCAGGCCCTGGCTTGTGAATGTCTAGGATTTACAGCACAGCTTGATGCCAGAGGAAAACTTTTTGGTTTAAAGATCCTGCCAGCCACCATGGGGGCTTTATGTTTTTCCCACTGCATGGTCCATTTCCTTAAGGTCACATTTACAGTTATCTCAAAGAGATTCCTGGTGGCCATATGGCCTCTTTCCATTTTGATTTCTGAATGCTCTTTTGATGCTTCAGGACTATCCTTGTGTCCTTTTGGAATTAAAAAAAAATGGCCCTAGGGATAACTAGAGGTCAGACAGATTGAGTCATAACATTCTACTGTGGAATTTATCCTACAGGCCTGAAGCTCCAGAACTGTACTGAATTCCAGAGAGATCCTGAAAAAATTCAATAGTACTCAATATTGAATCCTGAAAAACTGACAGCATGAGCATAAGTTTTATTCTATGCCTCAATAAACTCCTAAATAAACTAGACCAATTAAACTCATCAAGTATACATTATCTGGGACACTGCATGAATAGTAGACCCCAATTGTGGCCCACATTTCAGGCAAAAATATAAGTTCAGTGAAGTAATTTCTTCGCTTCAATTCTCAAAATGATTGGCAAAATTTGAAATCCTCTCCTCTTGTTCCACAAATTGCTGACAGGAGGCAGTTTCATTTCCTGATGAACTATCAAAATAGACCCTGGAGGATCATCCTAAGTCAAATAAATTAGGTTTAAATTCTCTTTACTTTCTTCTTCTTCAACCAGGCCTATAACTGATCATAAAGAGAAGGCTATCATTCCCTACTAACTATAGGAAATTCTTGGGAAAATGTCTCAGTTTCCCTCTTCCTATTCTTACTCTTGTTTTCAGTTCTTTTGACTATGTTATAAATAATCCTTTGTCTCCTCCTTATAGTGCTGTTTGGGGGAATTATGAGAGAGAAGAATTCATGTTAGGTAAAGATATCCATGGAAAAATTACAAAGTACTTGTCTACATTGTGATTAAGACAAACTTCTATTAATTTTTCACATTAATGAAATGTAAAAATCCTCATTTCCAACTCTTAGACTTTTACCCTTGACATCTGGGACTGGACCTATCCATCTCATTCTGTTCTGAACATTTTGAAAGCAACCTAACTTTATTTCTTAATCCAAATCTTGTTACCTCCATGGAATTCTCTCTTATTGCAACTTCTTCTAAGGCATCAAATTTTCCCTGAAGTTCTATATAAAATTCTACTTTTTATACCACTCATTTTGCACATATATGATTTTTATTGCTACTTATCTCAAGGGAGATTTATGCTCTTATCCCGAAATAGTTCAGAAAACTTTTGAAATTAGTAGCAGTGTCTCATTGTTTTTTATTTATTTATTTTTATTTTTATTTTACTTTTTGTGAATCAATTGGGTTAAGTAACTTGCTCGAAGTCACACAGCTAAGTAAGGATTAAGTGTCAGGCTGGATTTGAACTCAGGTCCTACTGACTTCAAGATTGGTGCTCTATCTACTGTTGCCCCTAGCTAGCTGCCCCTCATACCTTTTGTAAACATAGTTTTATAGGATCATCATTGATCTTGAGGAAGGGACCTTAGAAGTTATTGAATTCATTATTTTCAGTTCTATATATACATATATATATATATATATATAAATTCATAATGATGATGAACAATTTATTATTGAATTTCATTTGTGCAATATTCCCAACTACATTGCTTGCAATGTGTCCCCCTTTCTATAAGATAGGTTATTTAAAAAGGGGGGGGGATTGGCCTTTTCTGCTCCAATTTAGAGGAAACCTCTATTATTGGTTACCCTGGCAATGCCCTTCATCTTCCAACTCTAGTCCTTCTTTTCCAGATTTGCTATTTCAATGAGGTGGTCAAGGTAGTTAAGAGTAAAATGAAAGTTTCTTATCACATTCAGACTAGCCTATTGGAGCTTGTATTCAGGGAGTTAAGTCTTAGTTGGACCCTCTCTTCAATGAATGTCTTTTTTTTTTAATTTGGATTAAGTGACTTGCCCAAGGTCACACAGGTAATTATTATCTGAGGTAAGATTTGAACTCAGGTACTCCTGACTCCAGGGCCAGTGCTCTATCTATGGCACCACCTAGCTGCCCTCAATGAATGTCTTTTAAAGTTTCTGGAGGATCTTTTTTTTTTTGCAAAGACCAGAACTTGCCACAATATCCCCCCCCCAAAAAAATAGAATATTTTTTTCTGAAAACTATATTGTCTATTCTTTGGGCTGCCCAGTACTACCCATCTGAAATGGTTATTTAAAGTCAACTACCATTGCAATTTATCTTCTTTCTTCTAATGTGACAAAGTGAAGTAGTAAAGATAAATCACTTATAAATGAAGTCACCTTTTGACTACTATGGGGAAGTAACAATTAGTATGCATTAAATATTGACTGTGTGTGGGAAAGAACTGTGTTCAGTGGGAAGAAAAACCCTTTTTCAGTGTTAAGATCATGACATATTTAGAGCAACTATTTAATCATTATTTGTCTGTTCAAATCCATTTGTTAAATGTGCAAGAGTATAAGGGAATATTTTTTAGTGTGCCTAACAACTTTAAAGAATCAGACTGATCTGAAAGGCCTGTCTATGCTGATTCCCTGTAGCAATCCTGCAAGTGTTAAGGCCAGTATTTCCTGGAATATACTCCTCACTGAGCTGAGTAGGTGGCCTGAGTAGGAAGTTTTAGTGATCTGAACTTTTGGTTATGTCCATTTTAATGAGATCTGAAGTTTCAGATGGTTATAAAATTCTTTGCACAGATGGGAGAAGAGTCAGTTAAAAAGCAAGATTGAATAATGTTTATTATGATTCTTTAGAAAAATAATCATAAACTGGACCACTGGAAGGATCACTACTGTCCAAAAACCTGGACAAGGAAAGGGGTACTGTCTATTGTTATGCTCCCTATTATTGATTCACTCCCTGACTCCAGCATTTACTTAGCTTTAGAACTCAAGATAATGGAATCCTTAACCTTCATATTTGGAAAGGATTGCCACTGAACTTTGATGACTATGAAAAGGAGAGTGAATCTGAGGAATTTGTGACATTCTGCCTCATTTAAATCCAATTCACATATGAATCAAAACATTACCCTGTGATGTCACTGGTTCTCTTTGAAAATGAGGATGAAAAGCAACAACACAATAATAACAATTCAGTATTCAATAAGAATTCAATAACATTTCAATAATAATTCAACATATGAAGTCAAAGCAGAATTAGAACCCCGTTCTCTTGCCTTCAAGTTTATTCTTCCTTCCATGGCAGTCCTTTCCTTTCTTTACAAATATTTACTAAGGGGGCGGGTAGGTGACTTAGTGAATAAAGCACCAGTCCTGGAGTCAGGAGTACCTGGGTTCAAATCTGGTCTCAGACATTTAATAATTATCTAGCTGTGTGTCTTTGGGCTAGCCACTTAACCCCATTTGCCTTGCAAAAAAAATATTTACTAAACACCATTCTATCTTGCTGTCACAGCTTCATACTGGCTAGAATCTAATGAACTATTACTCCTTTTGATTAGGAAAGCAAGTATCCTAAATGGTATAATGGAAAAAAGAAAGGGCCTAGATGCAGAAGAAAAGAATTCAAACTTTTCTCCACTTCCTACTTTTCCATAAGACCCTGGGACAAGGCATATAAGGTCTCTGAATTTCTGATCTTAATCAGTAAAGTGGGGATTAATAATATTTTGCAGTTCCTACCTCTTCATGGGAGTATTGTGAGGAGGGCTCATGGAGACCTTAAATCTCTATGTAATCATGTCAGTTATTATTACTGAATAAGTCCATCTTGTCTTGCATCTGCACTGCAGGGACCACACACTGCTAGCTGTGGTTCATAGAAGAATTTACTAAGGGAAACTAACAGGAAATGGAATAAAAGGGAAATTTTACAGGCATGACAGAATAGAAGTTTTATCTAAGCTCTGGTTACAAAATGTGTCGAATTCATATTCCTGTTTTGCCATTTGTGTGATTATTAACCCTAGACTTTTAGCTTTGTATCAATCTTGCTTAGCCTTCAGCAGAGAATCCTTCCCCTTTCCCTATCTAGTCTTTTCTTTAGTCATACTCATTAACCACTTCATATAACTACTTTTATTTTTGAAGTAAGATCAAGAACTTTCACCTATTGTTCTGAAAGAAAAGGTATGCCCAGCTCCTGATTTTAAAAATGGGAGGTCTCCTGCTCTGTACCTTCTGGGCCCCTTCCCAGATACTTTCTAAAAAAAGTTGTTTTTTTTTTTTTAGTTTGAATTTACAGAATAAAATAAGCTACTTTTGTGGCCTTAAAATAAATAAGTTTTTATTTTTGAGCTCAGCTTACAATGGTTCATTCCTATCCCCAAGACTTGGTCTTTGAATCTCTTGTCATATTTTTCTTATGCCCATTACCTGAAAATTTTGACCTCTGTCTATTACCTTCTGTTCTTTATGTATTTTCCTTTCAAATTGATCTTCCAGTCTTCAGTCCACTTCAGGATTTATATCTCATGTGTGTTCATTTCTACTAATAAATAATCATAAAAGTCTATACTTCTTTAGCAATGTATTTTGCAAAGATCAGTCATGTACAAAATGTCATTTGATCATCACAATATTCTCATGAATCATAGGTTTATTTTTAAATTTCTGTTTTTATATAGGTAAAGAAACTGAGCCTCACTTAGTCCAAAATCATGTTTAATAAATGCTTAATAGTTAGCAACAAAAATATAGGTTTTTAAAGCAATTCTAGTGGCCTTTTCCCATCATTCAGTTTCTGTGTTGAGAATTAATCCATCTCCTAGACTCTGTTTAGTCCCAAGGGTCTGACTTGCCTCTCAGACCTGGCCTTCCCTACTTAACCCAACCTGTCACCACCTGATAGTTGTTCACAGTAGCATCTCTACAATGTGATCCATGATGCAGTATAACATTTCTACAAATTAAGAAAAGCTAGAGTCTTTAATCACTTGACCCTTTCAGGTAGCTAATAGATATTAATGCTTTGTAGTCTGAAAAAAAGAGCAGCTTGAGGATTGAAAAGATGAAAAATAACCCCAAGACTTGGTCTTGTGTATTTATAGCAAGATACTTAGAATCAGGTTTTTTTTCTATTCTGTTATGTTATGGAAATGCTTGTTTTATTTTGTAATTTCAGAATGAAATAAATTTAAAAATCCACATTCTATGAGTTGATATATTAATACTTGTCTGGCAACAATAAAAAGTGAATCAAGTTGTGATTTTTAAGAAGTCCATTTCTACCCCCTAATTTATACCAGTATTTTGCATTCAATAAAATCCTCCTTTATGAATTAACTGATAAAATTATAAATCTGTCAAGTCCGTAAATGAACTGTTTGCCCAGGCTATCTGGAACCATTCTGCTACAGAGGTAGATATCCTATTATATCAGGATTGGTGAAGGGAACATTTATCTTTTGTGTGATAAACCTGACAAATACCTCCAGCATCCTTAGAAGAACTGTGTCAAGGAACATACAAAGGCACATATTTAATTATATAACACTGAGTAAAATCAGTATTTGTCTAGACTATGATAGGAGGAGAAAAGAGAGAGCTGAGATTAATTTCAATTGAACAACAAAGTAAATATTCATTATTTAATTTAAGGTAAGACATTTCCAACATGGCTTGAAAGCAGTCTTCCATTATAATGTTCAAATGGGCAAGTTTAGATATGTTTGACTCCTTCAAATCTGCATCACTGACCTCCAGGGAATTGCCTTTTTCTGACAAAATGCAGGTGCAAAGGCTTGGATCACTTGCTGCTAAAAGAGCTACCAAATTATCAGCATGCTGTCAATAACATCTTGGCATCATGAGTAGTATGGGAAAAAGAGTCAGACCTAATGATGTCTCCATGAGCAAAGAAGGATATTTCATGCAAGGTGCAATGTGTGAGCAAAAGAGCAGCAGAAGAAATTATTGAGATATGTTCCAGAGCCAAAAGAGAGACTCATTTGAATGGAGTCAGATTCTGGTCAGAAATAATGGCAAACGGCATCCTATGTAAATGCATTATATAATTATTTTAAAATATATTGGGGGACAGCATTTATAGTTTTATTAAACTCATATTCACATTTATATTTTGCTGTTGCGTGTCCTTAATTCTCACAGAGGACCATGACATCAGAGAGGTGATGTCATAACCCACAAGTCAGTTGGATGCTCCTCCAGAGCTATCTGGGTTCAGTGACCATGACAACTAGAGATGGTCTCAATGTAGTGAGAGTTCTTGGGTTTTTTAAACTAAGGTATTTTTCAGGTCTCAGTTTGACTGGGGCAATGTACAATAAGTGATTGAGACTACTAAAAATGAGGAAAAGAATTACCTCTTTTACCTATTCTAAAAAATAAAATCAATTTCAGAAGTTAAGACTCTGGGTTTCTTGTTGAAAACAGGAAGAAAATTGCTATTTATTCATATTCTGAGCCATCACAATGATCAAGGAAGGCTTAGACTGGCACTATTGTTGACCCATCAATGAAAGCCAGTCATTTGTTTTAAGGTATGGTTCATAAAAAAGAACTAACTGTTGCATAAAACACCTAACACCCTTTTTTGATGAAAGAAGGTTGTAAATGATGTGAAATCCATGCAGTTACTTTCGGGCATGCTTTTTTTCCATTCTTGTTGCTATTATCCATTGACTTCTAATTTGCTTTCCAATCTCTCTCAATGATTTTAGTGCCTGATAAATGGGTATTGCCTTTATCTCAAGTCTTCTTCCAGCACCTTCAGACCTTCAATATTTACAGTAATGGCACCTCAATTATCCTGGTCACTTCGTTAAGCTCTCTCTCATTTATTTATTTATTTTACCCAATGCCAGGTCCAGTGTCATAATTGACTTTTAAATCTCAGCAATTGAAGAAAGGAAAAGATGAAGAAAGACAAATTAATAATAAAAGGAGAACTTACCAGTCTATCAACAAATAATATTTAAGTACTTATTACTTACTACATGTCATACCCTGCTAAGCCCTGGAAATGCAAAGGAAGGAAGGCACAAACTGTGATTTCCAAGACCTCATGGACTATTAGGGAGACAATGTATAACCCACTATATACAAACAAGATTTGTACAGGATAACTTGGAGATCATTAACAGAGGAAAGGCACTAGTATTAAAAGGGATTGAAAAATGCTTCTTGTAGAGGGTGAGCTTTTAACTGGAACTTGAAGGAAGTCAGGAAACATAGAGTAAGAAGAATATTTCAGATCTAGTTTTCAGTCAGTGAAAATTATAGTTGGAAAATAGAATGGGAAGGACAAGAAAAGCAAAGAGTCTTTGATTACTGGATCAACCAGGTGGGGAGGAGGTGCAAAAAAAGAATGGAAAGGTAGCAAAGGGAAATGTTATCTGAATATCAAATAGTTTTATATTATATATAGTAGGTGATATGGAGTCAATTGAGTTTATTGAATAGGGAAAAGCATGACTACAGAGAGAACTTAGGAAGATCAAATTAACAACTTGGTAAAAGATGGTCTATAGTGGGGAGAGATTGAGGCAGGGAGATCAATTAGCAATAGTTTGAATGTGAGGTGTGAGGGTCTTCAGCAGAGTTGTAGCAATGTCAGAGAGGAGAAAGGGATATATACAAAAGATCTTATAAAGGTCAAAGAGACAAGAATCAGCAGCATTGCATATGGGAATTGAGCGAGTGAGAAGTTGAGAGTGCCTAAGTTGCAAACTTGAGTATTAAGGGGATAAGAAAAAAAATGAATGAATGAAGGTATTATGTTATATATGTGTGTGTGTGTGTGTGTGTGTGTGTGTGTGTGTGACTTAAAAAAGGGGTAAAATAATAGGAATGTTCAGAAGAGGATAGAGAAGTCATGGAGGTGGTAATTCTGTTTTGGACATGTTGAGATTAAGAAGTCTATGGGACATCAGATAGTTGGAGGTAGGTGAATTTGATAAACATCATAATGGATATGATAATTGAATCTGTGAGAGTTGATAAATCCATGTGAGTTTATAAATTCAACAAGTAAAACATTAGCAAAGGAGAACTCAGAACACAACCCTTAGGGACCTCAACCATTAGCAGGCATGACCTAGTACAGGAGGAGTGGAGAGGAGGGGAAGAAACAAAGAAAAATGTTCCAGAAAGCCAAAGAAAAGAGAATATCAAGGAGTAGAATCTGACTGAGTGTTAAAAGCTATAGAGAGAACAAAAAAAATAAGAACAGAGAAAAGGCCATTAGATTTGTCAATTAAGACTTCATTGGTAACTGGAGAGAGTAGTCTCAGTCGAATAATGGGTTTGAGAATAGAATTGAGGATGTTAAAGAAGCAACTATGGAATACCATTCTTCTATAAGAAACTCTAAATGGTTGAGCTCTAGAGAGGCATGGAATGAATCACAGGATCTGATGCTGAGAGAAGGGAGCAGGATCAAGAGAACAATATATACATTAACAACAAAATTGTGAGATGATCAACCTTGATGGAAGCAGTGAACCAGGACAATCCTATGGTTCGGCTTTGGCCAATGCTATTCCCATCCAGAGGAAGAAAAACCAAACCAATCCCCCAAATAAAACCCTTTATATTCTTATGAACACTACATTCACTTTTTAAAAGATATCTCTTATGTATTTCTTTCCCTTAATCCTAATTTCTCATACCAAAAATGATTAAACTGTATGTTTAACACAAATGTGTATATACAATATTAACCTGACTGTTCACCTCTGAGGGGCAGAGGTGGGAAGGGAGAGTGGGAGGAAATTTTGTAACCTAAAAATATACTTATGCATAGAGATGATTTTTGAAAATTTTTCATAACGTGTATTTGAAAACATAAAATATCAATAAAAATAAAAGAAGAGACTGGGGGTAAGAAGAAGAATTACTTACTATACTGGCCTTCTCATGTAATCTAGATACAAAAAACAGAGAGATATAGGATGATAATTGGAAAAAAATTAATGGATCAAGTAAGTTTTCCTTTTCTTTTTGAGGATTGGAGAGACTTGAGTATGGACAGCATAGAAGCAGCCAGTTGTTGCTGTCCTTAATTCTTGAAGAAGACTATAATATCAGAGAGGTGATGCCATGACATGCATGTGAATTGGATTTGAGTGACGGGGTATTAATCTAAGTCAACAGTCTCACTTTCTCCTCTGTAGCCATCTCTGTCCAGCAACCAGATATGGATCAAGATAGCTGAAGATGACCTTAGATATGAGGCAATTAGGGTTAAGTGGCTTGCCCAGAAAGAGAGATAAGTGGGAAAATGGAAATGATAGAGAAGAACAAGCTGCTGAAGAAGATGGGATCACTTGGGCTTATAGTGGCATTAACTTTGGCAAGAAGGGTCATTTCTTCATGGGAAATAAATAAAGGAAGAAATAGTGCCAGAAGGCATCTTACTGACTTCCTTGTTTTTGCCAATGGCATGAAAATTGTCACTCAAGTCCCAGACTTCAATTAGCTTCATAACTCCTTTTCATCCTGTATTCTATCTTTAGTCATCACATGCTATTGAATTGGCCTTCAAAATTCTGCTTGAATTTCACCTCTCCCCATTACTTAAATGCTCATACAGAATTTTGGCATTAATCACATTCTACTTTTATCTTATTTAACTTTTTCATAGCTATATGTTTTGTCTTCCCCACTACATTAGAAAATCCTTGAGGGTATTTGAACTATGTCATAAATTTCTTCAGTTTAACACCTGTGATGCTAACCTGAACTTTCTACATTCTAGGGAAAAAATGTAAAATGAAAAAACAACTTGTTTAAGCCATAAACAATCCAATAACCAGGGGAGTATTTCTTGTCTAGCATATGACATCCTTTATATAACTGGGAATGCTTAGTTTAAAAACTTAGGAAAGATAAGATAGTTATGTGCAAGTATTTGAAGGATTGTTCTTTGGGAAAGTGATTAGATTTTGTTATGTTTGGCCCTAGACAGTAGAATCATGGGCAATGGGAGAAAAATGCTGCATAGACAAATATAAACTTGAAGTCAACGAGTGGCTTCCTAACAATTCAGGTTTTACCAAATTATATAGAGAATATCTAAGATCACTTGGCAGGAATGTTTAGGAAGATTTCCTTTTGAGTATGGATTGACCTGGATGATGATTGGGGAATTTTCTAATTTTGAAATAGCGAAATTCTATGATTCTGTGAGAAGAGAAAAATTTACAAGGACCCTCAAGATATTTTTTAGATAAGGGATAATGACTGACTCAGATATGCATGAGTCTCATTCACTAAGCATTACTCATGACTTTAAAAGACATTTCTCCAATGTCATAGGTAACAGAAAGATGGCAATGATAAATACAATTATTTTGTCATAGCAATGATGATAATCTACCCTCCTATAAAATCATATAATTTTTTGAGCTTAAAAAAACAAAACATTGGAAATCAGTTCTGGTCTGATCTTCTCATTGTCCAAGGGAGGAAACAAAAGATCCTGAGATGTTTTGACTTACTCAACATCAAGGTTAATAGGCATTAAGTATTGCTGGATCAAATGGTATGCACATTTTTGTTGCCCTTTGGGCATAGTTCCAGAGCGCTCTCCAGAAAGATTGGATGAGTTCACAGCTCCACCAACAATGTATTAGTGTCCTAGATTTCCCATAACCCTACCAACAATGGTCATTATCCTTTCTGGTCATGCTGACCAGCCTGAGAGGTATGAGGTGGTACCTCAGAGATCCTTTAATTTGCATTTGAGGCTAGGTCTTTGAATTCCAAAGTCTGACCTTTCAAGTACTAATTAATAATTTAGTGAACACTTTCTTTTTTGTAAAGATTTTTTTTTATTTTGAGTTTTACAATTTTCCCCCTAATCTTACTACCCTATCCCATCCCCTACAGAAGGCAATTTGCCTGTTTTTTGGGGTATACAGTGATCCAAATTGAATGTGATGAGAGAGAAATCATATCCTTAAGGAAGAAACATAAGGTAAAAAGAGATAGAAAGATCAGACAATAAAAAATCATTTTTTTTTCTAAATTAAAGGTAATAGTCCTTGGTCTTTGTTCAAATGATACAGTTTTTTCTCTGGATACAGATGGTATTCTCCATTAAAGATAGCCCCAAAATGTCCCAGATTATTACACTGATGGCATGAGCAAGTCCATCAAGGTTAATCATCACCCCCATGTTGCTGTTAGGGTATACAGTGTTTTTTGGTTCTCCTCATATCACTCAGCATCAGTTCCTGCAAATCCTTCCAGGCTTCTCTGATTTCCTATCGCTCCTGGTTTCTAATAGAAAAATAGTGTTCCATAACATACATATATCATAGTTTGCTAAGCCATTCCCCAATTGAAGGACATTTACTTGATTTCCAATTCTTTGCCACCACAAACGGCTGCTATGAATATTTTTGTACAAGTGATGTTTTTACCCTTTTTCCTCATCTCTTCAGGTTTATAGACCCAATAGTGGTATTGCTGGATCAAAGAGTATGCACATTTTTGTTGCCCTTTGGGGATAGTTCCAGACTGCTCTCCAGAAAGGTTGGATGAGTGCATAGCTCCACCAACAATGTATTAGTGTCCCAGATTTCCCACAACCCTTCCAACAATGATCATTGTCCTTTTTGATCATACTGACTAGTCTGAGAAGTGTGAGGTGGTACCTCAGAGATGTTTTAATTTGCATTTCTCTAATCAGTAATGATTTAGAACAATTTTTCCTATGACTAGGGAATCACTTTGATGTCCTCATCTGTAAATTGCCTTTTGCAAATCCTTTGACCATTTGTTAATTGGGGAATGGCTTTTTTTAAAAAAAAAATCACTCAGTTCTCTGTATATTTTAGAAATAAGTCCTTTGTAAGAAATACTGGTTGGAAAGATTATTTCCAAGTTTACTACATTGCTTTTGATCTTGATTACAGTGGTTTTTGTCTGCGCAAAACATTTTTAATTTAATGTTACCAAAATCATCTAGTTTGTTTTTAGTCATAAAACCTTAGTCATAAACTGCTTCCCTTTCCATAGATCTGACAGGTAAACTACTGCTTGATCTTCCAGTTTGATTATAATATTGTTTTTAATGTCTAAATTCTGTATCCATTTTGATCTTATCTTGGTATAGGGTGTGAGGTGTTGCTCTAATCTAAGTTTCTTCCATACTAACTTTCAATTTTCCCAACAGTTTTTATCGAAGAGAAAGTTTTTATCCCAATAGCTGGACTCCTTGGGTTTATCAAATAGCAGATTGCCATAAGCAGTTCCTGCGATTGCACCTAGTCTACTCCACTGGTCCACGACTCTTATTTGTTAGCCACAATACAAGACGGTTTTGATGAGTAATGCTTTATAACAAAATTTTAGATCAGATATGGCAAAGTCACCTTCTTTTGCACTTTTTCATTGATTCCCTGGAAATTCTCGACATTTTCTTTCTCCATATGAATTTACTTACCACTTTTTCTAACTCATTAAAGTATTTTTTTGGAATTTTGATTGGTAGGGCAGTATACAGGTAGTTTAGTTTTCGTAGAATTGTCACTTTTATTATATTAGCTCAACCCACCCAAGAGCAGTTGATGTTTGTCCAGTTATTTAAATTTGATGTTATTTGCATAAGAAGTGTTTTGCAATTGTTTTCAAATAGTTTCTGAGTCTGCCTTGGTAAATAGACTCCCAGGTATTTGATATTATCTCAGGTTAATTTGAATGGGATTTCTCTTTCTAGTTCTTCCTGCTGTATCTTGCTAGTCATATATAGAAAAGTTGAGGATTTATGAGGGTTTATTTTATATTCTGCAACTTTGCTAAAATCCTAATTGCTTCCAGTAGATTTTTTGGATGATTTCTTGGGATTCTCTAGGTATACCTTCATGTCATCTGCAAGGAGTGAGAGTTTTGTCTCTTCCTTCCCAATTCTCATTCCTTCAATTTCTTTTTCTTCTCTTATTGCTGATGCTAACATTTCTAATACAATGTTGAATAGTAGTGGTGATAATGGGCACCCTTGTTTCACCCCTGATCTTATTGGGAATGCCTCTAGCCTCTCCCCATTGAGTATGATGCTTGTTGATGGTTTCAAATAGATACTGCTAATTATTTTAAGGATCTGTCCATTTATTCCTACACTCTCTAGTGTTTTTAATAGGAGTGGACGCTGTATTTTGTCAAAAGCTTTTTCAGCATCTATTGATATGATCATATAATTTCTGACAGAGTTGTTGTTGATATAATTGAGTATATTAACAGTTTTCCTAATATTGAACCAGCCCTGCATTCGTGGAATAAATCCTACTTGATCATAATGTATTATCCAAGTGATAACTTGTTGTAATCGTTTTGCCAAGATTTTATTTAAGATTTTTGCATTTATATTCATCATGGAAATAGGTCTATAATTTTCTTTCTCTGTTTTAGCTCTTCCTGGTTTAGGTAACAGCACCATATTGGTTTCAAAGAAAGAGTTAGGCAAAGTTCCATCTTTCCTTATTTTTCCAAAGATTTTATATAGAATTGGAACCAATTGTTCCTTAAATGTTTGGTAGAATTCATTTGTGAATCCATCAGACCCTGGAGGTTTTTTTAGGGAGTTCAATGATGGCTTGTTGAATTCTTTTTCTGAGATAGGGTTGTTTAGGTATTTAATCTCTTCTTCATTTAACCTGGGCAACTTTTATTTTTGTAAATATTCATCCATTTCACTTAGATTATCAAATTTATTGGCATAGAGTTGGGCAAAATAATTATAAATTATTACCTAATTTCCTCCTCATTGGTGGTGAGTTCACCTTTTGTATTTTATGATACTAGCAATTTAGTTTTCTTTAATTTTTTTTATCAAATTGAACAGAGGTTTGTCAATTTTATTGGATTTTTCATGATACCAACTTTTGGTTTTATTTATTAATTCAATAATTTTTTTGCTTTCAATTTTATTAATTTCTCCTTTAATTTTTAGAATTTCTAATTTGGTATTTAATTGGGTATTTTTGATTTGTTCCTTCTCGAATTTTTTTAATTGCATGTTTAGTTCATTGAGTTCCTCTTTATCCAACTTATTCATGTAAGCATTTAGAGCTATAATATATCTCCTGAGAGTTGCTTTGAATGAATCCCATAGGTTCTGATATGTTGTTTCATTATTATCATTATCTAGGATAACATGGTTAATTCTTTCTATAATTTGTTTTTTGGTCCACTAATTTTTTAAAATGAGGTTATTCAGTTTCCAATTTGTTCTGACTCTATATCTTCTTGGCCCAGTATTGCATACGATTTTATTGCATTGAGATCTGAGAAAGATGTATTCACTATTTCTGCCTTTCTGCATTTGATCATTAGGTTTTTATGTCCTAGTACATGGTCAATTTTTGTATAAGTGTCATGTACTGCAGAGAAAAAGGTATATTCCTTTTTATCCCTGTTCAGTTTCCTCCATAAGTCCACCATATCTAATTTTTCTAGCAACCTATTTACCTCCTTAACTTCTTTCTTGTTTATTTTATGATTCGATTTATCTAGATCTGAGAGTGGGAGGTTGAGGTCTCGCATGAGTAGAATTTTGCTGTCTATGTCTTCCTGTAATTCTTTCAACTTCTCCTCTAAGAATTTGGGTGGTGTCCCACTGGGTGCATACATATTCAATATTGAAATGACTTTATTCTCTATGGTACCTTTTAGGAGGATAAAATTTCCTTCCTTATCTCTTTTAATGCTATCTATTTTTGCTGCTGCTTTGTCTAAGATAAGGATTGCTACCACTGCTTTATTTTTTACTTCATCTGAAGCAAAATATATTTTGCTCCAACCTTTTACCTTTACTCTATATGTATCTCTCTGCTTCAAATGAGTTTCTTGTAAGCAGCATATTGTAGGATTCTGGTTTTTAATCCACTCTGCTATTTGCTTACATTTTAAGGGAGAGTTCATCCCATTCACATTCAAGGTTATGATTATTAATTCTTTATTGCCTTCCATGCTATCTTTCCTTTGTTTGCATTTTCCCCCTTTCCTCCCCCTTTATCCATATTCCTCAGTATTTTGTGTCTGAATGCCGCCCTCTTCAATATGTTTGCCCTCCTATATCACCCCCTCCCCTTTCTTTCCCCTTTCCCTTTCTCCCTTTTCCCTTCCTGTCATTTCCACTTCCCCCTCCCCTTCCCTTTCTCCATCCCCCCTCCCCTTTTCCGCTTTTAATACTTGAAAGGTTGGAGGTTGTATAAGTTAACTGAGTATGTATAGGTTGACTTTAAGCCAAGTCTGATGAGAAGAAGATTCAGGTATTTCTCATCTGATCCCTTCTTCCCCTCTATTACCATAGGTTTTTTTGGTACCTCTTAGTGTAATGAGATTTACTCCCATTCAAACCCCTCCCTCCTCCTGTCTCTTTCCTGTCCCCGTTTTTAGATCATTCTATCTAAATCATAGAAAATTCTGAGTGCCTATCCTTTCTATTTCAGTATATTCTATCAAATAGAGTCAAAATTCCTGAGAGTTATTAGAGTCTTTCGTCCAAGTGGGGTTAAAGCCAGTTATGCCCCATTTGATAGCAGTCTCATGGATAGGTCATCAATGTCCATCATTTCTGGCTAGGTATATTCTCTCTGTTACAGTTACAATTCTCATGATTTATGAGAATCTTTTTCCCCCCATGACTTACTGGATTGCATTTTTTCCTTTTTACCTCCCCTGCTTTTTTTTAACCTTTTCATGTGTCTCTTGAACCTCCTGTTTGATGTCCAAATTTTCTGTTTAGTTCTAGTATTTTCATCAGAAATTTTGGGAATTCTTCCATTTCGTTAAATGTCCATCTTTTTCCCTGGAAGAGAAGGCTCAGCTTTGCGGGATAGTGTATTCTTGGCTGCATTCCAAGCTCCCTTGCTCTTTGAAATAACTCGTTCCAGGCCCTTTGATTCCTTAATGTCTATGCAGCCAGGTCCTGTGTGATCCTTACTGTGGCTCCTTGATATTTAAATTGTTTCTTTCTAGATGCTTGCAGGATTTTCTCTTTTATCTGATAGTTCTGGAGTTTGGCCACAACATTCCTTGGTGCTTCCATTTTAGGATTTTTTTCTGGTGGGGATCGATGTACTCTTTCAATAACTACTTTGCCCTCTGATTCCATGATATCAGGGCAGTTTTCAGTCACTAGATCCTGCAATATTGAGTCCAGGCTTTTTTTCTCTTCAATGTTTTCAGGAAGTCCTATAATTTTCAGGTTGCCCCTCCTCGATCTATTCTCGAGGTCAGTGGTTTTGTTGATGAGGTATTTTACATTAGCTTCTATTTTTTCTATTTTTTTTCATTTTGTTTAACTGACTCTGTCTCATGGAGTCATTAGTTTCTGTAGACTCCATTCTTTTTTGGGGGGAGGAGTTTTCTTCATTAACCTTTTGCAACTCCTTTTCCAATTGATCAATTCTACATTTGAAAAAGGTTTTCAATTGACCTATTGAGGTTTTGAGACAATTATATTCTTTTTGCATTTGCCCAATTGAGGATCTGAGAGATTTATTCTCCTTCTGTATTTGTCCAATTGTACTTTCTAAGGTTTTGTTTTCTGGTTGCAAGGTATTAATTGTCTCTCCCAAATTTTTAAGCTCCTTCCTTAATTCTTCAAGGAAGTCTTTCTGTGCTGAAGACCAGATCATATTCTCCTCAGAGGTTCCAGGTCTCTCTGAGTTAGGGTCTTTCCCTTCCAAGAATTTTTCTATGGATCCACCTGTCTGCTGACTCTTCTTCATTTTGCTAAGACCTGAGTTGGGGAGGGGCTGGTTCACAGGGGCTTGGGATCACTAAAGGCTTTACTCACTGAGTGTAGTTTCTCTGGCCTGGCCAGTAGGAGGGGTTGGTTGTTTTCTCTGGATTGTCTGTGACCTTGATTGAGGCCTTCACCCTTTGTTTGAAGGGAGGAGTTGGAGCTATTGAATTCTTCTGCCTTCAATTAATGGTGCTCTTTACCCTAGCCTGAGGTCATTCCTCAGCTGGGTTGGTTCTTCTGCTCACACACCTCTGCCTGAGGCAGAAGTAGTTTGCATTTGTTTGTTTGGGAGGAGGTCTGAGTTGTAATGGGACCAGAGGAGCCCAAGGATGGTGTCTACAGCTATCCTGCTCTGGAACTCTCCTCCCCCCCACCTGTCCACAAGCTCCCGGGGGACAGCACCAACAGCAGTGCCTGTGCTCCCTAATTGACTCAAGCCCCTGTGGTCTAACCCCACCACTGATCCAGCGGGTCTGGCTCTCGGGCCCTCAGACTCCTGGTTCCAATTCAGCTGCTAATCTCACTGATTGGGGCTGATCCTCCCTCTGAGCCCAGACTCACCTGCCCAAATTTGGCCAAAGCTGCTGCCGGAGACAAATTCTGAGGTAGATGTTCTTTCTCCTGGCTTTTCTTTCTAGGTTTTGTGGGTTGGTTTTCTTTTAAGAGGTTTGTTTCATGTGATAGATGGGGAAGAAATCAGGAGACTTTAGAACTGTGCCCGTCTTCTCTCTGCCATCTTGGCCGGAAGTCTCAGGATTTTCTCTTTTATCTGATAGTTCTGGAATTTGAACACAACATTCCTTGGTGTTTTCATTTTAGTATCCCTTTCTGGAGGGGATTGATATATTCTTTCAGTAACTATTTTGCCTTCTGGTTCCATGATATCAGGGATTTTCCATCACTAACTGCTGTAATAGGCTTTTGTTCCTCTTCAATGTTTTCGGGGAGCCCAATGATTCTCAGATTGTTCCTCCTTGATCTATTCTCTAGGCCAGTGGTTTTGCTGATGAGATATTTTAGATTTTCTTCTATTTCTTCTATTGTTTTGGTATTGTGTAACATATTCTTGCTGTTCCATGAAGTCATTAGTTTCCACAGACTCCATTTTTTTTAGAGAAGAATTTTCTTCATTTACCTTTTGCAACTCCTTTTCCAAATGGTTAATTCTATTTTTGAAAGAGTTTTCATCTGTCCGATTGAGGTTTTGAGAGAATTATTTTCTTTTTGCATTTGTCCAATTGTATTTTCCAATGATTTGTTTTCCTGTTGCAAGGTGTTAATTTTCTCTCCCAAATTTTCAAATTGATTTTTAAGCTCCTTCCTTATTCTTCGAGGAAATCTTTATGTATTGGAGAGCAGGTCATATTCTCCCCAGAGGTTCTAGATCTCTCTGAGTTAGTGTCTTTTCCTTTTAATAATTTTTCTATGGACCCACCTTTGCGCTGGCCTTTTTTCATTATCCAAAACCCTTGTGTTGGGGAGGGGCTGTTTTTAATTGGTTTCACATTGGGATCCTAGAGGCTTTACTCACTTAGTATAATTCTTCCACTGGTCATGAGGTTGTGCTAGAGGTTTTGATCACTGAGTACAATGTCTCCAAGTAGCCAGTAGTGGGTGCTAGAAGTTTTGCTCTCTGAGTGTAATATCTTCAGCCAATAGGGGGTGCTGGTTGCTTTCTCTGGAGTGTCTGTGACCTTGATTGAGACCCTCTTCCTTGACCTGGAGGGAGTGGTTGAAGCTGTTAAATACTTTTTTCTTTGATAAATGGTGGGCTCTACCCTGGGGTGAGGTCATCCCTCTCTCTCCCTATTGTCAACTGAGGTGGTTTTTGCTGTTTTGCCTCAGCCTGGGGTGAAAGTTGGGCTGCAATCATTTTTGTTCTGGGAAGAGATTTCAGCTGAAATGGAGGTGTGGACTCTGAGTTCCTCCTGACCAGAGGAGCCCAGGTACTATGTCTCCTCCTCAGGAGCACTCCCTCCAGCCCAGCAGACAAGCTCCAGAGGGCCAGCGCCACCACCAATGCCTCTGCTCCCTAGTTGACCCAAGCCCCTGAGGTCAACCAGGCTCTAGCCCTGCAGCTGATCAAGCCAGTCCTGTTCTCAGGCCCTCAGAATCCCAGGCTACAGCTCTGCTGCTCATCAGGCTAATCTTTCCCTGATTCAGTCTCCCAAGCTCTCACCTGTCCCCTATTCCTGGAAGAATCTACCCTCTGCACCCAGATTCACCCACAATCTCAGAAGGCAGATCCTGAGGTGGATGTTCTTCTCCTGGCTTTTCATTCTGGGTTTTGTTGATCAGATTTCTATTAAGAGATTCCTTTCATATTATTTATGAGGGAAGATGAGGATTGTTCAGAACTGTGCCCATCTCTAAACCATCTTGGTCTGAATGCTTTCTTTAAAAAAAAAAAAACATTGATAGAATTTGTGTTAACATAACTATTTCTCAAAAAACACCCTTTACAAAGTATGCTCCCTCAAAAAACAACAAATTATTATTGAAGAATGGTTATCTATATGGAGTGCTTTCTTCATAACTACCACTGATTATAATCTATCTGTGTGATGAGAATGATTCCCATTTTACCAATAAACAAATAAGGACTATAGAGGTGAAGATTTTGTTTATGATCACATAAATATAATTGTCAGGAAACAGATCAGAAACCCAAGTTTTCTAGTTCCAGTCTACTGTTCTTTCCATCATGTTCTGATAGCTCTCACTGCTTTCTTTACAGGAGCATTGAGGGTAGGGGCATTGTATATGATGTAACAATTTTTCCATACTATTAAGTGCCTTCGCTAGAAGAGTAGATGTGTTCTTCTTTGCATCTAGGAATGACTTCTGGGCAAAATTAGGAGAGGGGAAAAATGAGGAAATAATGAACATGGAATATATTGGTAATAATATAATTTAAAGAAAAAGAAAAACCAAATACTGCACCCTTTTCCAGGTTTCTAAAATTTTCTCACATCTGCAACTGAAAAAAATACAAGGGCTTTTGAAATGAGAATCGTTGTTCCACCATGAAGTCTTAAGTAAAATCCAGGGTACATTTCCTAGAGCAAGGGAAAAAGATCTTTTTAATATCTTGTTTTTTTTTTCTAGATTTAATATTGACTCTTTTAACCAAAACTTCAGAGATTCTGTATTCCTAGAAAATCAGAATCTTGAGAGTTTTTAAACACACTAAGGTCAATGTTGACAACAGATTTCTTCTTATACTATACTTCTTATAGTTATGTTATCCTTTCCTCCTTACCTATAGGAAGATGAAGGTGAAGGTGAAGGTGAAGGCAAAGGTGACGGAACTTTACTTTCTTCCCAGAAAGAGAATATCCCCCATACTAAAACATAAATGCAATTCACAGCACTCTTATAAGGAGTTCTTACCTTAAAGGACTATGAAAATATGGAATGCCTCCAAAGAGATTACTTATATTTACTCAAAGGAAGTAAATAGAAAGTCCAGCCCTTTAGGATGAAACCTATTTAAGGTTACCTACTCAACCTAGTATGCAACCTTTTGTTGCATATGGACTCCAGGCAAAGACAGCAACAATACACCTTCCTTTCATATTTACTTCACAAAGTCTAGGGATTTGTTCTGTGTGGCAACTTGGCAACTTCCTCCATGTCCCCTGTGCCCTTCAGAGTTTCTGTGACCTAAAACATTTAATACATTATGGATTAAATTTCTGAATTAAATCTCTGAACCTAATTGAGTGGATTACAAAACACAATCTCTCACCATTATCTTAATCTGTGCTAACCTAACTTTCCACAAGTCACACTCCCTTTTATGCCACTAGAAAACCTGTACTATTGTTCAATTGCTGTAAAACTTAGCATAGATGGTCATCAAACAAAATATTAATTGACTGTTTCCTAAAAGTCAGTAATTTTGTGAAGCTGATGCCAGATTTTTCACATAGAGTCTTTAAAAATTCATAGCTTTAAATAGGGGAGTGGTCTAAAAGATCATTTTATGAATGTGGAATTTTAGACTGAAAGCAGTAAAATGATTTTTCCATGTTAGCACTGCTAACTTGTTAACAGAAATGGTGTAGCTCTCGAAAGAACAAAGAGACTCCAAAATTAGAAACAAAGGATGGCAGAATGGAGGGGTCAGAAAAAGAAGCCAGTGAGAATGGAATGTGAATGGTTGTTCTCCTTACCCTCTCAATCATTGCAGTTTATTTCATAGACAATGAAGTATTTATCAGCAGCAACCAACCAGATCCAGATCCAGTTCTTGAGCTAAGTTCAAAGAAATAGGCAATCCGGGAACAAGCCAAGGATGGTATGAAAGCAGCAAAAATGAGTATTCAAGGTTTCCCATGACCTGCTGAATCATGCATGAAGACCAACATGCCATAAGAATTTACAACAATATATTTGATTATCCTTCTCTCACAGAGTAAGAATGAAGAGCAGTGCATGAAGAGGCATGTTTCTTCCATTGCCTAGGAGTAGGGTGAGATCAGACTCCAGTCTGGGAGGGGCATGATTTGATGTGAGAGTGATCCATGTGAGATAAGTTATCTCCAGTTTAATGCTTCTCAATATGAAAATATTTTCTATTTTAAGTAGCTAATCATTTTTGCCACCCTGTGATATCATGCCATTGATAATGCAGTTTTCCATTGGAAGGGAGACAGCCTGAGACATCTCAAGCAAGAAGCAATGATATTGAATCTTGGCTAACTCATGATTGAGAGACAGATTACATGAGGAAGAGTTGGAATATGATTTCTGCAAAGCTCAATTATATCATCTTTTAAAAGTCTAAACTCTTGGAAGAATTCCCTAGATATCAATTGTAAAATGAGTTTTATCATTGTGCTTAGAGATTTATCCTCCTAGATTTTAAGAATTCCATTAGAGCATTCACTGCTCTGAAAAAAGGACAATTCAAAGGAAGGTGTAGTCAACTCATCTGATATTACACTTATGGGAATAGTGACAAGAAGCATGAGCCAAGATAGCCAGATAGTACCTTAGACAAAAACACAGGTGGAGTTTTTGTAGTCTCTTCCTTGTTTTGTTCTCCCACCTCTATTGTCCCATTGCCTTTAGCAGGAATAGCCCACAGCAAAATGGCAGAATAGAAAACTTATTTTTGGTCTTCTCCCTCACCAACCAAATTCTCTTTTCGTTAATCTTTTTTCACCTCTTCTTGAATTCCCTCTCCAAAGTCTTGGCCCCAGAATGGATTTACCTATGCCTGCTCTCCTCTTTAAAACCCATTGCTTCTAAATTCTATTTCTTTCAGTACTAGAACATCTTCAAATTTCATTTTCTCAAAGCTGTCTTCTCCCCCAGGACTGAGACATAGGTGTCGAAAGCCTGGCTGACTAAAGAGGCTAATTACCTTCCCTTGCTGGGTTGTTAGTCTGTTTTTGTTTTCCAATTGACTGTTTACGGAACTCGCCCTTCTTGGCTCCAGTATGAAATACTGGCACCCGCGAGTTAATAAATCATTCTTCTTTATTAATTGCTATTGACTCACAGTAGTTCAGATTTGTAATTTCTAATTTATAATATTTCTGAGTAGAATTGGTTCACCTTATTGACTCATGAGATACAGAAGTCCCAAGGGTGTTATGGTTCCTTAGACCTTTTCCCACACCATTAAGGGCATTTGGAACCCATTAAAAGGTACTGAGTTCAAGTGGAACTCTTTTAATTTGGTAGGATATAATCTGCTGCCCAGAGGAATGCATAAATTCACCAGGTTCTGGCACTTGTATTTCATTGAATGTCATTACTTGTTTCTCCCCATTTCATATGGCCACAATGCCTAATGATTTTCAGTGTGAATGATAACAGTTTTTTTTCCCACCAAG
The DNA here is from genome assembly GCF_037893015.1 of Macrotis lagotis. NCBI lineage: Eukaryota > Metazoa > Chordata > Mammalia > Peramelemorphia > Peramelidae > Macrotis > Macrotis lagotis. Next base: position 66,801,092 of record NC_133663.1, read on the forward strand.
TATTTGTCAATCCAAGATTTCAAACCCAGGAAGGGATGTATTTTCTGAAAAATACCTTTGGATGAAACCATAGAACTTTGGACTAGTGAGACCTTGAATGGCAACATTCATCTCACATAAAAATTTCTCCAGGATGATGCCTACTTTGGAAAGGATTCTCATCTAATATCATGCCCTGAGCTTTTATTTATTAATGATCTTTTTACTCAATTATCAAGTGATATATATATATATATATATATTATATATTATATATATATATATATATATATATATATATATATATAATCAATTTCTAAAATAACATAGAATGACAATCAGATCATTCAGTGAAGATAAATTGGACCTAAGTTGTTCCAAGTGGCTGAAAATTTGCTGGAGCAACATAATATGTTTTTAAAAAATCATTTAAAAATACACACTTTAACTTCAATACTTTGAAGCCAAGCTACAACTATAACTTTGCTCCTGGGGCAAGAGAAAGGGGGATTAGAACTCTGCCCTATGAGGATTGATTATTGCAAAAAGAGTGGAGAGTCACAACTAGGTAGGCATAGGATTGCCTGGGGATCAAGGGAAGAAGTACTCTGGAGAGAAAAATGCTATCATCACTTTCTAAATTTCCTTCCCTGGAGCAAAACTCTATGACCACACCCAAGTTACAAGTCTATTGAATGGTGATCTCATTGCTATGAATACTCCCTTTTCTTAGAAAAATAAATACAGTTGCAACTTTTTCAGGATTTCTCAACCTGTACAGTATTTATCTAAATCTTTTTGCCAATTCATCAAAGGGTTTTCACCCAATATATTTAAGTTTGTTGTTGGTTCTTTTATGGCCACTGAAGCCAACATAAGTTTTGAGTTATCTCTTGGTTGACTCTCTTATTATATGGCCATTCCACCTCCTTTTTTTTCCATCAGAAATGGCCTGAATATGTCAATTTATGGCATTTATGCTATGGGCAGCTGTCACTTGGATCTTTCTGCATTGTCCTTTACATGGTCATCTGCAGTCATATGACATTTTCTTCAAGTAATGATGGATTTTAGTGAGGACACTTTATAACATTCCAGGGTTTAATAACATTAGTACAAAATTGAAGTAATACTTATTACATACTTATTGACTAAGATTTATTATCTCAAAATATGAAAATTTAAAGTACTGCAACATAATTATGGATTCTTTTTTCTTTTTTTTTCCTTTCCAAAGAACATTTAATACAACTCCACAAGTATTTATTAAATGTTTACAATCTACAAGTGTCTATGTGTAGCTGTTAGGGGTGCCACAGTATCTATAGACTGCTCGGTCTGAAATTAGAAAGACTTGAATTCAAATCCAGCCTCAATCACTTACTAGCTTTATGACTCTGGGCAAGTCACTTAACTACTGGCTACCTGAGTTTTCTTGTCTGTAAAATGAAGATATTAATAGCACCTATCTCCCAGGGTTGTTATAAGGGTAATGAGATAATATGTGTAAACTTTTAAATACCATATAGATGCTAGTCACTACTACTACTACTATTACCACTTCCATTATCACTGTCACTGTCACTATCACTATCACTGTCACTGTCTCTGTTACTATCACTGTCACTGTCACTATCATTATCACTATCACTATCACTATCACTATCACTATCATTATCACTATCACTATCACTATCACTACTAAGGGGTAGTTAGATGGTGCAGTGGACCTTGGGTAAGTCACTTAAGCCTGAGTGTCTAGCATCCAGGGCCATCTCCAGTCATCCTAATTCCTATCTGACCATTGGACCTAGATGGTTCTAGAGGAGAAAGTAAGACTAGTGACTTAGCATAGCACCCCTTCATTCAAATCTAATTCATGTGCTTGTCATGCCATCACCTCCTTGATGTCATGGTCTGCTATTATTACCAGAACTACCATTACTTCTAACTATTGATATTGCTGCCATTATATCAAAGGGGTAAAAATGAAACTGGCTCTGTATCTCTATATTACTCCTCTCTCTCTCTCTCTCTCTCTCTCTCTCTCTCTCTCTCTCTCTCTCTTGCTAAGCAAATGTTGGTTTAGATGGTTTTTGGATTCTTTTAGTTAGATTTTTACTTTGTTTTGATTGATTTTTTTTCTAAGAAATGGTGAAAATAAAAACATTGATTTCGGTAAATTTCTTATTTTTGAAATAAAGAAGTTGTTTAGTCAAATTTGCCATTTATTTTGATTTAGAAATAGAAAAAAAACCTTAAAAAAGTCTAATCTAACCTCATTTTCAGAAGAGCAGACTTAACTCTATATATATTCAAAGACATGACTGTATCTAATGATGCCACTGCATTTGCCTAAGTTTGGATAGACAGATGACTTTGAAATGACAAGTGAATTGTTAAGATTTAGTCAATTTTACTTTTTGCAGTGTCACCAAGAGAAATGGAATATCTATATGGGATACACATATTATAGGTCTTCTAGTTTTCTTACTAAAGTTTGTATTGATGATGTGGATGTGGAAGCATCCTGAATAATCTCTAACTTTTTTTATTTCTTACACCTATATCACATTCATCAATAATTTCTCTATGTCGATCTTTACATTGATATTATGAAGTATCAAAATATACATCAACTTATATTATAAAATCTTGTTAAGTTTGTTAAACAATTTCTTTAATTTCTTATTCTCTCCAGAAGAAATTATGGAAAAGCTATAAAGAATTATGATATTCATATTGATTAATATTATCTATGCCAAGAATTTAATAACAATTTATCTTCTAGAGATTCTTTTCACAGGCAGATCCTGAACCTGGAAAACAAAGTAATAATTTGTTTGAATCATGACTAGTCCTGTCCTGAACTGTACTTTTCTTGTCAAGTGAAGTGAGGGTAGTATAAACTGTACAGTACTGTTCTGCAGCCCCAAAACAATACAAACAACCTGTTCCATAAGATTCCTGCTTGGACAGTCACAAGTGCCAAGACTTGTATTGCTGTGAACGATGGAATTGTCCTGGGAAGATCACTCAAGTCTCCAAAATGAATATATACATATAGAGAAGGACAGAGAAAGGGAGAGAGAGAGAGAGAGAGAGAGAGAGAGAGAGAGAGAGAGAGAGAGAGAGAGAGTCAGTCTACTAAAAGATATCAAAGTGGAGCTCCAAGGAATAGAGTAATCTCATGATTTACAAATTGGTTCAATGCAAAGAAAGTAATTAAGACACCATTATCTGATTTTTGGCTCTGCTTTGTCAAGCCCAGGTTAGAGACAGCTAAGCAAAAACTGGGTAAACTTAACACACCCAGTATTAAATCTTATCTTATGCCCCTGTTTTCATTTCAGGTAAGTAGCTTGAGCAGAGTTATCACTTAAAATTTTTATGGACAAGACAAGAAGTATGAAATGTGTCCTCAAATCAACTTTTAAAAGCAATTCATTTGGGGATAGGAAAGAGATCCTGGCAGAAGACAGGGTCCCAAAGAAATTATGAAGCCATTTCTGGAGAGGTTTAATACTAGTGCAAGAGAGGCTGCCTGGGGCCAGAGAGGAGCTTACCTGCCTTATGGTTAGGGGTCTGGTGGGAGGAATTATTCTCATTCATTATTGGTGCTAACTAGGTGCTGAGTTTAGGGGTTTCTATACTACTATGGGAATTGCAAGTGCAAAGATAGATATCTAACGTTTCTGAGCCCTGGGGCAAAGTCCCAGTCATTCTGTTACACTTATAACTTTAGATCTTTCAACCCACCTCAGGTAAATGAAAAATGAATGAGAAATGAGTGCATGGCCCAAAGTTGTACCATCACAGACCAACATAACTAAACTAAACTTAACTAAAATGGTTTGCTTTCTTTCATATAATTAACAATGGGCTCACAGACCACTGGAGTTGTTTTTGTTTTGTTATTGTTGTTGAAGCATACAAAAATAAAAATAGAACAAATATTTTAAATGAACATCTTAAAATATTCTTTGCTTTGCTACAACCTCTAATAAACTAGACATTGATGCATTATTATCTAAAAAGGCAGGCTCAATGTTCACAGTGAAAATGGTTGAGTTTTTAGTTTTTTATTTAAAAAGCAAATATTGTTATACTCATTATTTTTTATTACTATATTATGCTATATTTTATTATACCTTATTACATTTTGAGATTTTATTATTATATTAATTCGTAATATCGGTAATCACAAATTATTAAATTCCACATGCAACCCTTGACAAGTTTTTGTTGAATGATGCAGCCCATAAGACCCAAAAAGTTGGACACCCATACTCTAGAGACTGAGACATTTGGTTTAATTATATCACACTGTTTAGCAAATTTTGTGGTTTATCTTACTGTCTTCAAATTGTCTTAACTGTTCTCTGAGATCTCTACTCTGAAAACTTGGAATTTTCTCAGCAGCAGTGAGTTTCTAAATTAATAACAATTGCTAAAACTTTTATATCATTAAAATACTTTGCATATGCTAATTCTTTTGATCCTCACGAATACCTGTCATTATTCATATCCTTTCCCTAACCTTTTCTCTTTCTCCTTTTTATAAGAAGTGTCTCATTAGAAAATAAGCTTATTGAGAGTAAGAGACTACTAATTTTTATATTAATATTCTCAGCATTTAGCCCAGAATAAATACTTAATAACTACTATCTATCTTTCTAACTACCTATTCACCCAACCTCCCATCCATCCATTTATCCTCAGATCATACACAAACGACCATTAGTACCACCAGGAATGTTCATGACCTGCCTGTCATGATAAAGTAATATACAAAACAGCAAAAAGTCCTCTTTGTTCTCATCCAACATTTTCATCTGGGTTTCTTCCCCTCCCCTTCCTTCCATTGGAAATGGCAATTCTAATGCTAGTTGGAATTGTTCCGGTGAGCTCATGCCTGAGTTATTACCATTTGATTACAATTCTAAAAGTTACAAACAGCCTTTTACTTGGGATGGCATTATAGGTTAAGAAAATATTTATGTAATCCTCACTGAGCACAAAGAACTGAAAGAGTCATTAATGACAAGCTATTTTATGCTGTGGATTGCAAGGGGGTCAAATCCAAAGCTTTCACAACAATATTTTCCTGTAAGTTTTCTCTAAATGAGCACATTAAAGTGGAAGAAAGTCGAATGCTCTGATCATATTTCATCGTTTTCTGAAAGTTAAATGACCTTTTTATTTCTCGTTCTCAAAATGTGGTGAAAATGAAAGGGATAGGAACACAGAGAGTGCAGTAATGAATTGGAAGTGCCTTAGTAATAAGGATGCAGCTCTTTTGGATACTGTCTTGAACTATCTTTTCATATCAACACAACCTGACCAACAGTATCTCCAATTACTAGTATCTAAAATTCTATCCCATATTGACAATCCATTATTGCAAAAATTGTTTTTCCTAGAATAGTCTGGGTACCATTCCCTTTAATTTACTGGAGCTGATTTAAAATTCGTCTTAAAGTCTCAAATAGCATATTATAGATCAAAATAAGTACATTATATTCATCAGGCCAATCCATTAACTTTACATTTGAAGAAAGATAATTGAACTATGGACTCTTTGACTTTCTTCCCAGCAGGGACTTTGAGTGGTTACCAGGTTGTGCTTTCAATGGTACCAACTACTTCCAATTCTTAAAACAAGAGGGAAATAGCTTAGGTGTTTCTCTATGACTTACAAGTATACAAGTATAGACAGAAGTCTGTAAAGTTTTAGAGCCCTGTGACAAAACCCTTTGATGCTGTTTTAGTTATAACTCTAGATGGTGAGAAGCACTTAGTTCAACCCTATCATACCATTGTTTTCCAGTTGTGTCAAACTTCTCCTAATCTCATTTAGGGTTTTCTAGAGTGGTTTGCCCTTTCCTTCTCTAACACATTTTATAGATGTTAAAATTGAGACAAACAGGATTAAGTGACTTGCCCAGGGTCACACAACAAGTTGATGTCAGAGACTGAATTTGAACTCAAGAAGATGAGTCTTTTTGATTCCAAGCCCAGCTCTCTATCCACTGCAGTACCACCCTGCTAGCATAGGCAGCCAGGGGGTTTCTTTTTTGTTTTATTTTCATTATTCCTTAAAGACAACTAAGGGCATAATGGATAGAGCATTGGGTCTAGATTCTAAAAGACTTGAGTTCAAATTTGACCTAAAACTTTACTATTTGACCTGTGGCAGCCTTAGTCTTGTTTTGCTTTTTATTGTTAAATGAAGTTTAATAATAATAATAATAATAATAATAATAATAATAATAATAATAATAATAATAATATCCAGGGTTGTTGTAAAGATCAAATAAAATATTCTCTGTAAAGGATTTGTGATGGATCCTGTCAGATATCAGGCATTTACGACATACATGCTTCCTGCTCCTCCTAGGTATTTCTACAACATCACTGTGTATCTATGGCAAAGTATCCATGATGCTTTGTCCACGATCAGCATGCAATACATGTTTGTCACATTGCTGAATCCCTGCTGTTTCTGTTTTAGAAATAAAAATTAGAGGACAAACACATTTCTGACATAATAAATAATTACATTTGCATATAAAATACATAAGTGAGTGATTTTTGTATGTAATGCTTTTTTCTTTTCAGTTATTCATATCTGTAGTTTTTAACTAGGTCTATGCTAGTGGATAAAGAACTGGACCTGCAAGGAGAAGGGAGAGGAATAAGTATTTATCAGTGAGCTAAGTGCTTTAGAAAAATATCTCATTGATCCTAGTAACAACTCTAGGATGTGGGTATGATCATTAATCACCATTTTATAGGTAAGGAAACTAAAGTAGAAAGAATTATGTGATTTTTCTCAGTCTCACACAGTAAGTATCACAGTTCAGATTTGAACTTGGGTTTTCCTGATTCTAGACCCAGCATTCTCAATCCCTTCTGATACTAGGTATTTGCCTCTGGACTAAGGAAGAGCTAAGTTCAGACGTAGCTCAGCTATATTTAATTTCATTTAACAATTAAAATCATTTAGCAACTGTCTCTCTCCATTCTTTCACCTGTACAATGGAGATAATAGTAATAATAATAATAGTAGTAGCAGTAATACCTACCAAAGCAATATAAAATTGTTTGGTTGTTTTTCATATAAGTCTGGTGCTTTATGATGCCATTTGGTGTTTTATTGGCAGAGATGTTGGAGTAGTTTGCCATTTTCTTTTCCAAATCATTTTATAGATGAGGCAAAGAGGGTTAAGTGACTTGCCCAGGATTACAAAACTAATATGTGTCTAAGATCAGATTTAAACTCAGAAGCATGAGTCTTCCTGATTCCAAGCCTTAACTCTATCCATCCTATCTATAGATGCCCCTATTATAAACATTCTATTTTATTATTTTACTCTAGAGTCAACAGGTAGCTATTAGACCTTCTAGAAATGCATAGTATTTCACTGAATGATCATTGCCTCAGTCTTGGGAAAGACCTTAGTTTGAAAAGTCCAAATTCTTCTACTGTATCAGGGTCATCTTCAATCATCCTGATCCATATGTACCCACAGGACCCAGATGGCTCCAAAGGAGGAACTAAAGCTAGTGACTTTGCATATAGCCACCCCTCTTAAATTCAATTAATTTGCTAGTCATGATATTGTCTTCCAAATGTCATGGTCCTCATCTAGCATGAAGGACAAAAACAACAAAAAGAAGTACTTGGAGGTATTTAAAACTTCTCTTAGAATTTACCTTCAAAAATTTATTTTAGGAGCTGAAATATATTACTTCTGGTCCAGGAAGTAAATTATATAAACGTTCCTTAAGAATATCAGAGGTAGTAGTGTAATAGCTAGAATGTTGGATATGAGGATAAGAAGATACAAGTTACAGATAGCACTGGAAAGAACAGCAAAGGGGAAAAGCAGCAAGTCTTTTAATCTGTTTGCCTCAGGTTTCTTACCTTTTTAAAAATTGTTAATATTTTCATCCATTTGTACATGCATATTTGCAAGTTGCAAAATTTCCCTTCTTTCCCACCCCCTCCCTTCAGTAGAGAACAGTCAGGTTAGCATTTTACATACATATTTTGTTAAACATATTCCCAAATTAGTCATTTTTGGCATGAGGAATTAGGATTAAGGGAAAGAGATACATAAGAGATAATTATTACAATGTTCATCAGATTTGGTAGGGGTGGGGTGTTTGTGTTTTCTTTTGTTTTGTTTTGTTTTTCTTCCTCTGGTTGGGCATAATATATTCCATAACCAGTCTAATACAGTTGTCTAAGCTCTCTGTAATGTTGAGAGGAGCTGCTTCCATCAAGGTTAATCATCTCACAATGTTGTTGTTGATGTGTACATTGTTCTCTTGGTTCTACTCCCTTCACTCAGCATCAGATTCCATAAGTCATTCTTTGCTTCTCTGGGGTCTAACAATTTATGGTTTCTTATAGAGCAACAATATTCCATGGTATTCATGTACCAAAACTTGTTTAGTCCTCAGGTTCCTTATCTGCACAATGGGAAAAATAAAAGGGTCTACCTCACAGGGCTGTAATGAATATCAAATAAGATAATATTTGTAAAAAAAATAGCCCATTGGCTAGCAAATAACAGGTCTACATAAAGTTTATTCCCTTCCCTTGCTCACACTTTGATAAATACAAAATGGCTTACCCAGACAAGACATCACAAGGACTTAAAATTTCCTAACTGATATACTACCTTGGACTCTCTCTACTCATGTGCTATTGAATCAATTCTTTCCTTCTCCCCCCCTCCCTAATAAACCAGACCTACATACAATTAGTAGAATTATTCCATTGACCCCTTGCCCTTCTGTTTGTCCCCAGATGAAAGATATTTCTATTCTTTGAATAGATCTTCCCTAACTTTGACCCCATGAAAACAGAGGTACAAGGAAACACACTGCGAAACTCATTTTGTATTCATCTGACTTATTCTTTTCATTTCACTTTTTCATAATAGCTACTTCTTTTCAGTGTATTACACTTTCAGAAGAAATTTTCTTTTACCATTTCTATCTATACAACAACCTTGTGAGGTAAGTTCTATTATTAGAACTATTCTATTATTATTATTATTATTTAAATATTAGAACTATTCTATTATTATTAGAACTATTTTCTTATTACTATTTAAATATTAGAAAACTAAAGTTAAAGAGAAATGTGAAAAACTTGCAGAATTAGTTAGCCAAACAATTTTTTTTTATTTATTTTTTACGCTTCTATTGTGTGAAAGTCATTGTGCTAAGTGTTGGGGAAAGAAAGGCAAAAGGCAGTTTACTGGGCATCCAGTTTGCTATATCTGAAAGGCAGTTAGACATGTGAGATTTTACCAGTAGAGAGATGAAAGCAAAATGGATGGATTGCTGAATCATTAGGATAGAAATTAAATCCTTGAGAGCTGATTATATCACCAAAAGAGGATAAGAGAAGAGAATTCAGGACACAACCTTGTGGAACATCAATGGTTATAAGACTTATCAGTGGGGGAGTATCAATGAAAGCACATGAAGGAAGAGGAATCTGATAGATAGGAGGAGAATCAGAGAGAGTACTGTTCTGAAAAACCTAGAGAGAAGGGAATATTAAGAAAATATCTGTTTAGTGTCTGAAACAATGTAAACTCAGTTCCAAATTCAAATCTTAGCCACTAATATTTACCCTTCATTATTTTTTGCATGTTTTGATTTATTCATTTTATATTATTACAATTATTTTATATTATTACAATAATCTTGTTGTGAGAGTAAACATAAACTCTCCTCTCCCAAAAACGATGAGAAACCTCAAGAATAGTGAGAGAGAAAAAAAATGTACTTCAGTCTGTGTTCAGATGGCTCTGTCTCTAGGATGCATTGCCTTCTTTATCATAAATCCGCCAAAGAAGTTGCTTCAATATTTTTCCCACAGTTGCTATTACTAGCTGTATTTCCCTCCACTCAATTTCTCACCATTATCATTTATACCATTCTCTCTCCTTTCACCCTCTCTCTGTTCAAAAGTGTGTTGTATCTGAAAACCTTTCCCCATAACCTTCCCCTTCTTCTATCACCTACTTCCCCCTTTCCTTTCCTCTCATTTTTCTCTAGGATAAGATAGATTTCTATACCCTATGAAATGTGTATGTTATTTTTCTGTGAGCCATTTATTTTTATTTTATTTTTGCAAGACAATGGGAATAAGTAGCTTGCCCAAGGCCAGACAGCCAGGCAATTATTAAGTATCTGAGGCTGAATTTGAACACAGGTCCTCCTGACTCCAGGATTGGTGCTCTAGGAACTGAGCCATTTCTGATGAGAATGAAGGTTCACACATTCCCCCTCACATTACTCCATTCCACTCCATTGTAAAAACATTTTCTTGACTCATGTGAAATATCTTAGTCCCTTCTTCCTCTCCTTTCTCTTCCTCCCAGTACTTTCCTTTATTCTACATTGACTCCATCTTTTTACTATATTATACCTTCATATTCAGCTCCTTCCTGTGCTTTGTCTATTTATGCTCCTTCTAACTGCTCTTATAAATTATAAAGTTCATGAGTAATCAATATCTTCTTCTCATGCAGGAATACAAACAGTTAAATGTGATTAAGTTCCTCATAATCAGTCCTGCTTGTCCAACCTCTCTATGGTTCACCTGAGTCTTATACTTGGAGATCAAACTTTCTGTTCAACTCTGGTTATTTCAAGAGGAAAGTTTGAAAGTCCCACCCATTTCACTGAAAGTCCAACTTTTCCCCTGAAAGACGATGTTCACTTTTGCTGGGTAGTTGATTCTCAGTTGCATTACAAGCTTTTTAGTGTTATAGAATATCATCTTACAAGCCCTACAGGCCCTTAAGATAGAAATTGCCAAATCTTGTGTAATACTGACTATAGAAACACAGTAGTTGATTTTTTTCTGGCAGCTTTTATTATATTTTCTCTTTGACTTGGGAGTTCTGGAGTTTGGCTATCATGTTCCTGGAAGTTTTTCTTTTGGGATCTCTTTCAGGAGGCAATTTTGCTGTATTATTTCTTTTTTTCTTTTCTTTTTTTTTAGGTTTTTACAAGGCAAATTGGGTTAAATGGCTTGCCCAAAGCCACACAGCTAGCTAATTATTAAGTGTCTGAGGCCAGATTTGAACTCAGGTACTTCTGACTCCAGGGCCAGTGCTCTATCCACTGTGCCACCTAGCTGCCCCTGTATTATTTCTTGAAAAATGAAGCCTGGGTTCTTTTCCTGGTCATGACTTTCAAGCAGCCCAATACTTTCTAAATTATCTCTTCTAGATTTGTTTCCAAGGTCAATTGTTTTTCCAATGAGATATTTCACATTTTCTTCTAATTTGAGGGTTTTAGAGGATGGTTTTATTTCTTTCTGATTTCTCACAAAGTGATCAGCTTCCTTTAGTTCCATTCTGCATTCTTCAGAGAGATTTTTTTAATCTCCTTTTCCAGCAGGTCAATTCTGTTTTTTAAAGCATTATTCTCCTCATTTGCCTTATGTGTTGCTTTTTTCCATTTGGCCTAAACTGGTTTTTAACCTATTATTTTCTTCAGTATTTTTGTATTTGTTTCACTGAGCTCATGATTTGGTTTCCATGAATTATCTGCAATGCTATCATTTCTCCTCCCATTTTTTCCTCTACCTTCCTTAATTGCTTTTCAATGTCTTTTTTGAGCTCATCCATAGCCTGAGCCAATTTTCTATTTCTCTTAGTGGTTTTGGATACATCTTCAGATGGGACCAAAGTATTTTTCTATGGTCAGATTCTTCTTTTTCTTTTGTTGCTCCTTTCCTCAGCCTAAGACTGAATTGCTGCCATTCTAAGGCATTGGGGATTTCGGGGACAACCCACAGGGACTATATGTCCTCAAAGGTCTTATGAGAGGCTCTGACTGCTCTCTTGCCTGTGCTCTGGAATGTGGATGACCACAAGCTCTCCCCTCTGCCTTGGATCTGGGAGGAAGGGCCCTGCTTGAATATGGTCGTGTGGAAGCCCAAACTGTGACCTGGATCTGCATGTAGGCAAAGAGCAGAGTCCTGCCTTGGGGAGCAGAAAGACCTCTGCCATCTCCCCCAACTCCCTTACTTTCTGTGGGCTGTACTCTGGAGGTACAGGTTGACTTCCCCAATTCCCACTGCAGGTTCTCACCTCAGGGCTGCTCTGAGGCTAGTGTTCTGCTCCACACTCACTCTGTTGCACCAGAGTTCTTTCTCTATCCCTTCAAGATGTTCCTGGTGATCCCTGGGCCAAGAGATCTGGAAATGATCCCCTTTGCCATGGACCCAGATGCCCACAAGAATCTAGTCACCCAGGTAGCTGCAGCTATGCTAACAGTGGCTTTCTTCAACCACCAGTCCAAGTAAAATATACCTTTCTTGTTGAACATCTAAGTTGTCATGGACTGGGAAATTATATCACTCAGTCTTTCTGTGGGTTCTGCTCCTCTAAATTTTGGCTAGAGTCATAATGTGATGACTTTTGGAGTTTTGGGGGGAATGCATGTCTAGGAATTTCTGCCTTCATAGTGCCATCTTGGTTCTACCCAATGTACTTCATTTCTGAAGACGACCACAACATCAGGAAGGTGATGTCATGACAAGCACATGAACTGGATTTAAGTCAAGGGAGGCTGTACTAAGTCACCAGCCTCACTTTTTCCTCCAGAGCATCTGGGTCCAGTCACCAGATAGGAATCAGGACAACTGGAGATGGCCCTGGATGTGAGGTAATCGGGGTTAAATGCCCAAGGTCACACATCTATCTTTCTGGAAATTTAAAACTTTTCAGGATTTTATTATAAAAATAATAGCAAAGTAAACAGGTGAAAAACTTGTTCTGCTCCTAGAGAGTCAACTTTTTAGATCAGGGTAAATAACAAAGGCTAATAGGTAGACAGAGAAAGAGACAGGCAGATAAAGGGAAGAAGCAAGACAGTCAGGGAGAGCTGACTGGGCCAGAGAAAGAAGGCTTGCCCCGCCAAGTTTGAATCGGAGTGAGAGAGAGAGATAAAGAAAGAGTACAAAGGGCAGGCAGCCATGAAGCTTGGCTTAGTCTGGCCACATGGCATGGGAGCACATAGCAGACCACAAGGGCCTAGCATGGGAGCACATGTTCTGGGAAGAAAAGAGAGATGTAGCCATCCTGCAAGGTAAAGGATAGAGATAAGAAGAGACAAGAAGCAGCAATCCTTCCTGACAAATACCCTTCTGTGGTAGGTTGGGCAAGGGGCAGCACTTGGGGAGTGGTCTTACACCTTGGGCCAGGTATCTTTCAATGGCAAGCTACATGCTGGAACTTCCTGTCCCAAAGTGCAGGACGCGCAAGTTCATCATGTCATTTCCTGACATGACAAGTCTATGGGTTAGGTGAAGGGGAGAATGGGAGACAGGATACCATCAACACGGGTCAGTTTACATCATAAGAGCAAAGAGCCTTCTTCAATGACCAAGACTCCCAGATTTTAACTGCATTAAAAGATTACAGAATTTGTTTCTGCTACATTCATAATTCTCTGCATCAGTAAGAGTCAAGTGTCTCAGACTGGATTTGAACTCCTGTCATCCTGCCTCTAAGACCAGTGCTCTATCCATTGTACCATCCATCCACTAAGCCACCTAGTTGACAGATTCACTCAAGAAGCTTTTACAAGATCACAATATGTATTGATGAAAGGAGCATCCAGTTTAATGAAACCACTAATCATTTGAAATACTAAATTATTTAGTTCAGTGAACTTTTTAAAACTATCTTCTCTGTGCAGAGCATTGTACAAGGTGCTAAGAAAGATACAACATGCACATATGACTCCTCCCCTCTTGCGATATAGTCTAATAGGGGATATGCTGTATAATATAATAGGATATATAAGACAGTAAAAATATATCAGAAAAAATATCTGTGAGATAGTGGGTTGTAGAGAAGTTCATTACTGACTAAGGGATCAGAGATGGACTCATGGAGGAAGTAGTCATTTCAGTTTTAAGAAAACTGGAACTACCTCTCAATGATCTGACCTGAAGAAGGCATAATGCAGATAGATATTTTGAGTACATACTTTGTGCATCATGCCATCCTAAATATTATGGGAGATACAAAAATACATGAGAACCAGTCTCTACCTTTGAATAGCACTATTGTTTTTTGATATAGATTTTTTCTTTTTTTAATTTCTTTTTTTATTTATGAAATACATATTCTCTTCCTCCTTCTGACACCCCCAAAACTCTCTCCTTTGGAAAAATAAAAAAAGAAAAACCAAACTCTTAGAACCAATATGCACAGTCAATCAAAATAAATTCTGTCTTTGTTTATGTTTTGAAACTCTATCACCAATAGATCGAGTGCCTATATTCATTCAATGGATAAAAAGAAATAGGCTGTCTTGCCTTTAGTCCAAAGAAAAGCAGGACTAAGATCCTCTGGCTGAGCTTTCAACTAACTGGTATAATACTTTTCAGCAGGCTGACATCAGAGACTAGGGTGTAAGACCACAGACCCCAAAGAAAATCTAGAGTTCATGTGTTCCCAGATCAACAAGGGCCCCAAATGAAATGGAGTTAAAGTTCCCATCAAAATGGCCCTGGGTAGACTTGGTATTATGCACTCTTTCATCATTCCCCTTGGGATTTCAATTTGTTTCTCTGTTTTTTCATCACAGACTGAAAGCACTCTGGCAATGTGGACACAGTTGACCAATTATTCCATAAAGAATTGTACTCCACAAAGAATCATTTTATTCAGTCTTTCCAGATTCATGGGGATATTTTGCAATTAGAAACTGGGTTTCAACCAAAGATACAGTACCCTGAAGTAGCTTCAATAATCTGAAACTATCAAGGCTATTTGCAAACTAAGTGGATGTGTCTTTGTTAAAATTTGATGTTTATTTTGAATATGGTTGCCTGCCCCTCTCCATTTGAACAGCTCATTACACCTCAAATACAAACCACATGCACACTGGAGCATTTATGTAATTTTCTGGGGCAAAGAATTCGGGCTATGATCCAATGCTAAAATACATTACTCTAATATTTATTCACATATATTTATTTGGTATTGCCATGGTTCATACAATCCCCCCAAAGTCTTTTTTGTTTTTTGTTTGTTTTAAAAGAAAAAAAATTCTCCCAGACTTCTTCTAGTCAAGTGGATTTGGAAAGCTTCATTTGAGATTCAATTCCTATTTGCAGATATTAGGATCATCACCACTGATGATGAATAATGTAATGAATGATGAGTTTCAAACAATACTGAAGCTGATTTGGTAAAGCTATGTTTTTGGCTTCAACAATAGGATGTTTGATCAAATCAGCCACAGAGAGGGAAATGGTATTACAAAAGAGGAGCTTCTAATTGAGATAGACAATGAATTGCGGAGCAGGAACAGCTGCAGGGGAACAGATCCCATTGCATTTTTCCATGTTAATATGTGGGACTTAAGCATGAGATGGTTGAATTTTGATTCCTAGCACATCCAGGTGCTTTTACATCTGTGCAGTATATTTAGTAAAGAAGGAAAATCAGATGGAAAATATTTTATATTCATATTATTCCTATTTTAGACTTTCCCTTGATTAATTCCATTATCATTATAAGCTATGCAGATGAGAATTACTCCCTAGACAATGACATTATTTATAAGTTTAAGATGTCAGGGGCCCCTTTTCTCAATGCAAAGTAACTTCCACCCTCATTTGTGGTAAATATCTTCATTTGACTGCAGGCAATATGTTAAGAAAATGCTGAAAACGCATTTTTTTCTTTTTTTCTGCAGATGGTACCTAAAAGTGTTTATGAGTTAGAAAGCAATGAAGTCTCCATCTATGGCTTCATACATTGAAACCTATTGTGTATTCAATGACATCTTTCATTAATTAAGGAATATTATATGGCTTCTATAAAACCCATTTTTTAACAGTATAGAGTTCCTGTTCTTTGCCAGAAATCCTCATGCACTTTAGTAGAGTTCATATAATTTCAAATAAGTATTTCTAGTCAAAAATTGTTATTGATTTGGGATAACTTCTCATTCCATTTCATGATGTCTCTGGCAAATCACTGGCGGCAGTGGAAGACAAGCCAAAGGATCAAATCAAATGTTGACGTTTTAAATGCGCACAGTCTAAAGAAATAGATATTAATATCAGTTGACCCAAGAAATAAAATAATTGATGCATGGACACCTGTCATCACTTTGGAAACAACTAATTGAAGTTTTTGAATAAGTGGATTTGGTGGAAAATAAATGCAAAGAAAAAATACATTGATTTGGGGGAAGACTTGAACTCTAGGGATTCTTTAAATATTCTTGTTAGGCTGAAATGGGAGTAAGACAAAAAAGTAGAAAGGAAAATATTCAACTGTCTGAAATGTTGCATCCATGTGAGGAACATGGGAAATGAGCAGGTAGAATCAGGGTAATTATTATGACTTAATCACAGTAACTGAAGCATGGTGGGTAGACACCCATTATGTGAACTGAAATGATAAAGAAAAACTCAGTACTAGAAATATCAGAGCTAAGATCTGAAAGTCCTCATAGAAAAAAATAAATAAATTATAATGAAATCAGACTGCTCTCCTGTTAAAGGCTAATTTTTTTTATTTAAAGGGAAATTCTCAGTTGCTGCACATTGATGTTAGTTGAATTCTTCTCTTGTAACACTCATCTCTGGGGCAGCTAGGTGGCATAGTGGATAAAGCACCCACCAGCCCTGGAGGCAGGAGTACCTGGGTTCAAATCCGGTTTCAGACACTTAATAATTACCTAGTTGTGTGGCCTTGGACAAACCACTTAACCCATTTGCCTTGCAAAAACCTAAAAAAAAAAAGACTCATCTCAAAAAATGATTGGGTTTTATTTTTGCACAAAGCATTTTCTAACCTAATATCTAAGAAGTTATTAGTGATTCCTTCTTCCTCAATCATCCTCTATTTATTTCTTTGGGAAGATGCTGTTTGCCTCCAATAGGTAGTTGCTACTTCATTTTTTATCCTGGTATCCTGTTCATTGAGCACAGCTTGATGTAGGTATCTAATAAATATTTATTGTAGTGAATTGGAAATATGCTTGTCTTTTACTGTATCATGCATCACACAGTACAGCCCTGGGCTCAGAGAAATCTGCTCTTACAAACAAAATTATTTAATATAATTTAATCAACAATTTCTCCACTAAATTGGTTGTCTTCATGGCAAAGATAGGATCCTGGATTCTCAATGAATTTTCTAGAAAAAGGTATGCTTTTTCCAATCCCATCAAGCTGGAAGGCCTTGAGAAATTAGTTTATTGTGTATCTACTATTCAAGAACCAATCTAGCTAAGATAGAGATGCTCATCTCAGCACGAACTTTTGAAGAAGTAAATTGGGAAGGACAGTTGAGTTATTGACACCTTCAACCTATCAATCCAGGAAAATCCTTGAATTGAAAATAAATAGTTACCTTTACAAAGAAAGTAAAAAAAAATTCTGTAGATTGGCTAATTGATCTTTCTTACTATGGACATTAATTTGCCATGACATATATACATATTCCAATCATGAATGAGAGATGCCATTGGCATCCAGAAAGTTAATGAAAAGTCATTGCTTCTGGCCATGGATCAACGTGTGAGTCTTGAACAAATATTTAATAAGAAGGTAGAAGAATCAGTGAGGAAAAATGCTCTATGTTATTTTTGCTTTTTAGTGTTTTTTTCAGTTGTGTTTGAAAATTTGCGACCCTATTTGGAGTTTTCTTGTCAAAGATATCGCAGAGGTCTATTAATTTCTTTTTCTAGCTTATTGTACAGATGAGGAAACTGAAGCAAACAGGGTTAAGTGACTTACCCAAGACCACATAGCTAGAAAATTTCTGAGGCCAGATTTGAACTCAGGAAGATGAGCCTTTCTGACTTCAGGCATAGTACTCTAACCAGAGTGTCATTTAGCTGCTCCACTATATTCATTCTTAACAACTGTTAAGTCTCATGGGACAAGGATGTCATGCCAAAACCTTATAGAACTAGCCTTAGGATAACTCATGAAAGTCAAAAGGAAGCATTGTACAAACTAAGAATAAAAATATCCTTTTGGAAACACATCTTAATAAACCCTTATTTCTGAAAATTTAAATCTAAGAAATCTAAAAGCAAATTTCACAAGAGATCTAGGTCAATTAACATTAATATCTGGATAGTAACTAAGTGTTGAATGGTATGACCCTAGGGCAGGAAGGAAGATTAAAAATTCAGCCTAGAGCCCTTTCCATCTGTGAAGCAGTGATCATATTGTCAATTACTGTCCTTGTTGTCTTTAGCATAGGAAACAAAATTCTACAGAGATTTTCAATTTGCATCAAATAATCCCATTCTCCCCATTAGAGAGACTTTCTAAATTGCTCAACAGCAATGGAAATTGATAATTCCCATTAAAAAAAGATAAATAAAAGTCTCTAACCTGTTAAGGTTCCAAATGACTGAATTGCATTAATTCTCTTTCCTTTTGAACATGTTTTTCCTATTTAAAGAAAAAAAATAGAGTTCTACAATCTAAGTCACTTTGAGACACCTAAAAATAATTAAATCATTCTGTTCAGACTAGGCTTCCCCAGAAGTAAAGTAGAAAATACATAGAAAGAACAAAAAATGACTGATGACTTTCACATTGAATTATTAGGCATTAAAGAATTTGACCACCCCTATATGCACACTTATCAGTTTTACTCATTATTGGTGTTATGCTTATTCTGATTGTCACAAAACTAATATATAAAATATGATGTAATCTATAGTATATACATATGCATGTTATATGCTTTACATGTGTTATACATGAGGTTGATTATATAAACATGGATATATGTTACTACATAGATATTCACTAATTTATTATGTATTAAGGTATTTTTTTATTCTATAGATATAAATGAATTGTACCTCTGTATATTCATCATGTATCATACATGTGTTTATAGATCTCTAATACATGTATGTATTCTGTATACATATTGTGCATTTGTATATATATATGTGTATATATATATATATATATATATATATATATATAATATTTATACATAAAGCTCATGGGTGCCATATTAAGAACTCTTGTTCAGGTCAATGGAAGGAGGTTTTATGCCAGAGACCTCTGCTTTATAAACTTGATCTCCAATGCCTTTAAACTTCCCTCCCCACCCCGTTTTTCTGCCACACCCCAAGGTAATAAACAAGAACAATCTGATTTTATTTCTTATAGGGACACTCAATATAGAAACAAAGACTTATTAGACTTGGATGGAATTATAGGTACTGAGGAAGGATGCCCAGGCAAGCATCATAAGCTAAAGAACTAAAGAACTGAAGAAATTATCTAATAACTCAAATCAATGCTAGATTTGGTTCTATTCTTTCTGTTTTGCCCCTTTTATATCCTTTCCAGTGCTGAATATCCTAATGCTCCAAAGTTTGGCTCCTTATCAACATCTATTCTAAGCAAGGAACCCAAGGAACCAATTTAATCACAACAGTAAAGGTTTGTCAACACTGTAGAACAATCCCTCTTGTAGGAGTGTTGGTAGTTTTATGACCCCAAAGTCTTGAGCTCTAGGAGTCACTTTTTTTTTGCAAAGCAAATGGTTAAGTGGTTTGCCCAAGGCCACACAGGCTAGGTAAGTATTAAATGACTGAGGCAGGATTTGAACTCAGGTACTCCTGACTCCAGGGCCAGTGCTCTATCCACTGCACCACCTAGCCACAGCCACAAGTAACTTCCTTAATAGTGATCTTTCAGCTGGTGAAACAATTGTTGGTTTCTTTTTTTTTTAACTTTCCTTTTTTTGTTCATTTTCTAATCATCAGGTCTCACCCAGTAAATGATCTGGGCATTTGCCATATGGAGTACATCCAGAAATCTTAAGTGGCAAACTCAGCTCTTAAAATGGGTTCATAAGTCTTATACTGCTTCCCTCATGTAACTGTTCTGAATCAAGTACTTTGTAAACTTTGAAGGAAGATGACATGCAGAATTTTTATAATTTTTATAACGTGTTCAAGTAAGCATTTACATGAAGCTCTTTGGTAGTACCATGGTTACAATATGATCCCTGGAGTCAAGGACTCCTTTCCTCAACTACTTGCCGACTACATGACTCTGAACAAGACACCCAATATCCATCAATTCTGCTTACTCATCTAGAGAATGGGCATAATAATAATCCCTGAGAGGCAAAGAGAAGTAGTGGACAGAAATTTGAGTTATCATAGAAAGGGCAGCCTCAGATCTCCTAGTGGCTGTGTGACCTTTAAGCCAATCATTTAACCTCTTGGTCCTCCAGGTAAGGCTCTAAGACAGAAATTTGCAGAGAAAGTGCCATTGGTAGGTGTTCCCTCACCCAAGAGTTCCCTCTATTAATGATATCAGAAGTTTAATTCCTATCTCTGATAGTACCTATCTCACATGGCAATTGTGATTATCAAATGAAACAATATTAATATAAAGCAACTAGGGCAAAATGGATAGAGGGATAGGTCTAGAATCAGGAAGACTCATCTTCCTGGGTTCAAATTTGGCCATAGACACTTACCAACTGTAAGACCTCAGGAAAATCACTTCATCCTGTTTGCCTCAGTTTCATCATCTGTAAATTGAACTGGAGAAGGAAATGACAAAGTATTCCAGTATTTTTGCCAAGAAAACCTTAAATGGAGTCATGAAGACTTGAACATGATTGAAACAACTCAACAACAAATATGTTATATGAATGAATTAATTCTTGTTGTTCTTCATCTTTTTCTCAATCATCATCATCATCATCATCATCACTTATTTCAACCCTGATTCAAAACCATACTAATTGTAAAGTTCAGGTACAAAAAGTTTATCTAAATGAGACTCTCTTATATCCTTTTATTTATTGGTGTGCCCATGGGTTCATGGTGAAAGAATAGGATCATGTTTGCTCTCATCTAGCCCCAGTGCAATCTTTTCAGTTGCAGACAGAGCTCCAACTCACTGGGGCCATGCCCATTTTCTCACTTTTCACATGTTGCTACAGATCCAGTCTTGCTTTTGGCACCAGTGTCTATAATGACCTAGTAGAAGGTAAACCTGGCCATGTGTAGGCAGTAAACTCCTTCCTGGAGCCAATTTTACAAAGGAAGGGACCTTGGATAGTAAAAACAGGTCTGTGGAACAATGGGTTGTACCTAGGATTATGACCCCACCCATTGGCAAGCCTTCTGCAATGCATGGGTCTGTGTGGGCTGTTAGCTTTTGGCTATGTAAAATAGGGTGTAGACCATTGGGGGAGAGGCAGCTTGTGTTCTCCCTGGGATTTGGGGGGAATTGTCTGTGCAGATTAGAGAACTGAATTACTGCTGAGTAGGAATTCACAAAAAGGCAGAAACATGTCAGCAGGCCTCACCCCTTGCAGTTTTCCAGATCTTCCAACACTTCAACTAAATAAGACCTGGAGCCATTCTGGTCACAGGCCCAACAACAGGAATGAATTTCACCTCTTTTCCAAGATGAGAAAGATGTCTCTTCAAAATTCCCAACCAAGAGACTCTTAATGTAGTTCTTCTTCCCAGTCCTAAATGGGACTTGTAGTGGGTTTGATGCAGTTGTACTCCAAAAAGAAATGGAGTAACAAAGGGTAGTTTGTAATGTAGTCGATAGAGTACCAACCTTGTACCTGAGTTCAAATGTGGCCTGGATGAGTCATATAACCCTGTTTTCCTCAGTTTCCTCATCTGCCAAATGAACTAGAAAAGGAAATGGCAACCCATTCCAGTTTTTTTTGCAAAGAAAACCTCAAATGGAATCATGAAAAGTTAGACACAACCAAACCACAAAAACTTGGCATAAGTTAAAAAATTAGTATTTTCTTTTTTAAAGAGAACTAGGACAAACTATGCTTGAAAAACTAGAACTGAAAACCACCCCAAAGAATATAAATGACTTAATTCCTAGTAAAGCCAACTCTCAGTCCTACCATGAATCCAACTGCCAAGTCCCTATATTGGAATCATCAAGGAACCCCCAGACTGGCAAGGTCTCAGAACAACTCACCCGCTGAATGAAACATGAGGGTCATTCTTGATTTCCCTTCAGCTACTCATTCCTTTAGAGATTGAAGTCAAATGCAATGGGAGCATTTAACTTGTCTTGGGTTGAGTAGATGATGCATTTATGTTTGGAAGCATACACATTTGTAGGATGTATGCATGTAGATGTGTATCTGGGAGCAAATGTGTATATGTGTGTGAATGTATATATGGGTATTTGCATGCATGTGTAGATGTCTTTGTAAATGCATCTATGTGCATGTGATTATCCATACCTGTCTGCCCTCTGTGACTTGTACATATGAAGTGTGTGTGTGTAGTAATGTACCTTCATCAATGTGTTAATCTACTGATTAATCATCTAATACATATATAGTATATGTATATATGTGTTTTATATATCCATTATTATTTATAACATACATATTCACAAATAGATGTGTGCACACACATAGTTGTAGTCCTATAAGACTAAAAATATATGTATGCACAATATTTAGTTAAATACAGATATCTATACAGGTATATGCATGTATAATGCACCCATCAATAAATGCATTGCACATCCATGTATAAACATATACATGGGCATGCATTGTATGCATGTACAAATTCAAAATCACATACATGTATATAAGTGTAGGTATATAGGAATATCTATATATACATACATGTATGCATTCATGTATTATCTCATATATATATTATATATATATATATATATATATATATATATATATATATATATATATATATATATACTCAGAGGTATATATATACATTCTCTGAGAGTCCAATGACCAGATCTGAATCAGGAGTTTGACTGAACTCAGATGGTCTTTGGTGCAATCAGGATTAAGTGATTTACCCAAGGTCACATAGCTAGTAAGGATCACGTGTCAATGTATATTCTCAAATATATTACAGTCGGTGCTATAGTGAATAAAGAATGGTCCTTGAAGTCAGGAAGACCTGGCTTCAAATCCTGTCTCTGGCACATACTGACCCATAAAGGACAATGTGCAAGTCAATTAACATTTCAGTCAGTTGTGTATCAGCAAATGTTTAACAATCAGCTTACCAGAAACAAAAATATCCTCAAGATGCACTTTGAAGTCTCAACTGCATCATTAATATTTTCTCTATTAACTTCTTAAGTCTAGATAATTAATAAAGCCCTGATTTTTAGCATTTATCAGTTTCCAGGATGTAAGTGATTAACCTGAAAATCTCACCATCAGTTTTCACTAGATTGTAGGGAAGGGACCTTGCTCTTAGTAGTGTCATGGAACTGCCTTAGACAGCTGACAAAAGGCAAAATGCCCCAGTTAAACTCAAACCAGATTAACATGTATTTCAGAAATGGTTAAAAATAAATAAAAGGAAAATGGAAGCTAGATCATTTTAATTTTGGTTTTCTAAGTCAGTATATTTCAACCATTTTTCAGTTTGATACTACCATTGAAGGCAATTTTTGTAGAAGGAGGAATATCTAGCGTTGAAATCACAGACCCTATCTATAACTAACTCTATCTCTATCTGTATGTGTTTGTTTGTGTGTGTGTGTGTGTGTGTGTCTGTGTGTGTGTGTGTGTGTGTGTGATCTATTTATCTATCTAAGTAGGGACTGGACCTTTAAAAGGGAAGGACAGGAAGTGGCTAGGTGGCATAGTGGATAGAGCAGCAGCCCTGGAGTCAGGAGGACCTGAATTCAAATCCAGCCTCAGACACTTAATAATTACACAGCTGTGTGGTCTTGGGCAAGCCAAAGGAGGGGGAGAGAGGAGTAGACATAGAGAGAGATGGAATAGATTTCAGCTAGTGCATATATATGATATATTTGTACACATAGGTAATATATGTGTGTATTTATAGGCAGTGAGAGATAGTGAATCAAAGCTTAGGGGCTCTACTTTGGATTTAGAAAAATCTAAGCAAGGAACATCTGCTTCTGTCTCTAACACATAGTAGCTAGGTCACCATCACTTGATGTGCCCTTTCTCCTTTGCCTCTATGTCTTGGTCATTCTCTGTCTCGATCTCTCTTCTATCTGCCTGTCTCTCCTCACAGAATGGTTGGTTGGGTAAATTTCATTTGTCCTCAGGGCTCCTTCCAGCTTTTATTGACTTAAAAAACAAAAACCTATGTAATGTTCTGTTGGAAAAGAGCCAGAATATGTAGGCAAACTTCTAATGATGGAGAGGCCCACCGCAGTGGTGTGTCCCTCTTTCTGTGGCAGCAAAGAGCCCCCAAACACATTCACCTCATACAGATGAGGGGAGAACTTTCCACTTGTCTGTCAAGAAGAATAAATGAAATGACAGCCCAAACCACTCGATATAACTCGTGCCTGGTGACATTCCCTACTCTGTCTTACCTAATTACTCCACATGTGAGGTTTTCCATTGAAGGACCTCTGAGGAGGCCTCCATTGGGAATTTCTTGTCATGTGTACTCATTATTGCACCTACAACCAGATAATCAACCTCTTGTGTTCTGAAAATGAGGGCATAAGTGGTTAATTGCAAATGCAAGTGGCCCATTATACATGCAATCAGTGGACCTCAAGAACATTTTTTCTCATGTTAAATCCGGTACCTAATAATAATTGCACTTTAAACATTAAAAATGAAGGAATGGACACACACACATGTATATATATATATATATATATAGAGAGAGAGAGAGAGAGAGAGAGAGAATGTACAGACATGCATATATATATACACATATATTTTTCCCTTAAAATATATTTTTTCCCTAGAAAATTGGCATCTTAAGTTTTGTAAAGGAAAACAGTGTTTGATAGACTGGATCATTCCTCTGTCCTAGACCCTAGATAGGTGAGCTGCTCATGGCATGAGAATGAAGCAAAATTCATGGACAGCATGAAGACAAACCTACTTAACCCAGAATATACAAAAAAAAATTGAAGGGTGGGGAGGGCACAACTTTTATGGAGGATTCATGAAAAGGTAAGAATGAAAAAGTATAGATTCTTTATCAGCACAGGGAATCCAACCAACCTTTCATATTTAGAACATTAGAAAGTTGCATCAGGATCCTTAGGAAGGGGGGTAGCTTGGTATTGTCAAGAGGTCTTCATCTACTTCCAATACTTCAAGACAATGATGAATGTTAATTGTAACTTTACTTTGATCAAACCAAATTCCTTAAATGGATTATTTGTAAAGTTGACCACAATCTTAAAATGTGAAAAGCTATTTAGTTTTATACATTGAGTATCTGTTTCTCCTCTAGATCTAAAGAGGTACCAAAGGCATAGTGCTTGGGGGGGGGTCATAAAAGCTTATAAAATAAAATAATAAAATAAAAGTTTCTTGACTCACAAAATTGCAGTTGCACAGGTTTATGAACCCCTTTTTCTTTCTCATAGCTCTGTGTGGAAGAGTGTTCTAAAGAGAGTATCTTCAGATTTCCATTTGGGGGGCCTCTTCAACCATTAAAACATCAGAAACTGGAGATGTCTTAGAAATAATCAATGTCCAAAGAGTGACCTTAGAGGTCCCTGGGAGCAGCTGATTAAACATTTCAGGTGTGTCTGACTCTCCCTGAGCTCTTTTGGAATTGTCTTGGCAAAGATAATGAAGTGGTTTCCTATTTCCTTCTTCAGCTCATTTTACAGACAACAGGGTTAAGTAACTTGTTTAGGATCACACAGTTAGTGTTATCAACTCACCTGTCAGAGCTATAGGTCTCAGACCAACTAATTGTTCACTAACCAAAATCTACACTTTTCCTTCAGAAGATTGAGCTCATCTCAACAGCAACCGATCTCACCAGGTGAACAGAGCTTTACCTTCCCAAGACAGAAGGGGCAGCTGAGAACAAAATACAAGCCAACAAACTTGGGGAATGTTATTAAGCTTCACTTTTAGCCACTTCTATCATTTGGAGTTCCAGATCAATGAAATAATTTCTCTCCAACTAATCAGGAATCACTCTGTTGAAAGCTTTTAAAGCCAATCTTCTCCTACTTCTACAGTTCTAGTGAAGCAAGTTTCAAATACAACTTCAGACACTTATTAGCTGTGTGTCTCTAGGCAAGGCACTTAAATCTCTGTTTGCCAGTTTCCTCATTTATAAAATAGTGAACATAAAATCACGTACCTCACAGGTTATTGTAAGAATACAATAGGATAAAAACTGTTCAGCTCTTAATATGTCACATATATTTAGATGCTATATAGACATCAGTAATAATAATATTATTCTAATTTTTATCATATTATTATATAATATTATATATAATATTCATTCACTTAAAACCACTTTCTGATAAGGGATCTATAGACCAGCAGACTTCAAAAGAAGGCAATACAAAATGGTCATGAACTCCTGGGTTTCAGTTTGTTCAGTATTATTATTTTGTTGTTGTTGTCGTTGTTACTCTGTCCTTCCTTTTAAGGATCCTCTGTTCTCTCCACTTGGCCTTTTCCTGTCATTCTCATACTTCAATGACATAAATCAGAACCACCTGACTTACCTTTTAATTAAAAAGTGACAGTTCCCCAAATTTTCTTCAGATCCATATCACAAATCATTTTCTCTCCAAAACTGCCAAAAATTCCATTTGAAATGAAAGAAATATTTAGCAATTAACATCAAAACAAAGGTGATTTTTACCACTCATATTAGGTATCAAATTATTTATTTACAACAGTGGTAATATCTTAAATAATCTGGCAATAAGTACAAATGTCTCCCTTTGCTCATAAAACAAATTCTCTGCCCTTTTCTTTATTTGATCCATATGAAAATGTCCTTAAAAAATCACTGTATAGTATTATATATTATTTGAACACAAAAGTGTTGCAATATTATGGAATATTTTAAAAATAAAAATGATCTGGTGTTACATACACTGGAGTCTTACAGGAACACTGGTTGCAAGTTGAACTCATTTAGATCTAGCACTAAGTAAAAATTTGAACTTGCCAAAGTCTTTCCTCTATTTTCTGTCCTACCTGTGTCCTACCATCACCTTCAAACAGGATTTGAGATTGGCAAGTTTAGAGAATGCACCCCAAGCATTCACATGGATTCTTTGTACCTAACCTGTGGTAGATTACTCTGAGTTCTTATTGGTCTGGTCTGCCACATTCAGATACACCATAAATTGTCTCTAACAAGGTGATATTATTTTGATCTTCTTTGATAATAAAGGACAAAAAGCAACATTTATATCTACATCTATATCTATGTCTATGTGTTTATGTATGTATATGTGTATATATATATTTATATATATGAATGTGAATTTGTTAACACATGTAAGTATTTAGAGAGACAGAGAAAGTTAAAAAGGAAATAAATTATATTGAATTTATTCTTTTTAAAAAATTAAGTTCCAGAATTAATAAACCTTTTCTTAGTTCATGGCCAGGGTAGATTTCTCCATACAAAGTATTACGATGTTTTAAAAGATCTTTGGACCTGAAACCTGAAGACTGGATTTTAATCCAGGTCCACTCATGGGCAATATGACTCAACCACTGCAAAAAATGATGGTGTAATGGATAGAATACTGTATTTAATAACCACTTACTATCTGCATAACCATGGGCAATTTGCTTTGCTTCATCTCAGTTTCTTCATTTGTAAAATGGGAAGATTTGGTTAGATGACCTCTAAGGTCCATTCCAGCTCTTCATCTATGGTAATATGATACTTGAAATTAACTTGTCTACTCAGTTTCCCCATCTATAGATTGGGAATAATGACATAAGATTATGCACTTCACAGTGGTTTTCTGATGAAATTAGAATTAACATGGTTAAATAAATATGGACTATTATTATCACAGGCCTTAGGTGATTGCCAGTTTGGCTTACAGATAAGCCTGGCTCTGAGCCTACCTTGTTGGTGGGATCTCCCTATAATGAGGTCCTTTGGGCATTCTCATAACCAATTCCTCTTGAACTAGTTCCAATACAAACCCACCCACATCCGGAATTCTGATCTACAGCAAAGTGTTAAAGCAGGATTCCAGTTTAACTTTGTTTAAGAATGCTTATTTCAGGGAGGAATGAGCTTGGGGAAAAGATGCAAAGAATTACTCGAATGGAAATGGAGTTCATTTCCAGTTTCTCTTACTTTCATGTAATTCACATATATTTTGGAGGACAGGAGAGGCAAGGTCAAAGGATTAACAGCATAAGCTCTTCTCAGATTATCAGAACATGATTGTGTTATTATTTTTTTTTTTTTGGTACGAAGCTGGTTAGCATCAAAGATTCAATAAATGTAGTTCTGCGTATAGTTCACCCTTGTATTTGTCCTGGGCACATTGCTTTTTTTGCAACCCTCTCATCTACTGCAAGACAGTCATGGGTCTTAAATAAAAAAAAAACACTGAATCAGAGATGCTAACCGGTTCCCTGCAAAAAATTAAATCATGTCCTGATAATCTTATTACAGCTTATGCTGTTAATCCTTTGACCTTGCCTATCCTCTGAAAGCTTTATATTTATTCTCAGACCATTGACAACACAATTCATTGTGTCGATGCTTTGAGCTTTATTGTCAATGAATATCAGGATAATTTGTTTCTAAAGAAGCCTCTGCTATACCTTTTTCCATCTAATAATTAGAGCTGACCTGGGTAGATTATTTTTCTACCATACACAATACTTTTTTCTTATTCATTATCTCATTCATTCTTTACAACAAGTCCATGAGGTGATTACAGTGGGTAGTTTGTCTTATCCACTCCCCCCATCTTGCACGTGAAGAAACTGGAGTTCAGAGTGGATAATTGCCTTTCCCCGCATGGTAGAATAAATAAGTGGCAAAACTAAATATCAGAACCCATGTTGTCCAACTTCAAACCCCAGTGTCTTTTCCACCTTATAAAGTTGCTTTCTATGTAGGTAGGTCTTCGCAGTCATAAAATACACCTAACAGTACCTAACTAGCACTGTTGAACACATCAGAAGACATTGCATCATTTCAGTCAATGAGAAATGAATATCTTAATTTTAATTTTATTTCTCAACCAGGAATGAGATTTTATTAATTTTGGAAGTTCTGGATAATAAATATCCACTATCAGGCACTTTTTCTGAAATGTAGAGTCTTAGAGAGTTCCCTAGGGTCAAAGAAAAGTTAAATAATTTACCCAGGGTCACAAAGCCAAAACATGTCAAAGGCAGGATTTGAATCACAAAATCATTGAGAGTAGATACCTTGGTTTTTCAAATGGTATCCCCAATTTAACTTAATATAATTAAATGCTTAATGAATACTTTTTAAAAATAAGTACTTAGGACTTTTTTATTATATCATTCATTCATTCATTCTTGATTATGAGACTTATTTCCTATCTATTGTACCTGTTGCTTTTCCCTATCTTACAGATTAAAAACTGGAGGCTGCTGAGGGGTTGAAATGATCAACTCAAGGACATAGCAAATAATTGCCAGATCTGGGGCTCAAACTCAGATCTCATAATTCCTCATTCATTTCTTTTTCTATGTAGTTGAACTCCATGTGGTACAAGAAATCTTTTAGAGATTAAGAAAGATAAATAAATTGAAACCATCATTGATTTTATTTCTTTTCTCATAAAATATAATAGAAATTAAAAGCTCTTTATCCAATCTGCTTTGAGATTCTGACTGTTAGAAAAGCTTTCAAATGTTCCTATTTAAGATAAAGATTAGTGAAGGAGACTGATTATAAGTTAGGGAGGCTAGCTTTTTAGTTACTAGCTAGTCAAAGACTAAGTTCACAATGAAGAAAATCTAGAAATAAATAGTTTTGTGATCTATACATAGCAGTGATTCTCTGCTCTGACTATTTGAGGGCCAATTGTTTTACATTTCCCCCATGTTCAAAGTTCTCTGGTAACCTTATGGGAGTTGGATGGGTCTCCCATCTCTGAAGTTAATTGGCTCAAGCCCCCACTAATTTGTTTCCTTATTTTTAAAGGTCTAAGCACCTTCTGTTTAATCAATTTTAACAATTGAATTCACTTTCAGAGGTGGATGTTTCCTTCAAAAGTATTGCAGGAGCAAATATGAAAAACAAAATTCCCCAACACCTTGGGGAAATAATTCCTCTGATACCTCTTCAGTCTCTGGGCAGGGAAGGAGGATTAGATTCACAGATGAGCTGAGTGCTTACATAGCATTCATCCCAACAAATTTTTAGCCCAAAATGTTCCCTGGGCTTGTAGCACAGGAACCTGCCATCTCAGATCTTTCTTATTGGAAAATTTATAACATCTGGCCTTGAATTATAAATTGTAAGTTCATCATTGCTTGAGCTCATGGACTAAGAACTGTCTTAGAACTAAAAATGAGACAATGAGACACCATGCTAGGCTCTAGAGAATACATAAAAGAGTCAAAAGACAGCTCATAGCTTCAAGGAGCTCATAATCTAATGAGACAGAGAAGATGAAAACAACTATGCGGCGGGGGGGAACTACAAAATAAATAGGAAATGAAAAGAAAATAGAGAAGACAGAGTTAAGAAGGGTTAAAGAAGACTTCCTACAGAAAATAGGATTTTGGTTGGAATTTGAAGGAAGCCAAGGAGGACAAGACTTCTGGACATGACAGACAGCCAGATAAAATGCTGGGAACTGAGGGATGGAGTGTCTGGTTCATGAAACAGTTAGGAGACCAATATCACTGTATAAGGATAGTTGGATGGGAATAAGGTATAAGAAGACTGGAAAGGTAGGAGGTTGGAACTAAGATTTGAAGGACTTTGATCAGTAAAAAAAGGATTTTCAATTTGATCTTGGTATTTATTGAGTAAAAGAAACAAGGTAAAGGAATGAGGTGACATGGACAGATGTGCATTTTTGGAAAATCGCTTTGGGAACTGAATGGAGAAATTTGCAATGGGGAAGAGACTTGAGGTAACCAGATTTCTCAGTAGGCTGCTGTAATTTCATTGTAATCAGCAAAGACAACAATTTAAAAAACTCTTCTTTAGATAGAATATCTTTCCTTCTCCAGAACAAGGTGAATGGTGAGGACAGGGGTCCTTAGGTACCTAACTAGTACTGTTGAACACATCAGAAGACAGATGGTTATAAGCTTGCAAAATCTTAGGGAAAGCAAGGGCCAATTATAAGGTCAATAATATTTCTTCCCTGTCATTGGAAGGGATATCATCACTAATTTTCATCTCATCTAATCAGTTAGACTAATCAAGCAGCATCAAGAAAAATGGGTATTACCCTTCATACCCCTATGGATTCTACGATGACCCTGAGAGACATAAGGGGTCATAGGGGGCAAGGGGTCATATAGTGTTTGCTTTCCAATATTCAAAAAATTTCCTCCTTATCTAAACACAAATACCAAAAGAGTCAGCTTTGATAATATGCCCTTCTTTCTTTCCTTAATTAATCTAATTAAAAGTTAAAGGGCCTGAATATTGTAACAAATGAGAAATCAGAAGATTTTATTTTAGGGGGAATTGGAAGGATCATCTGTAAAATGGGAATAATATATTTGTGGTAGCTATACCATAGGGTAGTTACAAGGATATGAGAAGGGGAGAAGATGTGTTTTACAGACCTTGAAACAAAATGTGTCTTTTGCTGCAATAGCTAAATTAAATAAAAGTAAAAATTATCTATTTTTTCAGATAATAACATTCTGCCATCCTTTGACTAATTTATCTAAATATCAGTTTCTTTCCTGTTTCCAAATTTAAATTGGTGAGGACAGTTCTTTTTCAAGTCTGCCAAATGTTTTATATTATCTCATTTGATCCTCACAATTATTTATCTACTTTGAAATAATACTGTTCAACTCACTTCATAGGATTGTTTTGAGAATTGCAGAAGACCAGGAAGTGAAAAAAAGCATAGATGAGGAATGAGGTCAGTAGTGACTTTTGCTACTAGAATTAAGCCTGGAAAAATGCTGTTGGATTTGAAAATCATGAAATCATGAAGGAGCAAGTCCAAGCTTCAAGGTCTTGAAGAGGAAGAGAAAAGAGGAAATTGAGGCATAGAGGGTAGACAACTTTTTTCTAAGGTCAAATGAAATGATGCATGCAAAGAAATGAGCAATAATTAAAACACTATATAACCTTTGGTTGTTGCTGATATTCATCCATTATGCCTTGATCTCACTTAAATGACAGATTCATCTTTTTCTGGTCATCCATGCATTTGATAATATTTTAAAGTTGTTTTTCACATTCAAGCTATCATTGACAATTTACTACAACTTCTTTGCACTCATCCAGTATGTTTTTTTCTTTATCTTGGATCACTGATAATGTGCCCTTCGGAGACTGACATTCCATGTTTCACAGTGACATACAACCAAAATATTGCTGTTAAAAGATATGTTTTCCTACCCTGACTAAAAGCTCCCACCCAAGTAACAACCATGAACCTACATGGAGCTTAAATCACTTCACACATACTGACTTCTCCTCCCTCTGGTGATTACTGAGTTAGCATGGGAAGAACCTATTTTCAATGAATCTAAGCAATTTAATTGAGAGCCTTTAAAAATAATCAGCAGCAGTTAGTTTGTTTTCATGACTGAAGGACACGTTTCCCCTCAGATGTAGAAACCCCAATTTTCTCATGCAACTGGTAGGAAACTGCACCTGAAGAACATTGCACCCTGGAAACACTAAGTGATCTTTTTAGCATTCCTAGTTTTGCAGGTGGTTGCCAAAGCCATGTTTCCTTAGTTTCTAAATAATTGCCCCACCCACCCAGCTTGGACCTAGGTTCATGATATTTGGGTAGCTGCATTCTGCACATTGCAGTGTCTTTTAATTGGGGTAGGGAGGAGGGGAAGGATGGAAAATCTGCTAAAATAATTATAGTTCCTTCAAAACCTTCTTTCCTTTTTTCCTTCGGGCTGGGGCTGAGGAGGTTCAAACGTAACTTCATCTAAAGCTGCTTGACCCCTATTTGATTGAAAGAAACATCTGGTTTCCAGGCTTCCAGCTGTTTCTCCTATCCAGAGGTAGCCAATTGTAGACAGATGTGACATTTCCTCAGCGTGCTGTGTTGACATCACCGACATGCACCTTACTTGAACAATGAACATCCAGGCTTCTCAACACCTTCAAATTTGAAGTAAGGCCAGTTAAGAAAGGATAAAACTCCATCCTGTTTGTAGGGGAAGGTAAACTCAACCAGATTCTCTGTGACCCTCTCTTCCCACCCATCCTTCTTTTATTGGAGCTTCATATCCTGTCTCTTAAACCCCAATACATTTTCTTTGATGCAGTGTGAATGAACCTCAAGATTCACTGGAAAAACCACGAACAGTGATGCAACCTAGAAAATGGGGAAGAAAGATTTTTAAATGTTAGCCACCCTCCAAAACAACCAGAATATAAAGAACCCCTCACAATTGCTAAATTTTGACCATTTCTTTCACTTTCTCCCTAATTCTGATCTTGTCATAGAACATTGGAAAGGAAGGAAAATTCCAATCTACATCATGCCTTAGATATGTCACCTTGGCCATATCACTTAACTTTTCTCAACCTCTGTTTCTTTGTTTCTTCATCCAGGGTTTGTGTGTGTGTGTGTGTGTGTGTGTGTGTGTGTGTGTGTGTTTCTGTGTGTGTGTCTGTGTCTGTGTGTCTGTGTATGTGTCTGTTTGTGTGTTTGTATGTGTGTATGATGATAGTAGCTATTCACAGAGTAGTTTTGAGGACCAATTGAGACATGTATAAAGCTCTCTGCAAACCTTAAAACACTACAGAAATGTTAGTCTCATTTCACTACTGATATTCCAAACAAGAATGAAAAATCCTACAGTGGTTCCCAATATTCTTGTAAATCAAAGGAACAATTGTGATAACATTTTGTTTAAAAAAAAAACAACTCTCCTCTGGATAGGTCTCCTGACCTCATTATCTAAATTTCTTATTCCATTACATAAATTGGTATGAAAATGTGTATATTTGTGTGCATATATGTATTTATGTATATATGCACAAATATTATACACACTCTTAAAAGATACATGTGTGATAATGGTACCATAGTACCTATTCACAGAGTGGTTTGGAGGACCAAATAAGACAACAAATATAGAAAACTCTTTGAAAACCTTAAAACACTATAAAAATGTTATTATTATTGCTACTCCAAATAAGAATCAAAATCCTACAATAGTTCCCAATATTCTTGTAAATCAAAGTAAAAATTGTGATCTCATTTGAACTTAAAAATAAAACAACTCTCCCCTAAATAGGTCGCCTGATCTATTTATCTTAATTTCTTATTCCATTACATAAATCGGATATGCATATATCTATGCATGTGAATATACATGCACAAATATTGTACACACCCAAACAACATATATGTGTGTATGCATGTGTGTGTGAGTATATGTATGTATGACTTACCTATATAAACTTTGAAATATAGGTTCATGGAATTGAGAAACTGTTTGGAATTGCTATCCTAAGCACTCTTGAAAAAGGCAGGCTGGATTGTTTGGTGGGGAATGCCAGAGCCATGTCTGTCTGCTGTGATCACACTATATAGCCACCACATCAGAGGGAGAGGCACAGCTGGAGGTACCTCAGAAAGAAACCTTATGGCATTGGGTAGCATGGCAATTTCAGGTAGCAGTAACTCTACCTAAAATAATGGACCACCCACTTTCTTTCTGTCCCCTTCCACATTCCATACTAAGCTTGCTTTTTCCTAGGACAAGTGTGTTCTTAACTTTTGGATACATGATTAACATTTAGAAATATTTTAGTGAATATCTTGTAATATAATTGGTTTCCTTGTAAAACCATATATTTTATTTATGCATTTAAAATCCTATTTTGAGATTTCATCAGAATACCAGAGGAGTCCATGACTCAAAAAGAGTTAAGAACTTTTGCTCTAAGGCCTCTGTAACTCAGGTCCAATAGAGCTGCAGGGGAAGAGATTACTGTGCTAGAACACTTGGGAAATTCCATTCAAGAAGAAAAATGAGTCTGAGATGTAGTGTGAGCTTTCAGGACTCTGTTTTAGGGGCAGGGGGCAGTGCTCTGGGGACTGAGGGTATCTCTTGGGGACCATTGATTGGTTTAAGCAGATTAGAGGGTTTATGTGGGGAAATAGTAAGTAATCTGGCTAAGTGGTCATCCAGTCTTTGTTTGGAGATGTCTAGTGAAAGAGAAGTTACTCTATTCCAAAGCAACTCATTCCACATAGTCGTAATTGGCACAAAACTATTGCTGTTTTTTCCCTTAGTACAAGCCCCTACTTATGGACCCCCAGGAATGGGAAACTCAAGAAAGATGCTCCATATCTTGGATGTGTCCATTTCCATGAATATCTTCCACGGCTTGAAAGTGCCTGGCTTCCCTTCAGGTTCCAGTGGAAGTCCCACTTTCAATAAGAAGCTTTTCCTGATTGATCCTTATTTCTACTGCCTTTCTTTGCTGATAATCTCTAATTT
This sequence comes from Macrotis lagotis, assembly GCF_037893015.1. Classification (NCBI taxonomy): domain Eukaryota; kingdom Metazoa; phylum Chordata; class Mammalia; order Peramelemorphia; family Peramelidae; genus Macrotis; species Macrotis lagotis. Next base: position 66,836,539 of record NC_133663.1, read on the forward strand.
ATTATGCATTTTTCTGCTCTCTATATAATTATTTACATGCTGTCTCCCGTCTTTAATCTATAAGCTCCCTGAAAGCAAGGACTTTTTTTGCTGTTCTTTGTTTTTGTTTTTACTTTGGTATTTTTTTTTGGGGGGGGGTGTTGCAAGGCAATGGGGTTAAGTGATTTGCACATTATCAAACAGATAATTAAAAAAGTTTTTGAGACCAGATTTCAACTCAGGTCCTCCTGACTCCAGGGTTGGTGTTCTATTTTTGCTGTTCTTTGTATCTCCAGTGGTTAGCAGGTCAGCATAGTGCTTGGAAGATATCATAATAAATGCCTCTTTTGTTATTCTTCACAAGAACCACTTCAGTGGGTATTAATTTAGTGCTTAACTTTTCCCACCAACATTTATAGTTTAAAAGATGTCTATTAGTATATTAACAACATTTATAGTTTAAAAGATGGTCTATTAGTATATTAACTTAGAACTGCAAGGACCTCAGAAATCATCTAGTCTGAGCCCCTCATTTTACAGTTGAGGGAACTAAAACCCAGAGAATAAAGGGGCACATAACTAGAAAGTGTCAGAGTCAGGATATGAACCCAGGTCTTATGATTTCTAGGGCAGGGTAATTTTCACTCCACTATGAGCAAAACTACCATCAATAGTAGACTTCCTAATAGCAACAAATTTTCTGGATTCATTTATCTCCATGTACTTTCAGTCCTCTTATTATGTAGGATGATACATCTATAGAGGCAGAGGCAGACATACTTCCATGCTGGCTCAGCACTACCTTGAGTCTTGCAAAATACTATTCTGCACGCTCTTTATGAAGCACCTTTTAATCAAAATGATAATGGGAATTTCTGGGTGGAAAAGAAGCAGAATAAAGGTAATAATCAGTAATAATGATAAAACATTTAATATTAATTTAATTAATATTAATAATACTCATTTTCTGTTCTAGTTCAAGGTTTGCTTTCCTCTTAAAAATCAGATGAGATTATGCCCACTTTATTGATACACTGACTCTGAGCAATGTGTACTTACTCATTTAAGATCATACAGCTAGTAATTATCAGGATTAGAGTCCAGGTCATGGTATTCCTTATCATGCCTCCCTTATTCCCCCTTAATATGATTAAGTAACTTGTGGCGTCAGTGAATGCTTGAAAGCAAACATGAATTTTACACCAATGAGAGAGAAGGAAACAAGTTGATTAGAAGAGGAAGACAAGGTGGATTGTTCTAGGATGTGGTATTTAGGAATCTTCCTCCCAAGACAAACCCAGGAACTGTATGAACACAATTTCAAAGAACTTTTCACACAAAAAAATCAGATTTAAACAACTGGAAAAATGTCGATTGCTCATGGTTAGGTCGAGTTAATATAACAAAAATGACAATTTAATCCAAATTAAATTACTCATTTAGTGCTATACCAATCAAACTGCCAAATAATTATTTTATCAAGGTAGAAAAAATTATAACAAAATTTATCTGGAGCAACAAATGGTCAAGAATATCAAGGAAATTGATGAAAAATTATTTAAATAATTAGAATGTGGATGGGAATATTTAGGACTTCTATACTCAAAAGTCTTGTTTGAAGTCTCTTGAACTGAAGCCACACTATGAGAAATTTATGGAAACTGTGATAGGGAGATAAAGGAAATACTAATCCAAAGTTTAAAAAAGGATTGAAAAAGGATGGTTAAAATAGAATGGGGGAAGATATCACAAGTATCACTTAAGAGAGGAGGAGACAGGAAGTCTAAGCTTTTGAAAACAGATGTCCCCTTGCTTTATGTTTTTACCTGGAAAGGTAACTATTGTATAGGGTTGTAGTTCTGACACTGACTTTTACCATTTGAATCACTTTGGACATTCTTTTAACTTCAGTTTCTTCAGAGGAATAATAATATTTGTACTATTATTCCTAAGAATTATTATGAGTTTCTTTTGATGTTGGCATGTAATTGACACATTGGTCGCCATCAAGGCATCTGGTTAAATGTATAGTGAGTGCGAACAATGCATTTTTTCCACTCTGCCCCACATTTATCTATCCATCCTGCTGTAGTTCATTCTGGTTTTCTCTTCTCTAGAAGAATGCTTCTGATCTATGGGAACTTTTCTTCTCCAGAATTAGCACTTAGCTCACTAGCAGTTATTCATCCAAGCTATTTTTAACCACAGAAACAGCATGTTACAAAAGGCAGGCAGGGCTCCTGTGTCTAGAATGGATGACTGGGCTGTTGTGGTGGCTTTTCTTCAATTTACTTTAGGCCATATGGGCTGAAGGGGAGGGCATAGGATACCAACAAAGGTGTACTGGGTTTTACTCATTAATCCTTAGAGGAATCATTCATGTCCCTAGGGCTATTAAACCAGCAGGGATTTTACATGATTTATGGACAAAATTAGCACAGGTGCATCTCTTTGAAAAAACTCATAGACAAAAATATCAGTTTATAGAGAGTGTTAGGATTAGAGGATGTTAGCTTGGAGATCATATTGTCTAACATCCTCATTTTACAGATAAGGAAATTAAAATCCAGAGAGGTTAAATATTTGTGCAAGGTCACACAGCAAGTCAATCATAGAGTCAAAATTTGAAACATGGTTCATTGACTTTTCAACAGGGATTTGTCATTATCTATACAAAATTATTCAATTTACATTCTTTCCAAATGTCACCAGGAAAATGTCTACTATATCAAATGTGCTGACTTCCGGCACATGAAAGAGCTCTATGAAAACAGAATCTGTCCATTCATCTTCATCTCATGCTTGATGAAAGACTTGATAGAAGGGAAGTAATCCCCTCTGTTTTAACTTGGTTAACATTTGGGTGAAAATAAAAGGAAGAAGAGAGAGAAGTGATTTGTTATAGGTGTCAACTACAGATCACCTTAAGAAATGGAATACATGAATTATGAATTTGGGGTACAGATCAAAAAACTGAAATATGGATAAAACACACTTCTGATGGGAGACTACAAATGTAGGCATTTTCTGAGAGTATACATTTTTTGCCAAATGTATGATTTATCATAAATTATTGACTAGCCTTGTTGATAAGGAAACATGCTGTCCTGCATATGCTTCCAACAATAAGGAGAAACCATTTGGAGAAATGTAAACAAAAGGCAAGGAGAAAATTCCAAAGACATTCTAGTGTTCAAGATAGATAATAATGTTTGTCCTTCGTTCTCAAGGAAGACCACAACATCCGGGAGGTGTTGCCATGACAAATATGTGAATTGGATTTGAATGAGGGGTCTGTGCCAAGTCACCAGTCTCATTTTTCTCCTCCAGAGTCATCTAAGTCTAGTGTCCAGATATGGTTCAGGACAACTGGAGATGGCCCTGAATGTGAGGTGGTCAGGTTAAGTGACTTGCCCAAGTCATACAGCTAGTTATGATAAGTGTCTGAGTGTAGTGGTTGTCACAATAGCCTAACACAAGAAAGTTCCCTGGTTTGAAACCAGGAGGAAAAACAAATTTGGGGATCAAGATAGATAAATAGGAGAAGGTCAAGAATAGTCGTTCATGGAGATCTAACTTTAGTAGAGAAAAATATAGGCAGATTCCCATGGATTGAATTCTAAGAGTCAGTCTAGAGGGAAGATAAAGATTGAATTTATAGAAGTTTCTCTCTAAAAGCCAAATGATGCTGTGTGAGACATGGTAGTGTTTAACATTTTTATCATTTAGTGATATAACAAGATAAAGGCATAGAAAACAAGTTTATAAAGGCTATGGATAATATGAGTCTGGGAAACATAACTAATAGATTGAAAGAGAGGATGTACATCTAAAAGGTTTCATCAGTTTGAAATGAGAGACAAATTTGATAAGATAAAATTTAATAGGTATGAATATAAAGTCATACTTGAATTAAAAAAACCAAGTGTACAAAAAATTAGCATTAGAGAGATATAGCTAAACAGATACTCCCTTGAATAAGACCTGGTGATTTTAGAGAACTGCAGGTCACAGAGGATGGAAAATGAGATTTGGAATCAATAAGACCTAGCTCCATGATTTCAAATCCTGCCTTAGTCATATGCGTAGCTCAGTTTCCTTGTTTGTAAAATGAACTGGGGAAGGCAATGGGAAACCATTCCAGTATTTTTGCCAAGAAAACCCCAAATGGTGTCACAAGGAGCCAGATATGACTAAAATGACTCCAGGGCAACGAGTCCATAAAATAGTATATAAGGCAACCATAAATCTTAATATTTCTTAGGGTAATTTCCCATAGGTTTGGTCTCAGAACAAAGACAATTATTAGTAGATATTCCAGTATATCAAGTATATATAGAATATTGTTATTGTTTTTAGTTTTCCTACTTCAGGACAAATATTGTTAAACTATAAACAGAATGATGGAAAACTAACGGGGATCTGAGGAAGCATCATCAATTAAAATATTTGAAAGGGAGGTAGAATTTATTCTGCCTGAACTAGGAAGAAAACACTAAAGTCAGTGAATTGGTGAAAGTTTCAGAGAAGTAGATTTCAGTACTATCTAAGGAAGAAACTTCCTAATAATTAAAGTGGCCTCTAAAGGGAATGCCCTGCTTCAGGAGATAGTGAGCTGCCCTTCACTGAGCATCCATTAACCAAAGACCACACAACTGCTTAAATAGATGTAGTAAAGGGGTGTCATGCTTTAATTAGGATTTGAACTAAAGTAATTTCTTTTGCTAACTTGGAGATTTTAGGTGGAAATACAATTGGTTGCCAAAACCAAAATGATAAGAGATCAAAAGATTGTCAATTTGAGAGGCATAAGGTTTTCTGAGGTTTAAATTCTGTCTTCTTACATGGTGGCATGTTGGCTAGCCATAAAGGAAAGTCAATTTGGAGACTAATTAGGTGGGGCTCATTGCCATGGGAGAACATGACCATTATATATAATTAAAAAAAAGATACCTTAAGTTAAAATTCCAATTCTCTTCAACTCAACAATTTCCTCTTCTTGGTAGAGGCATGGGATTATAATATAAAATAATGTAAGTGTTGCCAGGCATACTTTTTTGTAGATTATTTTTACTCAATTGTTTTTCTAAATGTATTAGATGGAGGGATAGCTATTTTAAGGAATTGATCATGATGTATGAAACTGAAGGCAGAGCTAAGGTTTGTCCTTTAAAGAAAGGAAAAAGTATAACAGATAAAGATGGAAGGAGAATTACATTTGTTTCTTGGTGGCAAAAAACAACCACCTTGTAAAGATGCAAAATTCTAAGTACCAAATAATATCACAATATAACCTTCCCAAAATATCATTATTTTTTGGAAAAGAAATTTTAATTCAGGCTCAGATTCAATCTTGACCTCCAAAGTCTGTTGACTCTGGGAAAATGTGAGGAGGGAAGACACAGAATGAACATATAGAAAAATGAAACCAAAGAGGAAAAAAAAATAAACTGGGGAATCTAGCCTAGGAAAGGGAACTTGAAAGGTGATTTACTAGTAGTCTTTAGGCATGAGAGTGAAAGGATGACCAGCTGTTCTACATTTCCACTGGGAATAGAATAAAAATAAAAAAGGTTTAAAGTCCAACATGAAGAAATTAAGTTAGCTCTTTAGAAGAATGTCTGACAGTGAGGGTTGTAAAATACTGGAAGAGGTCACTGAAGGGAATTATGGGATCAGCTTTGGAAATTTTAAAAAGTAAGCTACTTTTTCTTTTGTCTGGCATTTTAAATATGGTCCTCTCTAATGAATAAGAAGTTTTTTCCAAGATCATTCTGGATCTGAGTCTATCTGAGGCAGAGCTAACTTGGGAATAATGTAGAGATTTTCAGATTGGAAATAATTCATAAACATCAGCAATAGTGGCAGGCTTCCATAAAACCTGGGCCTGCTCTTCTTACTGGTTTCTTTGTTACTGCTAATTCATCCACTTGTCCAGGTCTAAAACTACTGGAATTATCTATGATTTCTTTCTCACTATCATTCTTATACATCTCTTGTCAAATAATGACACAGGTCTTTGCAGATAGCAGGCACTTAATTGATTAGGAAAAAATGAATGAAGTCATTTATTTCACAATCATGACATTTCTCATATCATCCCTTCCTCATATATATTCTCTTTGGCACTGCCCGAGTGCTGACCCTCACTGCCACCAGTCTGGACTAGCATAATAGCCTGTTAACTGACACCTATCTTTCTCTGCCTCAATCCATCTTTTGTACTGTAAGTGCCATCTTCCTAATACATTAACTCTGATCAAGTTACCCTTCTGCTCAAAGTCAACCAAAGGCTCCACAAAACACCTGAAAAAAAAAGTCCAAACAACTAAGACTTACATTCTGGGTACTCCTTGATTTGATGCCAGCAAAGCTTTTTTCAGTTTAAACTCTTGCACCCACACTATAGTCAACTTAAATTAATTGCTCCCCCCAAATCCTTCTCTCTCACTATTATCAATTTTTGGTAATATCCAACAGCTAAATTTCCACCATCATTCAATGAATAGCATGAATAACAGGAGAATTTGGAGGATTCTTGGAATCTTGGATTTGGGAGTCAGAAGACTGAAATTCAAATTCCAACTCTCCTACTTGCTACCCATGTGCCTATAATGCTTTATTTTCCCTCTCTGAGCCTCAATTTTCCAAACATGAAATGAATGGGTCAGACTAGAGCATCTCTAAGCCTCCTTCCAGCTGAGAATCCAATGATCATTTACCCCGATGTTATGTTGATGATCCCCGGGCAGATCCATACCCTTCTTCCACTTATTTCTTATAGACCTCATATTCTATCTTGTAATATTCTTAATGTGCCTATGCTATATTACCCTTGAAAATTATAAGCTAAATCCTTGAGGACACTTGCAGACCTTGCTTAATTGATTTCAGTGCTCTCCCTCTTCACCTCCCCTTCATAGAATTCCTGAGTTTCAAGATGGGGTTCAAGTGCTACCTTCTCCAGTAAGTTTTCACAGGACCTTGAAGAAGTTAATGTTCTCCTGCCTCTACCCCAAGGTTGTGTTGTATTTTGCATATACTCATTTATATATCTGGGTCTCCTCTATCAGAATATGAACTCCTCAAAGGCAAAATAAAGGACTTTTTTTCCTTTTCTTTATATCCCCGGTACCTAAACCAGTTAAGATCTTAAGAAATCCATGTTAGTGTGTTTTTCCCACTTAGTTCTAACTCTTCTTTCACAATTTGACTAATATGGAAATATGATAAATATTATTGTACACAACCTTTATCAGATAGTTCATTGCTATAGGAAGAGAGGAAGGAAAAAAGGTGGGACTCAAAAGTTTGAAAAGGGTGAATATTGGAAACTATTTGTACATGTAATTGGAAAAAAATAAAATAATTTTTAAAAAGTAAATGCATATTAATTGATTGATTGCAAGGTAGTTCAAGGTAAGTTCTGGGGATGAAAAGTCTTTTAGACATTCTATCTGATGTGCACTTCTTCCTCATAACATAACTTATTCTCCATATCCTTTTTTTCTGGTCACCCAATATATATGCTGGACCACTGCCAGTCATCCTAACTTTTGTCTTGCCACTGGATTTTGGTTACTAGAGGAGAGAATGAGGCTGAGGACTTTGTGCAATTCTGCCTCACTTAAATCCAATTCAAAAGCTAGTCAAAACATCACCTTCATAATGCTATTGGTCTTCTTTGAGAACAAAAGACCACCATCACCACCACCATTAATAATAAAAATATTCTCATCAACAGCAACAGCTATATGGAAACCTTTCCTCTTTTTCCAGCTGTTTTTACCATTGTACTGATTTGAATGCATGTTGTATCCCCCATCCCAAGTAAAATGTAAGCTCTGTCTGCTTTATTTTTAATTTTTGTATTACTGATTTTTAGCACAATGCCCTGTAAGAAGATACTTAAAAAAGTGAAATTATGCCTGCTTCTTATAAAAGCCTCCAAATCAAAAAAATTGTGGATTCAAATGTCTCTCCTCTGACCTTGGGAAGATCACTTAATATCAAGAGTTACAAACAGCTCTTCAGACTGAAGGAAGTAGATCATTTCCTAATCTATATTGTAGAAGGATTTTGTTAAATTATATAATGAGACAAATCCAAAAATCTGAATTTCTTTTAAGTATATATTCTTCCTATTTTTGATAAAATATCACCAAATTTAAAATAATGCAAGGTTATTAAATTCTTTCAAAATAGACTCCCTAATCAATAATTTTTTTTCAGGCCAACGGAGCTGATTGAAAATTCTAGGGCACTAAGATCAAAGCAAGTTAGTACAATAGAAACATCTTATGAGTAGGGACTGTTTTATGTCTTTGTGTTCCCTCTGCCTGGCTCTATTCATACCACATAGGGCTTAATAAATGTTAATTGATTGTTTGATCAATTGATAAACAGTAGATTGTTTAATACCTGTAGGCATTCACAGAGTGCTATAATATTTATTCAAAATACAAGTCATCTCAGGAATCATTTGCCTATTTGAAATTAATAGATCAATTAATAAATATTTCTTAAGTACCTAATATGTGCATATCTTGGTATAAGCACTTGGGATTCAGAAAGGGGCAGAAAACAATTCTTGACTTCAAGCATCTTACATTTGGGACAAATGAGGTCCGTAGGATCAATTCATAAACTACCATGAGTTCTTTAAAAGTTACTGAAATAATTTTGAGAGTATTAGCAGGAAACTAAACCTACAGATATAAAGTTTTAAGGTTTACAAAATAATTTCCTTAGTGTCAGTACTGTTATAAGGCCCATTCTATTTATGAAGAAACTAAAACACAGAGAATATATAAACTTCCTAGATCTTGATCTGAAAGGAGCCTCATATCATCTAGTCCAATTCCAACAGTGTACCAATGAGGAAAATATGACCCAGAATGGTTAAGGAACTTGCCCAAGGTCATGCAAGTATTAAGCATTAGGGATAGGATCTGGACCCAAATCTTCTGTAATAAAGGGTTGGTTCTATAATATAGAGTTGGTTCCATTTCCCTTATATCATAGCCAAATGATTTGTTCTGGAATGGGTAGATTTCCAAATAGAAGCTAGTCAAGTGTGTTCTGGTAAATGTTAGAAAAATACCTTTCCAGAAATATATATATATATATATATATATATATATATATATATATATATATATATATGTGTGTTTGTGTGTGTGTATGTGTGTGTGTGTAAAATTTTGAGTTTAATTTGCATCATTAACATATTCCACATCTCTTCCTGAAATCTATAACAATCAATAATTAAAAGAAACAGTTAAGCCTTGATTTGAAATATTAGATTATTTCTGATATGTAAACTCTCACATTGAAAATTTAACTACCAGCTCTTTGGAACTAATTTGATCTGGTTCCAGTACATTCCCAAATCTAGATCTTCTGATTCTAAATTCCTGGGTAGTACTGTGGAAAGAGCACTGGCCTTGTAGTCTGGAAGATAGGAGTTCAAATCCAGACTCAGATGCTTGACACTAACTTGCTGTATGACCTTGGGCAAGTCACCTAAACCTGATTGCCTCCCATCCAGGGCCAGCTCCAATCATCCTGATTCATATCTGGCCTCAGGACCCACATGGCTCTGGAGGAGAAAGTGAGACTGGTGACTTAGCACAGCATCCCTCATTCAAACCTAATTCTCATGCTTATCATGGCATCACCTCTCTGATGTCATGGACCTGGAGAACAAAGGACAAATACTATCATCATTGTCTTCCCATTATCCCATGTTAACTCATTGGAGTTAAGTCTGGAACAATAGCTAAGCTCAGCTCTTAAAGGGACTGATGAATAAAGGCAACATTTTTCCTTTAGCCACTTTCATTGGAATTCATCACATCTGGCTCTCATTTTAAGGTAATTGTAGGATCATCATCACCTCTGAAGCATATTGGCTATTTACCCTGGACAAGCCATTTACCCAAGGCAATTCTCTATGACTAGAAGTTTCAAAGAAGTTTTGCTGATAGAATAAGTTTCATCTTACCAATGAAGTCACAGCTTTAGTCCCTATGCTGGTATAAAAAACAAATATCCTTTAAGGTTTGCTAAGCACTTCCTATCCATTATCTCATTTGATTGCCCAGTAATCCTGTGTAACAAATACTACTATGATTCCCATTCTATAGAAGAGGAAATCAAGGCTTAATTAAGTAAAAGCACTGCTTAATAGTTTTAAGTGGACAGGTTCCAACCCAGGTCTTCTTGACTCTAGGAGACATAATCTTGGAAAAGTGCCTTAAACTCATTTTCCTCATCTCTAAAATGGCAAGGTTGGACTGGATGTCCTCTGAGGAGGCTTTCAGCACTAGAGCTAGGATTCTTTGACCTCTCTAAAATGACAACACCCATCTGTTTCATATGACCATATGTTTGCAATTGAAATAGACTTCAGAAAGGATCTAGACCCAGTCCTTCATTGAACAGATGAAGAAAATGAAAGGGAAGCTAAATTTGCCCAAGGTCCAACAGTTTAAAAAAAGTACCAGGCATGAGATAAGTCCAAGAATTCTCATTCTGAACCTAGTGTTCTAGCCACTCTTCCATGAGACTAGTTTATTTAAAATAATGTCTACTTAAATCAGAAAAAAGTAATCAAAGATCACCTGAAATTTGAGATTATCAATTTTTTTCTTTTACAACTCAGGTCATCATAGGCACAAAATGAAGGAAATCAGTTAATCTTCATCAAAAACTAGTCATCAGGTATCTAATTGAAAAATGGGACTGAATAGTGACTTGGTCTCTCCCTTTTATGAAATTTCACACCCTTCTAAATCAAGCTAAATTAGCTTCTTTTAACCCCAGAATAGCAGCAGATTCCTCTTATTCTTGTGAGTGTCAAAGACACATGCAGCTGTGTTACCTAGGGTATAATTGTTCAATCTTAAATAACAAGACAAAGTGTCTTGCCAAAGTTTCTTCTCTGATACTGAATTATTAAGTATTGAGCATTGGACCCTGAATTGTGCCAGGTCCAGAATCTGAATTTCCAAAATCCACTATCCATTGAAAGAGTAGCACTGAGTGGCCCTTACCTGTTATTCTTAGGTCACTGAATTTAGAATTTACTGTGCAACTACAATTTTTAAAAAAAAATTAAATAGGCATTTCCTATGTTTTCAGGCCACGTGTACCATTAGGATGGTTGACTTCCTTATAATTTTTCACAAGGTCTTGAATTTTACAGTTTTCTCCTTCCCTCCTTTCCCATCCCTCTCCCCCTTACAGAAAATAATCTAATATAAACTCCTCATGCATGATTATACTAAACACAGATTCATATTAATATTATTGCAAAAGAAGAATCAAATCCAAATAGAAGGGGGAAAATACATTAAAGAGAAAAAATTGACACAATACATAAGACAACTTTTAAAAACTGAAGATAGTAAGCTTTGGTCTGCACTCAAACACCCCACTTCCCTCTCTGGACATATATATATATATATATATATATATATATATATATATATATATATATATATATATATATATATGTATATATATATATGTATATATATATGTATATACATATATATATATATATATAGATGGTATTTTCCATCACAAGTCTTTTAGAATCATCTTTAATTATTATATTGCTGAAAAGAACACGTCCATCATAACAGATCATCACCCAATGTTGTTAGTGCATACAATGCAGAACTACTTTTTAGTAAAATAGGATGAAAATTTATCACAAGAACATGACAAACTTCACTGGGAACAATGAAAAAATTCAAAACAAATGAATTCATGGATTTTAAGATTTTATTTGAGTTTATTTTTTAAATGGAAATTTGCTCAAGGTTTCCCATATCCCTTGTCCTCTACCCAAAAGTAACAAAAGCCCAAATGAAACAAGACAGATATGAGGTGCACTGGACTATGAAAAGGCCCGTTTTGCTCATTCCTTGCTTGCAGAGGCTACATAAGCCATCAATCAGAGCATTTTGAAGTTGGATATACCTTCAGGAGACTCCAGTTCAATCTCTTCCTTTCATAGGTAAGGTCTTGCAAATAGCCAATAGCAGAGCTCAAATTGGACATCATGTCTTCAGATTTCAGAAGGCTTTTCATCTTTATCTTAGTGTCTTATTGTATCATCAGAATTTAAAAGGCAGATACAGGATGCTATCTATTAAATGTAAAATGAGGTACAAAAAAGATGTATCTAATTTCTTTTAGTTCAATTTTGGACCAAGAACTTCCCAACAAGTTATATATGGCAAAGAAGGATTAGAAAAACAAAATATAACCCTGAATCATTTCCTAAAAATAAAATTCAAAATTCAAGGGCACATCCGAAAATATCCAATTCAAATGGTACCTGCACAAAAGATACCTCTACAAGACCACCATTTGCCTAAAAACTTTGAACATCTCATTACCTCCCAAAGCAGCTCATTGAATTTCAGGAGCAAAGTTTATTCCACTGTAAAGTTGAAATATGCCTCTTTGGAGCTTGTATCCATTCTTCCTTGTTCCAGCCTAAAAAGCTAAACAGAAAAATCTGAAGTTATTTCAATGTAGGGACACTTCAAATAAGTGAAGACAGCTTATGTAACCTCCTAGTGGGAGGAAACTTCTTCAAGATAAACATTTCAATTAAAAGTCTTTAAAAATGATACAGCAACAAATCCTCCCTACATCCCTCACACTGCTACCTCTGGTTCAGAAAAATGTAATAAAGCAAAACTCACTCCAGGGATGGTCTATCAGGGAGAAGATACAAGCAAGGTAATCAGAGTAGGGTGGCTAAGTGAAATAGAGGAGACTTCTCCTAGGGATTTGTACTTCAAAGTTCTCATATACTCCTCATATACAGAGGCCAAAAAATGGTTCTAGGTTTATTTACCCTATTCTTCACCCTCTGGTGTTACAAGATAGAGTATAAAAGAACTCTGAATTCTAAGAGGATGACTCAAGTCTTATTTTTCTTATTGCCTTATAACACCAGACAAGTCACTCGGGTCCTGATGTCAACCTTAATAGAACTATAGTATGTCAGTTAAGAAAGAAGCCTTTGGTGAGCCTTGCATTAATATGAGGTTATCATTATAAGCATCAATTATTATGCTATAGATATGCAAAAGGGCTGGTAGGCAGTTAGTATCTTCCCAGATATTGTGCTAAGCACAAAAGATACAAAGAAAAAAGCCAAAACACTTCCAGCCTTAATGGAACTCAGACTTTACCCTAATACTAAAATGAGACTACGTACATGAATTCATTCAAACTCTGTACAAAGCTAATAGAAGTTATCTTTATACAGGAAAACTCGGGTAGCTTGAGGTGTAAGGGACAGTCAGTGTCAAAGCACAGAGATGAGCAGCATCGTCATGCCTGAAGGACCACAAAAAGCCCAATTTGAATGCATGAAAAAATGTAATTTGTTAGAATATCGGAAACATAGGAAAGAGCTGGGTGGCAAAGAACTTTAAATGGCAAACAGAGAAGTTTATAACAGGTGATAGTTTGGCATTTACTGACTATGGAGTTAATATAATTAGCTGTGAGCTTTAGAAAAATCACTTTGATGTCTATAAGAAGGACAGATTGGATTGGGAAAGAGATGAATATGGGAGAATAATTAGGATATTGCTGCCATAATAATCCAGGTGAGATTTGTTCAAGTTCTGATTGAGGATAGTGGCTATGTGAGTACAGAGAGATTTAATATAAAAATACAATATTTATTCATTTTTGGAATGGATGGATGGAAGGATGGATGCATGAATAATAGTAAGAATAATGCTTCATTTTCACAGAACACATTTAACTTATCAAAGTGATCTATTATTTTATTTTCTTCAGGTTATGCTTTCACATGAGTTTTGCTACTAAATCTTTTGTTTACTGAAAGAATAACTAAGAAAGATTAGGTTCTTTTTTCAAATATGATGGTTATTGGAGATGGATGCCTTAATTTCTATCAAAGTTGCTATATTGATGAAGAATCAAAAGTCATGAATGAAGTGTGGTGTGGGTAGGGAATGACTCTTTAGGGAAGCATTGTACATGCAAAAAAAATAATTGGTTCTTAGACAAAGCATTTTAACTAGCTGTGCCAACATACAGACAGGTGGTGTCTTCCAGGATTTCTAATGATTCCATAGTATCTCAGATGTAAGCCTGCTCTGCCAATGTGTGTCCATTAGTATCAACAAAAGACAACCAGAAAGAGATGGGAATTGATAATGACTACTTGGTAATTCCTCCAGACTTAGACCCCTGCACCAATGTTTCCTTGCTCTGAAGATCAAACCAATGCTGGTCTTCTTATCAAATGAGACTTTCCCTAGATATAAACATGCAGATAAATAACTCCTTCTCTCCTCACTTCAGCTGTCAAATGACTGAATAACATTGTGTCTGGCAAGGTTCCCATTGCAGAGAATTCATTTAATTCCTTAGCACAGTTTACATTAATTTCATTTCTGTTTTCCTACCCTTGTCTACTTTCATGGAATTCTCCCAGGAATAGTTGCTCAAGGATTGTGTACTGTTGTATACAGCTGCAAGGGGCTGGGCTGCAGGCCAACATGTGTGAATACTGGGAAGGTCAAGGGGTCTACAGAAAGCTGGCTGGGCCTTGCCCCCTCCCTCTCCTCTGAGGATCTGCTCCACACTTCATCACAGAGGAAAGCATCTCCCGCAGCCATTTGAGTCTTGTGCAACCAAAATACACCAAAGTCGAATGTGAAGCCCTGGAATTCAGAGGTCAGATCTGAATGCAGCAGATGGAGGAGAAGGGCAGGATACCAGAGGGAAGATATTAGAAAGCTGGAACATTTCAGAGATAATCTGATTTAATCTGATTTAAAAGAGGCATCTCTGGGACCAAGCAGGGGGGCAAACCAATAAATTCCCATCCTGCTGCGGTCAATAAGAGGAGAATTTGTTACTCCTAGTAATGGAAGCAATAAGTTAGGAAGATTGAGTCCCTGAATGAAGTATGAATTGGACTCATGCTGATCTTTGGAATGGCTAGTGTCAACAAAGTCCCTAATCCTTAGGCTTCTCTTTCAGTTATGAATTTGCTAAGGGGAACAACCTATGGATTACTCCATTTCAATGCACATTTTCAATACTCCCCTGGTTTTTAGCAATCACTCACTGAATCTCTGTACTTGAATTTATCTTCCAATACCAGATTCCTCAAACATGTTTATCTGTTTATTGCTCCAGGTAAACAAGACAACTATCTCTTCTCTGAACATGGGCTTCCATCTCCTCTCTCTCTCTCTGGGCATTCCTCCTTATCTTTGCTTCTCAGAATCCCTGAGGACCTCCAAGGTCCAGCTCAAATGTTACATCATCTGGGTAATCTTCCTGATACTCAGCCCCTTCCTTTCATCCTTTAGGGTTCGCTCTCTCTTCAAATGAAAGTGTGTTTGATTATCTACATGTACGTTGTAACTTGAAACATGTATTCTCCTTAAGAACCTATGGACAACAGCATTTCCATAACATTTTCAATATTCCCCTGGTTGCTAGCAATCACTCATTGGATCTCTGTTCTTTAATTTATCTTCCAAGACCAGAATCCTTTGTCTTTATATGGCCAACCTAATACTTTTTTTTCAGTAGGCTATACCTACTAAGAACACATAAAATTGTATTAAATGAACTAATTTAGCATATCCCTACCATATTCTTAGGGTAAATTGGAATCCAGGCTTTCAGATACTGCTCTTTCTACTCTTTCCATAATATTATAAATGACTTCTTACCTATATGAAATACATTTCCAGAAACATAGATACTTACGGTTAATAATAGGGTTAATTATAGGCAATATTTTTTTTCAAAATCTTATTAAAATAGACCTTTTCTCTATAGCAACACAGAAAATACCAAAAAAAATAAAATCTATGGTCACTATACCTTTAATCAATAAGCTACATTTCATATTTAATTATGCCTTCAACCAACTTGCAAAACATTTATATCTTCTTGTTAATCTGCTTCTTGTATCACTGGGTTTTTCTGCTCTAAGTATGTTTTGGAAACCAATTTTACATCTCTCTTGACCTCCAAGTCCTTCAGGATTTTAAAAAAACCCAAATATTTGGAAGGTATAACCCTTATTAATAAGAGTAAAGTATGAGGCTTTTGTCGTTTCATTGAGCCCATTGGAAAATGAAACCCAAATCTTGTCCTTAACTAATATTTGAGTCATATGGACTGTGTAAGTTTTTAGGAAAGAGAATTGACTCTCTACCAATCCAACTTCAAGTGAAGGAACCTGAACCTTCCCAGATTCTATAAGGATATAAGTGATAATAAAACTTGCTGAAGGCGAGTCTCTCTATTGAAGTGGGATGTTTGCCCCTCTAATATCATTCATTACTTTTATCTGGAAGACTCAGCCCTAGTATATAGTACTATGAATCTTGATATGATTCTAGAGATAGACAATCAGACAAGCAGAGTCAGACAGGCTACAGATAGATATAAATCCGACTAACAGATAAATAGAAGATAGAGACAGACAGACAGAGATAAATATAGATGTATGAATAGACAGACACAGACAGATAGATAGATAGGATTGACAGATAAATAGGACACATAGGCAGACAGATAAGAGAGCTAGCGAGGTAAAGAGATAGATAGATAGATGGTAGATAGATAAGTTCCTACTTTGATGAAGTTTATATTCTGAAAGAGTAAAAGAATAATAAAAGGGAGCAGCAAAGTAAAGATGGGGACAATTTGCCAGTAAGAGGAAGTGAAATAAGAAAAGTTGAATTGTGAATGAAAGGGTATAATACATATGTATATATATATATATATATATACACACATATACATATATGTTATATGTGTGTATGTTCTGTATATATGGTTATGTGTATAAAGAGACATTGAGGTGTAAGTGTAGATACATACACATGTGATTTGTGTGTGTATTTGAGAGAGATAGATGGAAACCTGGACACGAGTCAGTTTTGATGTGTCCAGGACAAGCCCCAGGTAGAAGAAAGAGTTAAGAGTTAAGGATGGTTTTTCAAGATAAGCCCCTGGGATTAAACTTGATCCCTATAAATCTCAATTTTAGATCTAGATCTAAATAAATCTCTAATTCATAATTATCTTTCCTTCCCAGACGTCTTCCTCTCTCTTCCATATAATCTGACATAGAACTTTTTTTTTTCTGCCTCTCTGTTATTCTCTATGAGAATAACCTGTGGTGCTTATTCACTTGGCTATGTGTCCCTTGGAGTATCAGGAATGTCTAGCAACCTCCTCACTAAGCCAAATTCTTTGTATACAATAGGTGCTTAATAAAGTCTTTTGGACTGAATTATTGAACTGAATTCATTTGTGGTCTCTCTGATTATTCTTCTACTCACAAGGGGAAAAAAATCCACTGGCAGCTCCAATTTCTTCTTCAGTCTGTTCTCTATTAAAATAAAAATTAAATCAAATTAAAAAGTTTCCCACTTTGGGCTTTGCACTTAAGGAGAAGAGAAGAACTTTGTCCTTTAGTAGAGGAGGACTTAAAAAAATAAATAAACCAAATAAATCCAATAAGCCCCCTACTAGCAGTTCCAATTTCTCTTTCCTTTCTTCAACATTTGGGAGGGGAAAGAAAAAAAAAAGAATTTTCTACTTTTTTGCATTCAGTGCCCTTTCTCTATTAAATTCAGAAAGAAAAAGAGATAGAGGGGAGGGGGGAACACTTCTCAGCTTCTCTGGGATAGTAAATACAGAGATTGGGGTTTAGGACTTTCATGAAAGAGAGAATTTCATCAGTAATCAATCAGCAAATCTCCAATGGGTTTTTCCTCTCTACTCCAGCCTAGCACAACAAGCTGAAGCCCCAAACAGGGAAGAACATAATTCTGACTTCAGCATAGGTTTGCAAAAGTAACTTTTATTCAATGATTGATTCCTGAAACTTTGAAATGGGGAAAAAAATATGAAAGTTCTGAGAACAACTGACAAAAACTGATCTCCAAAATCAAATTTATAGTTCCTATGCCTGACCATCTATTTCCGGAAAAGTATCCATACCAAGCTATCTGTCAGAGAAGGAACAGCTCAGTACCAGTCCATCCATTCATTCATTTTCCCTTTACCAGATACACACATATCAATACACATGTATGCATGTGTGCACATTTATAAAGTGCTTGTGTGTATTATAGTGCTTATGTTCATGATATTTTAAATATATCTACAAGCACAAACTGTGTATTCACATGTATGTATATAATATATACTTATATTCAAATTATTATCCCTCTCATATTTGTGATATGTATGCTGTGTATCAGTACTATATATAACACACACACAATTCATATGTATATTCAAGCATATGCATTTGTATGTATGCAGACAATAGTTCTAAATAGAGTATATGTATGCATGTATGTATATATGTTAAGGTATGTGTGTATATCTCAATATAATCCCTTTATAAAGCTTACAGTAAAAAACAGAGGTCAACTAATTGGAGTCAACTAAGGAAGGGACCCCTAGGTCATTTTCCCACAATCTAATACCCTTGGGTCCACTTTCTCCCCAACACAGATAGTTCCCCAGACTACAATCAGATTTGATTTCTAAAACTGAATTTACCCTGGGAACCAGAATTCCTAGTTATAACTCTTGTTTAGCTTTGTACTACATAATAAATTTATTAGAGAAGATCAGGGGAAAAAAAAAACAAAAAACCAACTACATTAACAATATATTGGGAAAAAATCATTTCTAGAGGTATTCAAAAATATTTCATATAAAAAAAGCAAATGAGTTGGGTTTTAAAAGCTGGATAGAAATTCAACAAATGAGAAAGGGAAGATGAACATTCTATGAATAAAAAATGAAATGAGAAAATAAATGGAATGAGAAGAGCCTATGATGCTATTTGGGGTAGAGAGTGAACTACTTTGAATGGAACATTGTATAAATAGAAAAGAATAATATGGGATGACATTGTAGAAGACTTGCTAAGAAATGAGTTTGAATTTGACTTAGTAGGCATAGAGAGCTACCAAAGCTTTTTCAACAGACTAACTTGAAGACATTTATGTTAAAGCTAATTCTAGTGCCATATGTGTGAAGGGGAGAGCGAAAAGACAAATTCCATTTTTTAAGCAGAGAGAAAGTTTGATATGCTCAGAGCTGATTCTTAGGAAAATGACTTCAATAGATTAGCAGAGGATGAATTGGGAGACTGTAGTCAGAAAGACCAATTAGTGTGTCATTATAATAGCCTGAGGCAGTCATACTGAGGAATTGGTCTAAGGTTTCAACTACCTGATTGGAGAGAAAGAGGTAGATTAAAATGATATCACACAGGAATAACTGACCAAACCTGGCAACTTTTTGGACAATGGAGCAGGGGGAAAAGAGTAGATGTCGTTGAAGGAAAATATAGTCAAGGCTGAATATGACATGAAGCAGCATCTTCATCAGAAAGGGGAATCTTTGAAAAAGCCTCATTTCTCTGGAAGAAAAGATGAGTCCCTTCTTGAACATGGTGAATTTAAGGTGTTCATGTCACATAGAGGATGAGGTAACCATCAGCCAGTGATAATTTCTATTCTGAAGCTGGAGGTAGAGCTTAGGACTGAATATACAGATTTAGGATATCTGCCAAGAAAACTCCAAATGGGATTATGAAGAGTCAGATATAACTTAAATAACTGAACAATAGGATTCATACTTTTTTCTTTCCCATATTAAATTGTAAGCTTCTTCAGAGTAGGAACTGATTTGATTTGGGGGGTCCTATCTAGCAGAGTATTTGCACATGATGTACCAAATGGAATTGAGAGATCTTATGGAAATAGAAACAAGCACAAATGGGAAGAACTATGCAGAAATGAAGCGAATAGTGGATGGGGATCCAGAAATTTTGCACTTGAATCTTTACCGGTTGATATCAAGCACAAACCTTAGCCTTCTTGAATATCAGTTTTCTAATCTGCAAAATGACAAGATTGGACAAGATGGTTTCTGTAGTCCTACTTAGTGTTAGATCCTCTGAAATCTTTTACTGCAAGAGGGGGTGAGCTCAATTCTGTTCCAAAGGCTATTCCTCCTATTAAAAGAAATCCCAATAAAATAACATCACACCACTCCAGAGTTGAAAAGTGAACTTTTCACCTTTTTCAGAATGATGCCAAAGGGCATCAGTCAAAGTTTGTGAAACTGAGGCTCATAGCCTGTGAAGCCAGGCCTTTGAACGAACAAAGAAGTTTCCACCAGGGATTCTCTAATCTGGCTCATATGCTTTGAAATCCTTTAGGGAGCTCTTTTTTAAAAGATATACCACTTCTGCTCTAGTTTGCATCACCATTTGGTTTAATTATTATTCATAATTGTGAAATAATTAGATAAAGCGATGATGTAAACCCCAGTGGAAAATAGACATCTTTTAAGAAGACTGATACTTTTCGTCACTTAAAAGGGGGAGAATATAACTTACTGGAGGAAAAATCTAATTAGAAAAGCAGACACATCTTCTCCCTCTCCTCATATTTCAGGCAAGCTGGCAACTGCTCAGAAATGATCAGAGAGTGGCCTATTTCTCAAGGACCCCAGGAGAGCCTAGTAATTTAAATCATCATCTCAGGAAAGGCCTTGAGCACTCGCCTTTGGCGTTTTATGATCTTCAGGAGGGAGAGCCTGTTTGGCTCTCTCCATTGGCATGGCCACACTAAACAATGGCTGAAGGAAAACCTAGGTCACCCCTACACCAATGAAGTCGGAAGTCCTGCCAAGAGAAACACATTTGAGTGAGGAGACAGAAATATTTAAGACGATGTTGTTCCTGAGCAGAATGAAAACAATACTTCTCTCCAAAGTTACAAATCACCTTCCAGAAGAATAAGGGAGGTAATTTAGGGCTTTTCAGATTTGGGCTCCATTTGAATCCCCAAACCTCAAAACCCTTAAATAAGTAAGGATCCCTGTTCTTATTTAGGCATTTTAATGTTGAGAAATTACCTTCCTTACAGCATGCTTCAGGGTTGTCTTACATTTCAAAAAGTGGCTACATAGAATAAGTCCTGCTTAAATATCCTCACTTTGGGAATCAGGCAGGCTTATCCCCCTTGATAAGGTTGGCTGGACTACCAGGTTTGCTTAGAGAAGGAAAAGGGAGAGGAATGTGGTCGGCCTATTCACTAATGAGCTTTAGCTCAGCGTTCAGTCCCTTTTTTCACCCACAGCTATGATTTTTCCAGAGCTTTCCCTTGATTAGCAGCCTCAGTACAAAGGTAGATTTTTAAGAATTGATCTACAACTAAAATCCAAGAATCTATAGGGAAGTAAGAGAGAGAGAGAGAGAGAGAGAGAGAGAGAGAGAGAGAGAGAGAGAGACATAAAGACAGAGACAGAGAGAGACAGAGACAGTGACAGAGAGAACAGACAGTCATACTAAGATACATAAACAGATAGAGACAGAAAGATACATCCTCAGCCAGAGTCAGAGACAGGGAGAGACAGAGATGGAGGGAAGAGCATCTGCATATCCATCATCCTAATCTAAAGAAAAGGTAATGAATGCCTTTCAGAGCTTTTCTTAAAAAATGGTATATTCCATCTGAACCATCTTCCACCAGTTATTATACCTCAGAAGCAAAGCCCCAGGTGAGGTGAACCATTCAGCTCTAGAATTCCTAGCCTAGGACCACACTGTCCTCACTGGAAGGGGACTCAGTAACCTCTGCTATCTAGACTTGGTTTCAATTATGGTTTACTTCACTCTCTCGTCATCTTTGCATCAGCTAGGGGACTTAATGCCTAGAGGATTGAATTTAGAGTTAGGTCCTGAGTATCCAACCTCTGATTCTTACTAGTGTGGTTCTGAGCAAGTAACAACTTCTGTTCATTTCAGTTTCCTTATCTGTGAAATCGGAATAATAAGAATACTATTCTCCCAGGATTCCTATCAAAATATATTGAGAATCTGACACATTGTAGGTACTAAAGAAATGTGTATTCCTCTCCTCCCTCCCTCTCTTCCCCCTTCCCTTCCTCCCTCCATCCCTTTCTTTTCTCTCTCTCTCTCTCTCTCTCTCTCTCTCTCTCTCTCTCTCTCTCTCTCTCTCTCTCTCTCTCTCTCACTCCCTTTCTTTCTTTCCCCACTTCTGGGAATGCCTTCCTCCTCTTGAAATTTCTCTAGTCAAAACAAAAAATACTCAGTCTGGTCTTTAACATCATCCACCTTATTTCTTTTGCTTAACTTTTAAATCTAATTTCATGATACTTCATTATTTATTACATTGGATGATTGTTGAATTTTAAGTAAAAGATGTTGCTTTTCTCCCCTTTTTCCCCTTGACCTGGATCATCTGGATGATTGAATTAATCTTTTACTTGACTACACATATTTTGACATACTCAATATGCCCACACACTCTTTTTGCTCATAGCTTTGGTAAAAACAAAAAAAATTAATTCAAACCAAATGGAACAGTTTTGTTGTTGTTTTGTTTTATTTTGTTTTAACATACATTCCTTGCTGATAAATTGCAATAACCCTGTCAGTAGTGTGCTAAAGTAAATGTTTAACCATCAACTGTACAGAAAAAAAATCTGAAAAATACATATGAAACATTTTAAATTTAATCTACTTTAATATTAAATTTCCCTATTATGTTCATCAGTCTAGACACTCTGCAAAAGTAAAGCAAGTCACTATTTATATCTTTAATGAAGTTCCAGGTTGTTATGCTCTCATTGAAAATTTAACATCTAATGTTCTCATTACAGCTGGTTCCAGCATATCTCTGCCATCTAGGTTCTGAGAATTAATTTCCTTAATAATCTGCATTTTCCTTAAAATTTGGGGGGGACATTCAGAATCCTGACCATGGTGGTGACCATCATAAGATAATCACATTTACTGCCTATTGGAGCAAACTTTCATTTGTCGCTTTATGTCCATGTCATAGAATTATCTTCTATCTGGGATTGCTTTATAAATAACTTGAAGAACCAACTGTTCTTCAGCAGGGTTTCCAAAAGAACCATCCTTACGTTACATTATCTACTACAGCAAAAACATGTAGAGAGGTTCTAGATTAAGCATTATTTCATACATCTAGAAGTATATGAATCCCTACCAATACATATACTATCTGCTTGTCTGTCTGTCTATTTATCTATCTATCCATCCATCTATCTATCTATCTATCTATCTATCTATCTATCTATCTATCTATCTATGTATCTATCTATCTATCCAACTATCTACACACATATATTAATAGTTATAATGTTGTTTTCAGCTGGAGATAAAAGACAGTACAGCATTCTCAAAACAAGATCAATTTTGCTAGGTACAAATATTGCTTCCAACTCAATGTGATCAAAAATAACAATCATTATTTTCCACTTCTAAATTCATTCCTCCTCTTAACTTTTCTAGTTTTATCAAATATTCTGCTCATCCAGGTTCACAAACTATGAGAAATCCCTTACTTTTCATGCTGATTCATTTCCCAAACGCAATCACCTCCTAAACTCTCACAAGTATTATTTACACCCCTAATATCTCCACTCACTCCAAAACTACCCTCATTAAGGTTTGCATCCTCTCTTGTCCGGACAATCACAATAACCTTCTAATTAATTTAACTTTCTTAAGCCTGTACATTTACAACAACCTTTTAATTAATCTAACCTCTGTAAGTCTTTCCCAATTTCAAATGCATACTCCACACAGTTTTTCTTGGCAAAGAAACAAGAGTAGTTTGCTATTTCCTTGTCCACCACATTTTACAGACCAGGAAATTGAGGCAAACAAGGTTAATTGAATTGCTCAGGGTTAGTACAATGTTAGTAAGTCCAGATTTGAATTCAGGGAAAGGAATTTTGTTGATTCTAGAGCCAACATGCTATCCCCCGAGCCATCTGGCCACCAGTGGCTTCTTATTGCTACTGATTTCTAATCTGCCTTAAAGAAATGAAATTGTCATTCTAGATCAGGATTAATTAATCCAGGTTACAATCTTAGAAAATCATCCATAAAAGTATTGAACCATAAACTTGAAATCAGGGCACAATTTAGTGTGGCAGAAATCCAGAATTAGTAGCAAGAAGTATTTGATATCTATAACCCTGGGCAAAGATTTTCAGAATTGTTGTTATCATAAAACTTTCTAATCTATGGCACACTTGGCTGGAGAACCAAATCAATGATGCCAATGGCATGCTTTCAATCCCCATGGGAGTTTCTAATTCCATTATTTTCCATGAGTTCTAGACACCCCCACCCCCATACGTATGATCCTTTTCCTACCTATGATACATGAAAGGCTGAGAGATCATGAGAGATTATGAATGGATCAGTGCAAATCCATCGAACATGGATAAGAATCCCTGTGGTCAACCTCTTAGTTTCTTGTACACCAAGACTAAAGTTAGTAATCTTTTTCATAGTATCATTTCCTCAAAAACTTGAATTTTAAAAGACCTATTATGAGGTTCGTGTTGTTTACCCTTTGTTAAGTCTATTCCATTCAGCAGGTAACATTTGGAAACAAATAACACTGATTTTTTTTTCCTTGGGTAATTCTTAAGTAATTAGTGTCATGGTTGCATAAATGCCTTTTGAAATAGAGAGAAAAATTATTTTAAGGAGTTTGTTTTTATTCTCCCTTTGTTGAAGTATGGTTTAATGTTTATTATCATAATTTCTGATTGCTATTGCACAACTTCAAGTGATACATTCTTTCCTCAGCAAGCTATTATTTGGCTCACATCCCCATTTTGTGCATTAATATCACTCAAGGTTATACAATAACAATCAGAAATTATGATAATAAACATTGAACCACATTTCAACAGAAAAGAGTAAAACAAACTCTTTCAACTGTAGATTTTCTTTTCATTACCATAGTATCTCATGCTTCAGTGACATTTTAATTGCCAAGAAATTACCCAAGAAAATATGTAATTGTTTCTAGCAATTGACAGTGATTCTATATGCAACACCTTTTATGTGCTGTAAAAATTGCCCCCATGTGACCTTTTAGCTCTACCTTTTAAATTTAATTGATTGCATTCTGTTTTTAAACTTAAGTTTGATTAAAACAGAATTACTAAGGCCCATAAGCAATTTGTTTTGGGCTATGTCCTGTTTCAATGACCCTGAAAACAATTTTGATAATGACCACTATTACCATGATTATCCTGATGGATTTACGGTGATTATTTCTATTTCCCACCCTACTCCTATGTAAAAATATTTGCTTTCTCTGAATGGTTTTATTAATCATCCAGAAATTTTAGAGTTCATTGAAAAGGAGACCATTTCCTAAGTGGCTATCCAAAAGTTTAGTATTCTTCTTTCATTTCACAGTCATGCCCTAAAAGAGATAGAGAAAACATTAACTTTTAGAGAGATGGAACTATTCTGAAAAAACCTTCATAAAGTTCCTTCCATCTTTCAAGTTTTATGATTCTATGGAATATAATACATCCCTTCTCTACATTAAAATTGATTAGATTAATACAATTGTTTCCCTACTGCCTCTTAATTAACTTGATTCTTTGGTCTAATCATAACAACTTTTGTACATTAACCAAGAGAACTGTGAGATCAGTAAAACTCTCCTTGGTTGGTCCACATAAACTCTGGTACCTGTTACTTCACTCCATTCCCAGATTGCGGTGCATTAGATTATCCCTTTTATGACTTATTGATCATTGACCTCTTTTACTTCTAAAGCTGAAAGATAAGCAGATAGCCTAGAAAACATATTGCAGCAATATAACCATACATGAACATAGAATTACCATAGAATTTACTACTAGAAGTACTTGGAGAATATTGTAGTCAAATTAATCAGTTACATGAGGAAATATTTGTAAAGTATTTACCACAGTAGCTAGGACATTACATGTATTATAGAAATTATCATTTTTATTATATAAATGAATCACAATTAAACAAAACACAATAAATTTACCCTTCTTCCCCAGACTGAAAGACTGGGATGAGAGATAGCCTTAACCTTTGAGTTCATCTGGTAGGAGTTCCTAACCTTTTTTGTGTGTCATAGACTCTACTGGGATTCTAGAGAGACACCAATGAACCCTTTCTCACAATACTGTTTTAACAGCTTAAAATAAAATACATAGGATTGTTGAAATATAACTAGTAAAATATTTTTTAAAAATCCACAGATTCAAAGATTATGTCTTTTTGTGATGAGATCTCCTGATTCTCAATCCAAAGGTCTTTGCCACTAGTCTGCATTAGAAACATTGACTTTGAATAGTGGAAAGTAAGTGTGCCGAGTACTTTCTGTAGTGTATGTCTGCTCTTGAGAGTTATTGCTGTACTTTCTCAAAAAGAATATTCAGCTAGAGAGAGATCTGAATGAATGAGCCTCATTAAGCTGAAAGAATGGCCATGCCTCAGTATCATGCTTCCCACAAATATTCTATAGTGAGCCTCTTATTCCATGCTTGAAATCCCTGGGCTGCCATAGCTTTGGGAAAGGTTTCTTTGACATGGAAGAGATTATGTGGATGTAATGGATGATTTGGGACTAAAGCATTCACTGGACATTTGCAAAAATATAGCTTTATTCAGTGTTTTTGCATGCTCAATACACAAAATTTCATACACATGAAAAACATATAGACACACAACTACATAACCATGTACCCAATCTGTCACTGAAGAGCAATATTTATTGCATGTGTTGCATTAATGTGTGTACAGCATTACATATACATAAGCATAAATGAAAGTGCATATACATGAACATTCTTCTTAGTACATAGTAACAATTATCTTAAAATAAAATATGGTGAAAGAAAATGATTTTTCACAACAGTGGATGAATGGTTTGAAAATAAAAGACTTTTGTTTTCTATTAGTTCTTTGAGGGGAAAGGGCTGTCTTCTGATTCTTTTTGTATTCCCAGTGTTTCTTACAATGTCTAACATATAGAGTAGGTGCTTAATAAATGTTAATTCATTGCTTTTTATAGGATCATTTTTGTCTAGACCTGAGATTATAACCATGCAAGGAAATCCTGCTGAGGAAACTCTACCAATTCAAGTTTTCATCAGTTGCTCAATTGTTAGACATAGATAGTTGCTTGAGGCATTAGACTTGAAATGCATAGTCAATAAGTATTAGGAAAAGAATTTGAATTTTAGTTGTCCTGACAGTAGGACCACTATAATAACTTTTTCCCTCTTTTCTTTCTTTCTTTCTTTCTTTCTTTCTTTCTTTCTTTCTTTCTTTCTTTCTTTCTTTCTTTCTTTCTTTCTTTCTCTCTCTCTTCCTTCCTTTCTTTCTTTCTTTCTTTCTTTCTTTGTTTTATCTTTCTTTCTTTCTTCTTCTTCTTCTTCTTCTTCTTCTTCTTCTTCTTCTTCTCCTCCTCCTCTGCCTTCTCCTCCTCCTTCTTATTCTCCTTCTCCTTCTCCTCCTCCTTCTTCTTCTTCTCCCCCCTCCCATTTTTATTTGTTACTATAATCATTTGAGGGGTTCTTTACTTTCTATTTGTTTTAGACTTTAAAAGTGACAAAAAGATGAGTACCAAAGCCCAGGAGATAAAATCAGTAATCACATAGCGTGCACACACACACACACACACACACACACACACACACACACACACACATACACAAACAAACAAAAGTCAAAAGACTTGACTTTGAATCTTACTTCTGTTGACTTTGGACAAATTGTAGAATTTTGTCTCATCCTTAATTCTCTCTCATAAAAATGATGAACTCCAAAGCCCCTTCCAACTTAAAACCCCCCGATCTGTTGACCTCATGGGAACTGGTCATTATGAGAAATGGAGTTAAACCAGTCATGGAAAAAACTGTTCCATTTCTGTAGAGAAAGGGGAGAAAGTCTTCCTTCCATAAACCCAAAGGGTGTATGACAGTCTGCCTCCTGATCCATCAGGACAGAGGCCAGGATCAGACCCTGCATTCACAGCCCAGCTAAAATTGTTTCTCACTCAGCTGCCCACCTAGTGTGAAGAGAGCCACAGTTCAAGAGAGTATCCTGCAAATAACATAGAAAGGGAGTTATTATTCCAGATATTGTGTTCAGTTATTTTTGTCAGGCTATGATAGGGCCTAATATTTAAGTCTGAAGTTCATTGTGAACAAAGAAAATCCATCAAAAACTGAATATCTCAAGAGAAATACTTTCAAGGCTTTCATTACCAACTGAAGGAGAGGGATAAAATTGTGTAGCTTTCTGATGTCCTGGTGTCCCTGTACACATCTCAAGTGAACTGATTCTTTTATTTTTTCATAATAGCTTATATAGTCACTGGAGTTAGACTGAAAAGGCTCTTATTTTTGGTTTTATACATGTATCTCTCTATAGTACTTTACTCAGAAGAAAAACAGTGTTGGTCGCAGGAAGATATGGGTTTGAATCCCAACCCAGGTAGTTACTATCTGTATGACCTCTATGTACCTCTGGCAATTCTTTAGGTAGCCTCTGTTAAGATAGACTTCTTGAGATTTATGGAGATAAAGAGAATTCCTTGAAAATTCCTCTCATTAATATAGACAGATGAAAAAAGAAAGGTATGTGAATTAAGTCACTTATTAAAGGTCACATAGCTAATAGATGGTGATCTGATAATGGAACAGCAGAGTTGTGCCTCCCAGCAACTCCCTTATGTGATTTACCCTAATAGATAATGGTAAGACATTCATTGCTCTTAATTCCAAAAAGTTCAATCTAGTTCCAAAATCTCTTGTCATCTTTATCATGGATGTTCCCCTACCCCACCCCCTTTAATTTTATTTTCTTCTCCTGGAAATATGTTGTTTTGGTTTGTCCTTCATCCTGGAAGAGGACCTGGACATCAGTGAGGTGATGCCATGATTTTCAAATGAGTTGAAGTTAATTGAGGGAGGGTTGTGAAAAGTCACTAGCTTTCTACTCTGAAGCCATCTTGGTCCATTGGCAAGATATAAATCACGATAACAGGAGATAGGCAGAGGTGCAATGGACTTTTTATCCCTGGAAAGATGAGACACTTAATTGAAAAAGTTAAAAGAAAAATGCCCTTTATAATGTCTATTAAAATTGACAGTAATTTTAAAAATTCAGGTGATATAACCAATTCCATTACTCATTTTGCATTTTTCCACATGGTTTTTCACTTCATTTCTATAAACTCTTGACCTTGAAGAGTTATTACTACTTACATTCTACAAAACAAGCAAACAAACAAACCAATTAATCATTAGCCATTCAATGTTTTGCCCAAGAAATAAAACAAGTGAATGGGTTGAAGGTTATTTTTTCCTCCTGAAGACTTCAACAACTGATTTGTTGGCATTAATCACTTCTGAAGTTTTTGTGCCTTTATAAGATAGAGAACTGAAAGGGACCTTAGAGAACATAGAAGACAAGCTCTTCTCATATGTGAGCAAACCAAAACCCTGAGTGGTTAAATTACTTGTTCAAAGTCATAGAGATAGGAGGAATTATGATTTGAATTCTTATAGCATTGAATATTTCTACCCTTACTTGGATGATAGCTGAGTGACACACTGGATAGAACACTGGGCCTCGTTGTATGATTCTAGACAAGTCACATAACCCTCTTTAACTCAATTTTGTCATCTGTAAAATGAGTGGGAAATGGCAAACCACTCCAGTTATCTTTGCCAAGAAAATTCCAAACAGGTTCATGAGGAGTCTTACATGACAGATATTACTAAAACAACAAAAAGAACAATCCTCCTCACTATTTGTCTGGGTGGGCTACCTTATTTTGCATCAAAGAAAATTGTTACACTCAGATGAGTCTGTATTTTTCATACACACTTATCCAGAATGCAAATCATAACTTTTCCTTGGTTGAAAACATTCATTATTTCTACACTATAAACTCAACAATGTTTTCATTCATATTTCTGGATTAATTTATTTTGGTGATAAATTTGAATTCAACATCATTATTTACCAATCATAATTATTTGTTCATGCACATGCATAGTAGTAATAATAGTAATAAACAATGTTTATTTGATACTTGATGGTATCAAATATATTTATATATATAGTGTTCTTTTATTACATATAATATTTTATATATATTTATATAAATTTATATGCTTTGTTGCTATCAAGTATATATATATGCATGTGTATACACAAATACATATATATTTATATATGTGTTTTATATATACATAAACTTACATACACTTTTGATAATCTCTTAATGGTTCTCTGGCACAGGCAGGATAGACAATGTAATCCTCACGTCACACGGGACTATTGATTGCGATAATAATATTCTTTAAAGAATCTTATCCCATGTGGTGGGTATCTTGGAGCATGGAATAGGTTCTGCCTCAAATATTCAAGAAAGTGAACAAAGTGGTAACTAGATTATGTGAATTCTCTGAAGTTATAGGACATTTTGAGATTCTCCAAAGATAAACTTCCTAGGGAGTTAGTCTGAAACTAATTATGAAAATACTGACTATTGAGTAGAAGGTAGTGAACAATTTTAAAACTTCATGATGAGATAAGGTAAGCTGAGGGTTAATCAATCAATAAATATACACTTATTAAACACTAAGCATGAGCTTGGAACCAGGAATTCAATGACCAAATGAAATAGCTCTAGTTCTTAAAGAGATTATTATGTCCAATTTGTATGTCCAATAGGAAGACAAACTATGCATGGATAAATACAGACAGAATAAATACAAACAATATGCAAAATAACTTAAGGAGGGACAGAGTTGAGGGAGATAAAAGTTAGTGTTTGAAATGAGTCTTAAAGGAAGCAATTTTATGACTTTGATATAAAGAGGGGATCTACCCCAGGCATGGGGGACAGAAAGTCCAATGTAAGGTTGTGGAATGTTGTATTTTAGTATCAGTTTGGGCTCAGGAAGGCAAATCATTATATGAGGTAGGAAACTAGGTTGGCACAAATTGTGAAGGTCTTTAAATGCCAACGAGAAGAGTTTGTTTTTCTTTGAAGTAAGAATGAATCATGGGAATTTATTGACTAGGGAAGAGGCAAGGTAGGGTAGGGTCTCTACAAAAATGGAATAAGGGTGTGGGAAGGAATATTAGACAATAAATGATTTAGGGAATGTAGATCTGGGGAAGGTTTGGTTGGTTGGTTGTTTTTTGGATGAGGGTGACTTGTGCATACTTATTAAGCAAGAAAGAAATACGAATCGGAGAGATAGGAATGATTGAGAGGTCAATCTACTATCGATGATAACGTATTATTTCTAGGGCATAGGGATCAAGGAAGATCCCTTTTCTAAAAGACAGGAATGAAAGAAAAGATAATAAGAGACAATATAAAGGGGGTTTGAGATGAAAATAAAGGAAGAGAAAATAGCTTATGGTAAATGACTTTTTGTTCTTTTTAAATTCTTTAAAAAATTTTTGCTTTCTTTCATTTTTTAATTTATGGAAAAAAACAAGTTTTTCCAAACAACATATTTTAAAAAATGGTTACACTTGAAACTTCAATTCATTATATACAAATTGCTATTCTTTTAGATATATATAATAAAATTAGCTTGTAGATTTATTTTTTCTTCTCTGTCTGTACCCTCTGCCCTAGAGATGGCTACTACCAGATGCACAATTATTTTCTCAGTACAAATATTGTATTTTTTTCAGCTGGTAGGATTGTCCTCAACTAAGAAAGTGTAGGAGGGAGGAGAATGGAAAGTTTGAAAATAAAAAAAGAATGTTTGGAACAGCTTTTGTAGGAAATGGAACAGCAAATCTGTTAGGAAAGTAGGGAAAAGAGCCATAGAGTAGTGAGGGTTCAATAGAGGTTCAACAACACAAAATTTCAATAGAGCCTGTCAGCTCAGATGTATGATTTCTCCAATTCTTTCACATTACTCCTTTCAGTTCTGTTCAGGAACATATAAGAACAGAGGGGATAAATGGCAGGAATGATTCAAGACCGGGGTTATACAAGACATGAACCATGGTTATAGGAGTTAGAACTCTGGACTTGGAATCAAAAAGACTTGGTTTCAAATCTATGCTCAGCTCCTTCCCAGTTTGTGTCACTGGGCAAGTTACCCTGTGTTACAAATCCTTCATGTGTAGATTTGCCTTCTAAGGCCCCTTATAACTCTAAAATCTATGATCCTATAATGGGATATAAGTTCAAAATATTCAAGAGTTGAGAAAAGTATGTAGAACAGTGTAAATTTGGTTAACCATCTGGTCAAAACTAGGAAGAGGAGAAAGAGAACATGTAAATGGTCTAATAAAATATTGGGTGTTGCAGGTCACATTAAGTATGAAAAAGAGGATTTTAAGGAATAACTTATAAGGGTGAAATAGAACAATAAAAGGAAATGATCAGATAAAGTCATGTAAAGAATTTTTGTTGCTTTTGTTTTTATCATGAGTCATATAGACTTGTGTGTGATGCTAGGATATGGAGCAGGGCCTTTCAACTTGGGATCTATGGGATTTCCAAGGATTCCTTGGGTAGATTTCAAGGTGTTCATGGACTTGAATGGGAAAACAAACCACATCTTTATTTTTGTTAAACTCTACCCAAAATTTATCGGTACTTCAATTATTAATCTAAAACATATGGACACACAAGCAAAAAAAAGTTTTAAAAATTTCCCTGCAAAGAGGTCTATAGGGTTCACTGGACTGCCAAAGGGGTTCCTCACATGAACAAGAGTTAAAGAAATCCTTTTCCAAAATATCATCATTCTTGTTTGTGGCTGAAATGGAGTGTAACAACAAGTCAAAAGATTTGAGGAGATTTGGGAATTTGGTGATTAGAGTGCTTGGAAAGGAAAAAAAAATCAATTTATGTTGCAGTTTCCTGGAACAAAAAGACTGAAGTTGAGGAGAAAGCAAAGATAGTGACTCAAGTACTACTTCAAAACGGAGGGAAAATCATTGATGAGATTGAGTAGATTAAAAAGCACTATGATCTATATTGAGTAATACAGTCCAATGGTGCACTTCAAAAGAGGAGAAGATGTTAAATGCTGGTAACAAATGTGGAGTCTATAAGTGATAGTAGGAAATAAGGAGCATTATTATTTTGCCTCCATGACCAGTATGATATAGGGAATTCCATCAAGATGATAGAAAAGTCCTGTTGAGGGGTCCAATGCCTTCCTCAGAAACCAGTGATTCACTTCTCACACATTTGTAGAAGACATGGGAGTTGTCTTGCAGCCTAATGATACTGTACTGAGGAATGTAATATGCTTTTATGGGGGATAGGGGAGAGGCACACACCTCAGTTATATTTACCAATGAGTTAGCAACAAGGGTCAAGAACCATAACCCAAGTCTCAACAACTTTTCCCAAGTCCTTTGAGTTAGACTTATAGGACTCTGTGCGACTGTGACAGTGAGAACTGAGCTAAATTGTGCCTCCCATATGATTAATATGTTCCATTTACTAAGGTAGTCACTTGTATATTTCCAAATTATGGAGGGTTCAGGCCTCTGTGGACTGAAGAAGGACTACCCATATATGGGTCATGCCATAGCTAACTTGAAATTCTTTAGGTCATAGGTATCCTTAAGAAGCTAGGCATTGTGACCCTAGTATGTCTGAAACAGAAAAACAACTCTGGAATTTTAACATTGCCTGGGACCAACTTAAACTCATTTAAAATAATAGCAAAAAATCTCAGACATTGGCGGGGATGGGGATAATAAAGAGATGGGACATTTAATTAGCTAAACTCCTAAACAATTAATGGCACTTATGTGGAAGCTATGGGAAGAGAAAGAATAATCAGTACTGGTCAAGACCATCTAAGAAATGAATACTCCAAGACAGGATAGATGCATAGACATTCATTTTCACTTAATTATTCGGCAGACAGTGCTCAGTAGTAAGACTGGCCAACTATGAGTTCAATATGCAATTACTAGCCAGGACAGATCAATAAGGATTCAGATGTATTCTTCCTTAGACCCTACATGTCTGAATCCATGAGCAGATTAACAGAAAGAACTAAGATTGTCTGTGGCATACAGGGAGCAAGTCCACCTCCTAATTGCTTATTTATTTCAGTTATGACCCAATTTGGGCTATTCTTGGCAAAGATACTAAAGTGGTTGGCCATTTTTTACTCCAGCTCCTTTTACAGATGAGGAAACTGAGGCAAACATAATTAGAAAGTCTCTGAATTAGGGTTTGAATTCAGGTTTTCCTAATCCCAGGTTGTTACCTAGCTGAACATGTGCAAAGCCACTGATTTCTCAAAAGTGCAGCTAGGTAACTCTTAGAAGAGTTCTGGCTCATAGGTCTAGCTCTGTACAAACTGATTGAAACTGTCCTCAATAGGTCATTGCTTATCCTCCAACCATCTCCTTTCATGAATAAAAGATCAATCCATGCCAGCTCTAAAATCTCCCTTGATAACCAATAGGACTGAACAGCACTGTTCTCTGAGCAGCTTTCACACTTCTCCCATACATCCCTGACTTTATAGAACAATGGAATCTGCTCTGTATCAACCTCAGAGTTCATTTTTCATTCATATCCAAAGAATCATTGAAAGCTTTAGCCATGAAGCTATAAGCATTTGTTGGCATCAATTAAACAGAGATATGGTAAAAGAAAATAAAAAAATCTGACTAGGAATCATTAAGCCTTAAATTAAAATCCTGCTCAGATATTTACCAGCTCAGTGACCCTGGGCAAGTCATAAACTCTTTCTACCTCAGTTTCCTCATCTGTAAAGTTACACTAAAAATATACCTACCTCACAGAATTGTTGTGAAGATCTATTATGATACAATATAAAACAATTTTACAAACCTTAAAAACACTATACAAATGCTGGTTATTGTAATTACCAACTGCCATCTTGCATCTTAAGTCAGATCATTTGTGGTCCAGCCCAATGTCCCATTATATTCAATAGGATAATATTGACTGACATTTATAGAGATCTTTAACATTTGCGAAGAACTTGTTTTTCAAATATTGACTTATTTTAACCTAACAACAATCCCATGAGGTAAATATTTTGTGTGGACATGATTATCTGTATTCTACAAAAGAAGGAACAGTCTCAAAGTTTTGAATGACTTTCCCACAGAGATAACGAGCATTGATACGATAGAACAGAGGACAGTGCATTTCTTCTTCCTGAATGACCCTACACAAGTTGCTTGACCTGTTGGGGATTCATTGTCCACATTTGTAATGTAAGGAGGTTAAACCAGATAACCTCTGAAGCTTCTTCCACTGGAATCCTAAGATTTGGAAAACCTGGTGCAGGGGTGGAGAATCCTTTACCAGCCAAGGGTCATTTGAATATTTATTACATCACTCAAAGACTATATTTGGTCAACCATTTTATTAATTCAATCCTAAAAAAAAAGCCTAGATTGATTGAATTTGAAGTCCTGCCTTCAGTTGTCTTGGCAACCAATCCAGAGGTGCCCTGGAAGGGCAGGCAGAACCAGGAAGGACAAAGAAGAAAGAACCTGGTCAGTCAAGGTAGTATCAGCAAGTGAGAGGAAAAGTGTTGACTCTTTGAGAAGTCAACATGAGAGAAGAAAACAAAACTAACCTGACTACAGCATGCATTATGAGTGGGGAGCTCCAGGATCTTTAATATATGGCTATATTCTTAGGTAGGGACTAACAGCCTGGGTCAAAATGCAATGACATGCATGAGTACGCATTTGAAATTTTTCTTGTTATGATACATGACTACAGCCAGGTGTTTACACATTGCATTGCAGTGTCTTCAGAGCTTCCAGGTAGATTCCTATGTGATGCTATTCATTTAAAAATCCGAAAGGATTTCAGATGATGGATGATGGCACAAGCATTGGACATTGGAAATAACAGTGCTGATGCATGTCCACATTACAATGACTTGCAATAATAATCACTGGCATAAGTACTTTACAAATATTTCATTTGATCCTCAAAACCCAGGAAGGAAAGTATTATCATTCTGAGGTAAAGATGCATTAATCATCTATGTTTTACAAATGAAGAAACTAAGCCAGAAGAAGATATGCAACCCTGGTCAGGGTCACACAACTGCTAATAATCTGAAATATAATTTGAACTCAGTTCTTCCAAACACCAATTCTAAAACCCTATCCAAGGAAATGATCTTGTGTATGTAGCAGTGAACAAAAATGCTTTCTTTTTCTTGTTTTTCTTAATGAAATTCTATCATCATTGGTTCTTAAGAGCATTAATTGGTTTAAGTCCTTATTCATTTACAAGAGTAATACAGAACCTGATTACCACTTTGTAATGAATTCTGTTATCTGCTTAATCCATAAGTAAGCTCTCAATAAATATAGTTCTTGGTGGATTACCATTTTTTGCCACTTAGCAGAAAACAGGGTCTTGAGAAAATGGGATCAAGGCAAG
This sequence comes from Macrotis lagotis, assembly GCF_037893015.1. Lineage (NCBI taxonomy): Eukaryota > Metazoa > Chordata > Mammalia > Peramelemorphia > Peramelidae > Macrotis > Macrotis lagotis. The sequence goes on from NC_133663.1 coordinate 66,872,910, forward strand.
TCACTATAGAAGAAGAGGTTAGGGGGGAAAATCAGGGATTTTCATTGTCCTAGTCCTGATGGGACATTGCATTGAGCCTGGAGTGTTCAGGGTTAGTATGAACCATTAGCTTCTGGGAAACAAGAATGCCAGCAATGGATAGGGCCTGCTGAAAAGAAAGAAGGAGTAAGAACAAAAACAGACAATGCCTATTTAGTAATTTTTCCTAGAGCTGGTCTTGGTCTGGAAATCAGGCAGGAAACTCAATTGAAATAGGCATACTCTTGGGATTTTCAGTAAGCTCAGGTTTCATTTAAGTTGGAAACAATTGGAGGCCTATTCATCAGCTTGCTCCTTGCCCTGCAGAAGTAATCTCAGCAGAGACCATTGATTGGAAAGATTAGCTCAGTGTGCTACAAAGCAAAAGGGAGAATCTGTCCTCAGAGAATAGCCTTTGCAACCTTCCTGAGGTGTTTCCATTTCCCCATTTCCAGGGATATTCAAAAAGTGCCAGGAATTCATCCATCCTTATTTGTGGCTATAAAGGTGCAGACTTTTCCTTTCATCTCTTTGGAAGGGAAAGTCAAACTAGGCATGGCTGGAGTTTTATTGGAAGGCACCATTCTTAGACACTTATAACAAGTGGAAATTAGAAAGAAAAAAAAAGAAATGGGATTCTTAACTGGCCTCTTCAATAAAGGTCTAAGGAAAACGTTGGGGAAATGTCTGAAGCACCTAGGTCTGGTAAGGTGTCATTACGAAAATCTTCCATATTCAATGGGTTTTTTAATACTGCCACCTGAGAATAGGACTTCATTAGGGAGTCCTTGTGGTACAATGGAAAGAATGGAGACCAGGGTCTCTTCAAGCTCTTGATGATTTCAACAAATTACTTCACCTATTTAGAGTTGTTTCCTCCTTTGTCAAATGAAGGAATAAGAGTAGAAGATCACTATTTCCAGTTCAAAAATCCATGACTGTAGAGAATCTCTTTATAAGTAGAAAGTGCTACTTTGGAGTCAAGAGGAATGTGGGTTTAATTAGTCTCTCTGTCTCAAATCTCTTCCCACTCTAATCTAACCTTTACATGCTTACCAAAATGATTTTCAATAAGTCATTCTTCAACTCAGGAAACTCTAGAGGCTACTGTTTGTCACCCCTAGGATAAAATATAAACTCCCCTGTTCTGAATGCATGTGTGTATGTGTATGTATATAGTCTATATACCAAACCTATGGATACAATTCATATGTATACACATATAATTATAACATAATTATGGTTATAATTATATGTGCATGTGTATATGAGTGTGTCTATGTGTGTGTGTTTTGTATATCTCAGAGCATCAAAATTTAAAAATTTCAAAGTAATGAATTTGGACAGAGTATTGGACCAGGAAATTAGAAGCTCTGAGTTCAAATCCAATCTTATATACTTACTAGGTGTGTGACCCTGGAAAAGGCACTTAACTTCTGTGGGCCTCAGGTTCTTCATTTATAAAACAGAGAGGATTAATGTGCCTTTTCACTCACAGAGCTATTGTGAAGATCAAATGAGCATGAGTTAACATATCTAAAATGTTTTATAAAATGTGGGACAGTGGAATTAGGAACTGTCTGTTACTGTGAATTTCTAGGGATCTTGAGGACAGGAAAGACTCCAACTAATCACATGAAAATAAATGTGCATATTGTTTGCAGACCATTGAGGAAACTGTTACACTCACACCCCTATGGAAATCTCAACATCTAAAGTTAAGAACAGCCTAAATTTAGAAACACAACTCTTTATTTGTCTTCTCCCAGATGGATTGCCTCCTATGGAATGCAAATTCCTTTAGTAAGATTTTTATTTTCATATCCTTAATACTTAGCACAATGTCTGAAATGAGAGCGATTTATAAATGGTTTTTGAAAACTGGATTAGATTTTGTTTTCATCCCTTTTTCCATCTTCTTTTGAGACAGACACAATTCCAGATCTTTTTCTATTTCCTGGGTACTTAAATTTGTTGCTTTATAATATGACATGATATTTCTGGTACTTACATGCATTATAGATTTTTGGCTGAGGTTTTCCCACAATCCTATAACACAACTTCTGCTAACCTGATTACTCCAGGTAACTAACAGTGTGGCTCACTTTCCTTATATAAACTCCCACAAATACCTCCATTCCTCCTATTCTTACTGCCTTAAAAACCTTAAAAATCTCTGCATTGTGACTTCATCATTCAAATGAAGTTGTTCTTACCAAAGTTTCCAGAAATTTTCTTTGTCAATCCTAATGACTTCTTCATCGTCATTCTTTTTGATTTCCCTGAAGCATTGGAGATCATTGATCGTTCTCTTTCTGACTCCTCTCCTCTACAGATTTTCATTACACTCTCTCTCTCTCTCTCTTTCTTGTTTCTCTCTTTCTGCCTACCTGACCACCCACTACTCATTCTCCTATGTTCAATCTTCATACATGTCATATCCACTAACTGAAGGCACCCCACAAGGGTCTTCTCTAGGTCCATGTCTTCTTTTTTCTGCATCCCTGAAGTGATTTTATAAGCTCCCATGGATTCAGTTTTCATCACTCTGCAAATAATTACCAATCTCTTAATCTAGTTCTATCTGAGCAACAGTTCTTTATCTAACAACTATTTTTGGTAGTTTCAAACTGGACATCTCATGGCATTTTACATTCAACAGATACAAAATATAATTCATTGCCATTGCCTTAAATTTTCCCAAATTCTCTAATACAGTAGAAAGCAACACTACCATCTCTGTCACTCATCCTCTACTTCTCACTTTTACTTCTATATATCTATTTCTATTATTTCTCCCTCAACTTTTCTCTTATATGGACCCTTCTCACCATTCACAAAGCCTTTATGATCTCTCACTAAGAACATTAAAGTCTTTTACTAGTTGATCTCTCTGTCTCAACTCTTTCTATTTCTCTTTCCTCTTTTTTCTTCTCTTCCTGTCTATCTCTGTTCCTTTCTCTGTCACTGTGTCTCTCTGTTTATCTGTTCTCTCTCTCTCTCATTCTCTTTCTCTGTTTTTCCTTCTTTGTCTCTTTTCCCTCTTTTCTCTCTGTGTCTCTCCCAAATTTATTTTCCTAAAGCTTAGTTCTGTCCATATAACTTCCCTGAAATTATCCCTATGAATAAACTCTAGTGGTTCCCTAATATTTCCAGTGTTGCATATAAGTCCTCTGTTTGGCATTTAAATCTCTTTACAGTGCATCTCATTTTTCCATTCACAGTCTTTCCTCTCTTTCCTAAACTCTGTGTATACACTCTATGAAATGGCTACTTGTTTTACTTGACATTCATTCCTCAGCCATAACATGCCCTCTCCTGACTGCATTTGCATTGGTGGTTCCTAGAATCTTCTTTCCCTTAGCTTCCCTGCCTTCCTTCAATATTCATCTCAAATCCTACATTCTGCCTCCCCTAGTTCCACAATCACTTCCCCTCTGAGGTTAATGTCCATCTATTCTGCATATTTCTTGCACGCACTGATTTATTTACACATCATCTAACATGGGAACTCCTTGGAAACAAGGATTATTTTTTTATTTCTTTGTTTACCCAGTGCTTGTAGTTTAGGAACCATTTAATAAATACTTTATTGAGTGATTGAATCTTAGAACTCATTTTACAGATTTGGATATTATTTTGTCCATGACTAAGACTGACCCTGCAGCTAAATAGTTTTCTTTAAGATAGAGATTAATCAAAAGCAGCAAGTATACAAAAATCCCTAGAACCTTCATCTAGATACTGTTCTCAGAGTTCCAGTCCAATCATCTAAGTGAAGGGAATGTATCCCATTAGTAATTTTTACTATGATACCCAAAGAATTGAGCAGGAACAAGACAATTGTCTAGGTTGGCGCTGAGAAACTACAAAACTCTTTTAATAGGCTCAATCTTTTCTTTGAAACAAAGGCCAGTGTTTTACTACCAATATTTTTCAATATAATTTTGTAAATCATGGAATATTAGAGTCACAGAAGAATCAAATTTTGAGAGCAATATAGAAAGACAAACTTGGGGTGAACATTATTGCATTATAAAAAAGACATTACCAGGGAGAAAGTAGTATAAGGGAGGTCATCAAAGAAATGTAATATTGAAAAAGAAAAAATGAAAAAGATCCTTCCAAAAAGAAATCATAGTATAGCCTCTGGACAACCAATGTGATTCACTAGCATCCACATGTCCAGGAAAAAATGAGGAAGGTTATAGAGTAAAATTAATATGATGAATTTATAGGAAGACATGGATGAGAGATAGTTAGGCAACAGGCTGGTTGTGTCATTGCAGGGAATTATCAGTCAATCAGTAAACATTTAAGTGGCTACTATGTAGCCACTGTGCTAAATAATGGGGATACAAAAAGGTAAAAGACAGAAGCTGCCCCAAGGTGGTGCTTACAAGTGTTTACAATCTAACCATTTTGATAAGGTCTCGGTCTCTCTCTCTCTCTCTCTCTCTCTCTCTCTCTCTCTCCCTCTTCCTGTCCCTCTCCCTCTCCCTCTCTGTGAGTGTGTGTGTGTGTGTATGTGTGTTACTTGCCTTTTAAAAGATATTCACAGCTATATATTTCTTGTTCTTGGAGGCAGAAATTTTCAAGATTATTCCTCTCCTTCAATATAGAGCCTATTGGCTATTCCTCATATAGGATGTTCCATCTCACACACTCATATCTTGTGCTATTCTCTAAGACTAGAATGTTCTTCCCCTTATCTTTACCTTGTAGCATCCTTAACTGACTTTAAAGCTCATCTCCAGCAAGATTTTCTTTCCTGATTCGAACTGTAAACTATTTAATATATGCACTATATTGTTTTTACTTATTTTCATTGTTCTCTGTTTTCTCATTGAATTGTGAAGCATCGGGGTGAGTGAATAGCTAGCTGGGTGTGAGACCTATATCAGAGATACATAAACTGATGATACTTAAATGGTCTTGCACAAGTCACTTAAGCCTTTTGCCTCAGTTTTCTTAATTGTAAAATGAGCTGGAGAAGGAAATGGCAAACCACTTCAGTATATTTGCCACAAAAACTTGTGATTTTGCCTAAATCACTCCTCAAAAACTAATGAAAACCCCTTGGGGTCAGGTATTATTTCATTTTCTCTTTTTTTCTTTTTTCCTCTTGTTTTTATTTTTGGAGGGGGTAGATGTTCTATAGTTTTAGAATAAGCTTAATGGATATTTAACAGATTTTGAATTTAATTGGAAAATCACTGTGGTCAGATCCCTGGTACTGTAAAGAGATCTGATGAAGTTCTCTCATCAATGAGCTGAAAAAATGAAGAATCCATATCTCAATGGAAAGAAAAAATATATCAGTTTGCCTTCTAGCTATAAGCTTGGCAAATATTGCTGACCATACTATTTTAAGAAGCTGCCAGGCTCCTACTTCCCCAAATACCATCACAAGCATGCATCTCTGACCTTTTTGTCAGTTAGATAGTAGGAGGAAATGTTGCCTCCCCAAGTGTCAAACCCACAAACTGTAATGGAGGAAGTGGGGGACAGCATTTCAAATCCAGTTACAGGGGAATAAAGGATGCTGACAAGAGAAATGGATGAGCCAAGCGAAAGAGATGAGAGTGATGAGAAGAAAGCTGTCAGGGATCAGATCCAGTTTTTGCATCAAACATTCTAATTAATAAGACCCAGCATAACTGTGCCTTTTAAAATAAACATGATGCCTACATCTTTGAACTACAAGAGTTATAAGAGGAAAAGCACGGCTCTGGAGCTCAATTGAATTGCAATATCTACTTCAGTAAATGGATCCTGGCACCCAGGATATGAGTTTCTACTATAAATCCTCAGTACAAATCAGGGCAGCCACATCTTCATCAAGGGTTCCTTCTCCAGGATAAGTTAATCTCTTTTCAGAGAGTGGCACAAATTATTTAGAGAGTATTTCTTTAGTCTAAACACTGAACCCAGAAGGGTCCAGGAGGAAGATCACTAAGCAATTTGGTCTGGGCTTCCAAATATATCTTCAATAATGATTTCCTTCTTACACATAATTGGAGTCCTGACTCTGTCATGCCAGCAATGACATTAGCCACTCGCCAGTATTCACTAGGCCAAGTTAAATAAATAAACAGGCTGCAGGGAAAATTAACTTCAGGTCATGAATCTTTAACAAACCTTTACTCCTGTTTCTCTTGTAAGGGAAAAAGAACTACATTTAGAATTAAGTAAACTTGGCTTGATTTCTTACTACCTGTGAAATATTAGGCAATTGGCTTAAGGTTTTTTTGGTCTCAGTTTCTCCACTAAGAAAATGAAAGAAATTGAATTCAAATATTTTTAAGATGCCTTCCAATTTTAGGTCCCATAATGCTTTTTTTTTCCCTGGGGGTCACTTATACATAGGACAGGGGTTGGAAAACAACACAAATATTCCTAGGTCTACAGTCAGTTCTTACAGTTGCATTTCTTGGAAAAATACAGATGATATTGGGTTCTGTGAGAACAGCCTCCAAGTAGATTGTTACACTCACAAGGATAGAATCGGGGAAGCAGGAGGGCAGCCCCTGGTTCTGATCACTTGACTGTTACAGAGTAGATGTCAGGAGATGTGATGGATGACCTTGGGGAGCAGGGGGAGCTAAGACCTCAGTGACCACATACTGCTGGTCCAAGCAATACACTTTGCCAAGAGGTGGGTCCCATAATGCTTCAACCTGATCTATACAATAAATGCTTAATTTTTTAAAAGTGAATCTTGGTGTTTTCTATCAGCAGAGATCATAACAAGTCAAGGAATCACATAGGATTATTCAAGTTTCTTTTCAGTCCAGAAAAATATGTCATTTCAGTTAGATGTAATGCTACAGAGAGGATGTCTACATTCCATGGGAAATAGAATTGACTTAGTGGCCTGTGGGATCCTTCTGACTCTGGGAGGCTCCAAGTCCATAAGAAATTAAGCTTAAGAGAAATACTAGAATCTTTACTGTGCTGAATGCATTTGTGAGTAAATGGGTTTGCTTTCATTGAGCATATTAATTCCACTGAGATGTCATTGTATCTTAATTCTCTGCTGTACTGATACCAATCCTGTTGTTTTGTCCTTCATTCTCAAAGAGGACCAAGACATCAGGGAGGTGAAGCCATGATAAGCACATTGAACTGAATTGAATTGGGAGGGGTGCTAAGTCACCAGCCTCACTTTCTCCTCCAGAGTCATCTGGGACCAGTGGCCAGATATGGGTCAGGATGACTGGAGATACCCTGGAGGAGAGGCAATGAGGATGAAGTGACTTGTCCAAGGCCACACAGCTTTTAAGTGAGGTGAGATCTGAATTCAGGTCCTCCTGACTACAGAGACAGTATTCTATTCACAGTGTCACTTAGCTGCCCTGCTGCATTGATGTCTACATGAGAACAGTCATCTAATTGATTCCATCAATGGCATAGATCTTGTTGAGATGTCAATCTTGTTGAGATAGTTGGATATCGTAAAGTGATGCATCAAGAAGATAGAAAGTGGTCTGAAAAATTAGCAGTTCTAGCTCTGATGACACAGAAAAATGTTGTGAATATTGTAGATACTAAATGTGTATTAACTGATGGATATTTATCAGATAAATCAGAATGTTAAATGGATTCGTTAGCATTTTTCAATCAATTGCTCTATAAGCCTTTATGAAGCACTAACCTTGATGAAATAAGAACAATTTGTTCCATTGTTTATAACTTGGTCAGACATCAAAGACGCCAAGATCATCCACAGCATCACAGAAAAAAAAGTCAGTCATCTTGACTTTTGTCTCGCCACTGAACCTTCATGACTCTGGAAGAGAGAGTGAGATTGACCACTCTGTGCAGCTCTGCCACACTTCAAACCATTTTATGCACATCACTCATGAAATCATTGATCCTCTTCAATAAGTGAAGGACAAAATAACAACTATGTGCAAAATATGTACAAGTTTCTGGAAATTCAGACACAAATATCTGATGAAAACTTGCCTTTAGAGAGTTTGTGGATTTTTGAGAGAGTTAAGAAGTGGTATATACAGAAGAAACATAAAAGAATTTGGTGTGGGGAGAACACTAGCTGCTGAAGGAACTTGGCTTCAAAAGGTTTTGCTTGAACTGAGCCTTGAAGGAATGTAGGAAGTCATAGTTTATCCTAATGGGCAAGTTTCATTTTTCAAAAGGTAAGAAGAAACAATAATAGCATAATCTATTTGCATGACTGCTCTTGTTGTTTTGGGGAGAGAGGCTGAAACTGGGATTGGTTTTGTTTTTACTTTTCCTTTATTATTTTAAGTGTTTAGCAAAGTGGAATAAGCATTTAAAATGATTTTTTTGATTATTATTCTTATAAATCTAATTCTCTTAACAGAGAGGAATTGATTTTGGGGGGCAAAAATTCAGGTGAACTTAAAGGAAACAATCTCTCACTGTTTAGAGCATTTTATAAAGAAAGAGAAGAAAACTTATTATGGTGTAATATTTGCCCAAGATTTGGATAGAATAGCTTTTAATATATTCAGCTAATAGAGAGGTAGGAAGTCCAAGTGAAAGTCTCAAGTAGAAAGTTATGAAGATATAAATAAACTTATTTTGGAAGAGGGAGTAGTTCAATGCTCAGGGAACTCAACTTTTAATTTGATTTTTAAAGAGATATAAAGATTTTAAAGATATATATCTTTATATATAAATAAATAAATTAAAAAATAAAAACATGTCTATATCTATTATCATATTATATATAATATATAATATACATATATATACCTATATATATATATGTGTGTGTGTGTATATATATATATATATATATATATATATATATATATATATATATAAAGATATAAGATATGTCCTGGTCAGTGAGGTTGGATTTTTTTATAAATATGACTCAATAATGTAAGAATATTGTACAGAAGGAAAACATTCAAAAAAAGCCAAGAAAAGCTAGTATAACCAAAAAAGGGGGGGAGGGTTTTTTGTTATTCTTGTTTTTAAGGTACTTTAGGGAAAAGAAGGGCCAGAGGAGATGACAATAAGGAAACCAATTCAGAGAAAAGACAGACCTGCTCAGACCTTAGTTTTCATTTATTTTATCTGCCAGGGAGATTGATCTTTTGACAGGGAAAGACTGAACAAAAATGATTAATAGTGATTTGATATGCAGGATAAAGAGAAAGTAGATCACATAACTGCCCTTGATGATTTCAAGTCTTCTAGCTGAGATGACCTAACCCTTCAAAAAATTGGCAAATGTAGTTACTTGACAGTGTTCAGTTACGTTTTTTAAAATCATGTAGAATAGAATTAAAGTCTATGTTTTGATTTGTAAATTCAGTTCCACAAATATAAGATGGAGGAATTTTACAACAAAAAGTTCATTTGAAAACATATAGCAAACTCAAACATGAGTCTGATCAATATATGCAAACTCAAAAAACAAACAAATAGTTGTCTCAGCTGTGTTAAGAAAGCCATAGTTTCCAGTAATAGAAAGGTGATAGTCACTCTTTCCTCAGTCATGTTTGGGCCATATTTGAAATATTTTGCTCAGTTTTTGTTAACACCTCTTAGGTAGGATATCAGCTATAGAATAATCCATAACAAGACAACCAAGGTGATGAAGGTCCTTGGGTTCACTCCATAGCTTTACAAGAATCAGGTTAGGGACCTGAGAATATCTAACCTACAAAACACTTAGTGAGGGATTTATATTTACCTCAAGTTCAGAGATGAGCAATTATCCTTGATATAATTGGTCTCTGAAGGCATGTTGAAGAGCAATTGGTTGGAGTTGCAAAGAAGTCTAAAATGAATAGAACAGATTTCCTTGGGATTTAGTAGATTGTTCCTCACTGGAGATCAGATTGAATTTCCACTTGGGCATGATAGAGAAGGAATTCTTGTTAGATAATTGATTGAAACTTACTCTATGATTCCACAGTCCCATCTATATGGGGCCTAAATAGTTTGCCTTCATTCATATACCTGTATTTATAAGAACCCACATAGTTCTACAACCATAAACTACCTAGCTAAGTAGTTTGAATGTAATTGGCTCTTGAACACCTGTGTTGATTTATGCATAATCATGGAAATGAGGCTCTAGTTATATGATGATGATGATGATGATGATGATGATGATGATAGATGTACTTCATTCTCAAAGAAGACCATGACATCATCAGGAAGGCGATGCCACAACAAATACATGAATTGGATTTGAGTGAGGGGGGGGGGCTGCTGTGCTAAGTTATCAACCTCACTTTCTACCATGGAGGCATTTGGCTTCAGTAGCCTGATAGGAATTAAGAGAACTGGAGATAGCTCTGGAGGCAAGGTAATCAGGATTAAGTGACTTGCTCAACGTCACATAGCTAGTAAGTGTGAGCAAATTTGAACTCAGTTCTCCTGACTTCAGGACTGGAGTGCTACTCACCAGATCATCTAGCTGTCCATATATAAATACATACTTAAATACACACACACACACACACACACACACACACACACAAAATGTAGTGGCACAAATACAGCAATGGTAACTGAAACTCATCAAGATGATATAAAGGTAATAGAACTAAATGCTATATTTTGTTGTGTCAAACTCTTCATGACCTCATTTAGGGTTTTCTTGGAAAATATATGAAATGGTTTATTTCCCTTTTCAACTCATTTTTATGTTTGAGGAAACTGAGAATGAAGTGACTTATTCAGGATCACATAAGTTATGAAGTATCTGAGACCAAATTTGAAACTCACCAAAATGAATCTTCATGACTCCAGGCCCAGCACTCTATCCACTGTACCACCTGGCTGCCCTAGGATTGGGTAGTATGACCTAAATGCTGAATTTGAAAATTTTGTCAGTATGATCACTTGGATACTTTTCATCTTTTCACCTTGGTTTCCTCAACTGTAAAATGAAGACTTGACTATGTGCACTGCCATAAGAGATCTTTTTTTAAACCTTCATTTCACACCTATATTAGTCTTTGTCTTTGTTAATCAAATGAGAATTATATTAATCATATTATATAGAAGAAATCTTCACATTTTGAGTCAAATCAGAAATAAAAAGTCAAAATAAACCAATTGTCAATAAAATGTGAAAAACATTAGTATTAAATGTATGCAAGGTGTTTTAGTATGTAATAATACAGATCTGAGTCCATAATATATTTTCAAAAATACTGAGTGAATTCAGTTGAATAGAATTTTAGGATCATTAATAATTCATTTAACATGTGATGTTACCAAATGAATTTGGAAGTCACATATCCTCTGAATATATGTCTTAGTATTATCCTTTCACATATTCCTCTGATTCCAAGAGAATCCCAATGTTGAAACCCTAAATAGCATGACATAGTTGTCTTCTGTGTCATTTATGTAGACTAATGATCTCCTACAGTTAGACAACTGGAGGGCAAAAGGCTATCTTCATTCACTGTTACTTTAATCAGCCAGGATATTCTGCCTCCCAGCAACGAAAATCAAGTATTATCTGTATTTCATGTGCCAATATCCCAATAGATTGGTGATTGCATTGACTTGAAAACTTTCTCCACTGAGGAAGATCTCAACCAGGCCTATTTTGGGGACTCATAACTGTATCTTCCCCAAAACTTGCCATACTCGATCAGCTAAATGTACCAGGAGAACAATTCATAGACAACATAGTTTACTGTTATCTAAGTTGCATGTGTAATGGCAGGATATTAGTGGTTGGACATACAGATAAACTTTCACAACTAAAAAAATTGAAATTATATCATAGCTTGACATCCATGAAATGTCAGACCTGAAAGAAACCCCTAGAATGTTTGTTTTATCCCAGCTCCCCAGGGAGGATATTTTGGGAAAAGGTAGAGAAGGTAGAGAGTTGGACTTAGAATAAGGATCTGGTGGGTTCAAATCCCACCTAAAAGCCTTAATAGCTATGAGAACTAAGGCAAGGCTCTTATTCTTTTTGTGCCTTCATTTCTTCATCTATAGATTGAAGGGTTGGACTCTAAGGTTCCTTTCAGTTTTAAATCTATGATCCTATATTACTGGAAGGAGTACCCACATAATCCATTCAGGTTATGATTAGATGATATAGACTGACATTATAAATTATGGATGTACTCACAATTAGTTAATTGCTTATACATTCATTGTATAAATTTCTCAAGCTCATAACTAATTATAACCAAGTGCCTTCTATTTTCTATTGTGAGACAACATATTGAGAAATGCCCAGAAACTCTGAGTTTCTGGGTTAGCCCTTCTGCTCAAAGGTACACATTTGTTCATTATAGAACACTAATTGGCTCTATTTGCACCATAGACAACATTAATTTATATATTTTCCAGGATTCCAAGATATGCTTACAACCCTGTTTTTCTTTCCCCTTTAATGCTAGAGTTTGAATAAATGAGCCAATTGCCCTTGAACTTTCTTTAATCTAAGGCAGCAGAGCAGTGAGAGACCCATGCCACCACTGCCCCATTTGCACAATTCCAAGCCTCTTGTACTATTTGACAGTGCTGTTGATTTGTAATCAGCAGCTTTGTGATTCCTAAATCAATAGTAGAGAAACATCTTAAAATCTATAATTTTCTGTATTCAGAAAAGGAGTTTTTCAACTGACATGATCTGTATCAGCCACCAAACTCAACAACCTGGATGAATTCAGCACAAAATGATCAAGTTTTCCTCACAAATGTCACATAATCTTATGTTGTATGAAAGGAAAAGAAGCCAAGTTGCTTCTTTCTCCTCCTCCTCCTCTCCTTCTTGTCTTCCACCTCCTCCTCCGCCTTCTTGTTCTTTTCCTTCTCCTTATTTTGTTTTGATTAAATTCTGTGTAATCTGAAGTATTTGACTACAACAATAACTTTTAGATCCCACAGAAGTCTTTGAACATAATACCTGGCTAAGTTTTAATTTGCATTTCTAGCTAAAGCTTGGGAAGTTCAGCTTCATATTGACATTGTAGTAAGTGATTGAATTCCTTCTCATCTAACCCTCTAATGTGAGCTCTTCTAGATGGAGATATTTACTCAGGTTAGCTTTAATATGGTAATTGATTTGGAGCAAAGTACTTCCTCTTATCAAGTTAGAAGGTAATTCTCCTGTATTTCTATGACCTTGTGAAAACTATACATGAAAATGGTTTTTTTTTAATAAACCTACTACATCTAGAATAAAAATCACACATTAGGAGTATAATTATAATTTTGAGTCCCCATAATCCCCATATTTAAAAGTATGAGATCAATAATAAACATCCATGATTTCATAAGAAAAAAAAATTGGAGGAGAGGAAGGGAGAGGAGAGAAGGGAAGGGTGAGGAGAGAAGAGAAGAGAGGGAAGGAAGTAAGAGGAGAGGAGAGCAGAGATGAAAAATAAGATTAGGTAATCACAATAAATCTATTAGTATTTCTAATGAAAGGAACACACTAGAAAATGGGGAATTTGGGTTCTCGTTCCAGCTCTTCTTTTAAATAACTGTCACTCCAAGTTAGTCATGTTTCCTCTCTTTACCTTCAATTCATAAAATAAGATAATTGAACAAAATAAGGGTCCTTCTAACTTTGAAATTCTGTAACATCTTTGCTATGGAAATAATTTCATTATTCTTTATATGATCCAAGTTTCAACCACTTGCATAAAACTTCTCTCACTGATAGCAAGAAGAATCACAATTTCATAAAGGGTTGAGTTGATACAAGCACTTGGAAAAAGGGAAAAACCATCACTATTCATTTTTGAGAGACACACAAAGTGGTCCCAGAGAGACCCTAGTGGAAAGAAATAGCAGATTTGGAAAAGTAGGGGAAGCTGGAGTCTCAACATGCTTCTGATTTCTAGTTTGCCTCTCTAGAAACTTTAGGGAATTTCCCATTAGGTGAGATTGGGGACCTCTGTCTTGGTTCAGATGAAATAAATTTCTCTAGATCAAATCAACATGAGCATCCCCCTCTGGGAGAGCATGCATATCTATTATTCTTATTTTTTGATAAATTCTAATCCATGTAACTTCTTTGATTTCCATTTGCTATCAGTTCAGGTAAGTAACTTTACACTCTATTCATTATTAGTAATGATCACTTGGATAAATATCATTTACTGGGCAGAAATTAAGCCTATAACATTAGGAGTATGGGGAGCCCTTTTTCCTTTAAGAAATGGAAATCAGGAAAGAGTCTTGAGCCCCCCAAAATCACTCTTTTACCAATTGCATTTGGAGGGAAGGGAGACAGATATAATCCTAGTCTTATGCCTCTCTCTCTCTCTCTCTCTCTCTCTTAGAGGAGAATAATTTAAGTAGTCTCTTAGTCCCCACTCCTTTTTCCCTCCAGGCAAGACTCAAAATCTCATTTGGAAAGAATATAAGATCTATAGATATAGATTCATGCCTACCCCTAAACTATATTAGATGACTGATGTGGACTTTCACATAACCTATATGGGTAACACACATCTTATCTTTGCTTTAGCTCCAGGTTCACCTGACACCAACTGATCCAAAGATCAGGTCAGTTATAGGACTAGCAAATCATAGTTAAAAAGTTTTTGCTTAAATCTCTTGTTCCTTTCCAGATGATGAGTCCCTAATCTGACTTATGCCAGAGTGAAACTACCATTATTTATTTCCAGTCTCATACCACCAAATGGGAAAAGGAGACTCAAATGACAACCAGAATATTGACAGCCTCTTTCCCAATGCTGCTTCCAGGCAAGCAGTCTCAACAATCCCTATAGAAACTGCTGACCATCTTTTCTCAGTAACTCTTGTTTTGAGGAAATCAGAGTTAAATGACTTACCCAGGCTCTCGAAGCCAGTGCATGTATGGGACCTGATTTGAACTCAGGTTCTCCTAACTCCAGGGCTGGTGCTCTATACAATGGCTGCCTCCCTCAATAAGTATTATAATAAATAGTCTCCTTCTTCTCAAGTATCCTGATCCTAAATCGTTAGAAAAATGAAAAAAACCTGGAAATTTTTCTTTAAATGATACTTTTAAAAATTATTCTATCATATTCATGATGATAAAATACTATCATATAAAAATAGAATTAATTATTCTAGTATACCTGGAAATATGACTCAGCTTCTGAAAGATGACTAATATACTTAGGATTTGTGACAATTTCTATGCTTTGGCTTTAGAGTTTGACAGTGACCCTAAATTATCAGAACAATCATTTTTATGTGAAATCATCTCTGCATTCCATGGACCATTGTTATGTTGAGATGAGATATTTGTACTTTTGATGGATTTGCCCCACACATAATTTCATTTCTCCTCCAAATTAAGGATGTTGTTTTAGAATGTGTATGACATTTCCAACAATCATAGTCTGGTGGGAAAGAAGAGTAGAACCCAAGTGAAAATGTCTTTTGATATTGAAAGCACAAGACAGTCAATACTAACACTATTCAAACATAACTAAATTTATCTAAGTGAGGATCTAAAGCCCTGTCCTGATGAGACACATCCAAGGGAAACCAAAATATTGGCCTAGGTTCACATCCTCAGCAACCTCAAGAGAGCTCTAAGGAATTAGAATTATATCCATTATGTCTGAATCTACACATGTCAAATGAAGTGAAGAATTGAAACAAGTGTTCAAATAATTCAATGAAATCAACCTTTGGCTTCCATTATTACTGGAGGAAAACATATGAAGCACTTTTTGCTAGTTTGCTTTCTTTGATTGTATTTCTTTTCATTCCCTGAATAATTCTAATTGCCACTGTTTTCTTCTTTGCTTTTTAGTAGAAACACAGTTGTTCAGAATTATTTTTTACATCTCCCTCCACAAAAAAATTGAAAGTTTCTTCTCACATCTCTGGCTGTTGAAAACTCTTTTATTGCAAGTTCAAATGAGTTGCAATTTTCCCTTATTTCCCCAATTCTTCTTATATCTCAAATCATACTTTTTGATCTCTCCTGTAGATTTAAACATAGCTTATAATTTTGCTGATGTTTTTACTGGGGCACTTATTGCCCTACGAGTCTTCTTGAGGTCAGAGACTATGTATATATTTTAATGTGTCACTCTAGTATCTTGCCCACAGTAGAAACTTAAATTTATTTTGATTTTATCATAATTTTTCCCATGAGGAGAGTATAATCTAGTAACAAGGATATTGTATATTCACAAATAAAATAATAAGACAAAATAGAACACTGAAAGTATGTAAAAAAGGGGCAGCTAGGTGGAGTAGTTGATAAAGCACCAGCCCTGGAGTCAGGAGTACCTGGGTTCAAATCCATTCTCAGACACTTAATAATTACCTAGCTGTGTGGCCATGGGAAAGCCACTTAACCCCGTTTGCCTTGGAAAAAACCCTAAAAAAAGAAAAGAAAGTATGTGAAAGAGTTATAAAATTTAAGAGACTTCAAATGAAGAACAATCATTTCTGGCTAAAAGGATATGAAAGGATTTCGTTAAAATATGATAGCACTCCAATAAGGCAATGAAGAATTTATAAAATTTCTTCCATCAGGGACTGGATTGAGAGCCTATGGTTCAACTAAGTTAGGGAATGACACTATAAACATAGAGGCAGGGATATGCAGGACTTATTTGGGAATGGTGATTCACTGTAAGTTGGCTGAAGTATAGAGAACAAGAAGAAAATAGCATGAGACAAAATTAGAACAGATTGTGATCAAAATATGAAAGACCTTGAAGATCATTCTAAAGAATATGAACTTTTGGTATTAGGCAAGAGGGAATAATCATTAAAGATTTTTAATAATGATATAACTCATTTCTATAGCACTTTAAAGTTTGCAATATTTTACATTTATTACATATTTATTTTATAATATAAAATTTACATTATTTATATTATTTTGTATTTACTACCTCTATATATATGTGTGTGTGTATGTATTATATTTAGTTCTCACAACAACTTAGGAAGGGAGATGTTATCATTATTCACATTTATATATGAGGAAACAAGTTAAGAATCATCCAGCTAATGTCAAAGATAGGATCTGAATTCATGTTTTCCTGCCTTTCTAAGTTCAGTAGCATACCCATCCACTTATGAGGACAAAAAATGGCAGATAATATAGAATAGATTGGAGAAAGAAGAGATTTCAGGTGGGGAGAAAATTAGAAATATTTTATAACCATCCATAATGTTACCCCCATGTAAACAACCATAATAAATACCTGAACCATTGTGATAATAGTAGGAATGAAATTAGTCAATACTCTGGATTGGAGACAAGGGAGAAATTATAGCTGGTACAAGATTTCTGATAGATTAAAAAAATGGTACCATGGAACAATAGTGAAGTCAGGAGGAGTAGGTTTTGAGGGGAAAGTGGCAATCTGTTGTCTGCATAGTGCTCATAAAATAACTAGACACAGATGTCCAATAAATAGGGGAAACCAGGTTCGGGAGATCACAAGAGAGATCAAAACAGGAGACAGAGATTTGGAAGTGACATTCATAAGGACACTAGTTTAAAGCAGAACATACAGATTCAAATTCAAATTCTACACCTGGGGCATCCAGAAACTTGACTTTGAGCTAGTCCTTACTTTGCTTGGCTTGAGTTTTCTCGTGAATATGATGATGCCCCTTTCAGTCCTATATCTATGTTCTTTATATCCTAAGTCATGATAGTGGATGGAAAAGTCAAAGTAATGTTGAAAGAGTGCAAGGATCTGTCTTTATTCTTGTGCTTTGAGGGAATACCTATTCATGGGGAATAAGGAGATAAAAACAGCCATTGGAGGAGACAGAAAATCAGAGAGATAGAAAGAAAACCAGTAGAATGCAAAATCACTAGAGTAAGCACAAAAGAGATTACCAAAAAGAAGGAAGGGGGCACAGTGCCAAATGCCTTCATGTCTTCTTTCTCAGGTTGGATATAGGGTAGGGAAGTTGTAATCTGGTGATTAAGCAGGTGATTACACAACAAGGGAGTCAAACAGTGCCTGAGGAGAAAAAGAACTGATTCAAGTATAATGTACCAGCTCAAAGAGTCTGCAAACCCCTCTCAGGTCAAAAGTCAAATATCCACAAAGATAGTAGATCCCAGGGGGATGACTATTTTATAAACTAGGTTGTACAGCTGGATGAATAGCTTTGAAAAACAGTATACATGAATAATGATCAGTTCCCCAAACTGAATACAGAGAAAATAGCAGGCTGGGTTGCCTTTGGAAATTTGCATAGCTTTCCTTTTTTTTTTACTAAAATCAACGTTTTTTTTAACAGAAACTTATTTTCAGTGATTCTATGGGTTGATGGATAATGGAATACTAATATCTAAGGAATAAAAATTATGAGATATTTCAAGCACAGTGAAGAAATGAAGGGGGAGTATAAGTAGCTGTAACCAATTAGTAGGGAAGTCCTGGCACAAGAAGAAACAAACATGATTGTGCAGTAGTTATAGGGCTGGACCTGGAGTCAGGAGGACCTGAGTTCAAATGATCCTGGACACTGCCTTTTTGCCTGAATTTCTGTGTCTGTAAATTGGTAGTAATAATAGCATTTACTTCCCAGGGTTGTTAACAAGGATCAAATGAGATAATAATTGTAAATTGTTGAGCACAGCACTTAACACCTAATAAGAACTATGTAAATGTTAGTCATTTTATTATTATTATTAGCTAATAAATGCATGATCCAAAAAGGAGAAAGCAAGCGAGAAAAGGAATAAATTGTCTACCTAAGTATTGCACTGATACCCATGGATTGCAATAGAATATAGAGAAAGATCTCCATCATGTTGGGACATCCTCTATGGAGAATATAAGGGATGATAGGAACAAGAGTCACACAAGATGAGAAGATCTGGTCGCTGGAGGAAATGCCCACAGCAATGGATAGATGGAAGTATTGCCAAATATCAGGGTCACCTGAACATATTTTTAAGTGAAAGAAAAGAAGTGAATAAGAGAGAAATTGAAGATGCAAGAGAAAAAGGATAAGTGTGGTGAGGTAACTCAAAGAATAGAGAACTCATGAACTTTGCTAAGTCAGCAAGAGTCCCAATTTATGACTGCATTGACAGGCTTCCCTCTACTATAAATATTTCAAAAATTGATGGATATGGGCTGTTTTCCACTATTTCAAATTACCATATGTGTCTATCACACAAATCTCTGTATCCATTCATAAATAAACTTCATGGTGTTAATTTTTAGTGTAGGCAAAAGAGCCATCAATCTAGATGCTTTTGTGCCTTATTTCTTGTCTTCTGTATTCAGATTAAAATGGTGATGGTGATGGAAATTGGGTGAGTGACAGAGGATAAGGGTTTAAAAGATTACTGAGTGACCCCTAAAAATATACTAGTGGAAAAATAGCTCTCCACATTAAAAGGGAAATCAGATAGGCCAACTGTGTAGAATAAAAAAGAACCCTTTGGAGTTCTATTACATTCTAACTGAAAATCTATTAGAAATTTGCAATCTGTACACATCTCTGGTGGAGAGGACCACATATAAAGGAAAGAGAGATAGTCAAGAGGATCTGGGTTCAAGTCCCACTTCTGATCCATACTGACTGCATGACTCTGGTCAAGTCATTTAGCCTCTTGGAAACTCCCAGAAAATTCTCTACAACTGTAACCTGCAGAGCATTTAAAGATCTATTTTATAGTGGAAACTTCTTCACCAGAAGTTCTCTATACCAATTAAATCAGAAGTTTAGTGAAAGAAAACAGAATTCCCATCAGAATAGTCTCTTATTGTCCCACAAAGTTGCTGCCTCTTTACCTTTTTTATTTCTCTATTTAGTAATATATTCTCTTCACACCTTCATCTAATCAGATTCTACCCATTGCTCCAAGCACGGTTCAAATCTGGCCAGCCTCCTCTGGGAAACCACACCTTCCTAGAATTTCCACAGCACTCAGAGTCTGTATTTAACATTTAATAACATGGTACTGTGTTTGGCTGAATATTGCTTCATGTGTCTTCTTTTGTCTACTCAACAAGATCGTAATCTCTGTGATGACAGGGACTATATATTATGTAAAGAGTTTGTATGGGGCTGGATTACTGTCAGAAGAACTGTGTTTAGGTCTGCCTCTGCTTAGCTGAAATTCATTCTGGGTCTCAATTTCCTTAACTGTCAGATGAGAATAACTGGACTATGAACTTCACAAAGAGGCTTTGAAGTTCAAACAAGACAGCATGAGTAAATGTGCCTGTAACCACAGAAAACCATCAGATGTAACTTGTTTCAAAACTTTTGTAATCCCCACAGCAACAAGCAGAGTGCTGTACACATAGCGAGTATTTCATAAATGTCTGTTGATGGATTGATCCCTGTCTGGAACTATATCATTGTTGAGTTTAAGGCCAAAATGATAAAATTGGCTGCTGTAACAGTTCTTCTGTCATTTAGGTGGTGCCATATTGTGTTGGGAAAAGGTCACTGGCAACAACTACAAATCACCACATTTGCAGTCTCCATGCCTCTCGTTGGTGATGGCAGAGTAAGAACTTGAGAGCAAAACCACAAAACTAGGGAGAAGAAAGTTTTTGTTAGAATGGGGACCAACCCACCAGCCAGGTTTCCTGAGAGGCTATGGAGGAGAGAGGGAGGTCAATGTCACTTGTAAAGGGAAATGCATGAAACAACAATTGAGGAAGAATGCAGATACTATTAATCCCTGAGACTTTAATGGAAAGATAGATAGCTAGATGGCTATGTATACATGGATAGATATATGGATTCATAGAAACATATATAGATATAGATATAGATATATAGATGATGGATAGAGATAAATAGAATTAGAGACAAAAGACAGAGATAGATAAATAGATATAATGAATAGAGATAAATAGAAACAGACAGATAGCTAGATAGATAATGGATAGAGATAGAAATAAACAGACAACACAGAGATATGGTTAGATAGATAGGTAGATAAGATAGATAGATAGATGACAGATAATGGAGAGGTATATTATGAGTAGAGATAACAGAAACTGAGGCAGACTACAGATAGGTAGAAAGATAGTGATAGAGAGAGACAGATTTTTGCTAATATATACATATGAGCATAACTGTTTATTCTTTTTTTAGAGACTATCAACCTATCTCATCAGATTAAAAGTTCAGAGGCTATTCATAGCCTTGATGTACTACTGGAGCATTGACCTGCTCAATTTTTGACTGGGTCTGGCTCATACCTCTAGGCCAAGTTCATCCTTGTTCCATGGAGTTCACCATTTTAATTACAGACTCACTGTGGACAGCTGAGCAACTTAAGCCATTGGAGGATCTGGAAATATTCAATACATAACTATTTCTCTCAGGGTGCAGAGGACAACTAGGTGGAACAGTGTAAATCTGCCTTTACGCATTTATTAGCTATGTGATCATGGGCAAATTACTTAACCCTGTTTCCCTTAGTTTCTTCATTTATAAAATGAGGTAGAGAAGGAAATGATAAACAATTCCAGTATAGTTGCCAAGAAAATACTAAATTAGGTCATGACGAGTCAAACACAACTGAAGAATTATTGAATGACAACAAAGAACCAACAATGAAGAACACTCTTTAGGCAGAGAATGTGCAGAATTCAGTGCAGAGAACTAAATGTGCAAAAGAGAGACAAATATTTTGGGGAGAGGTGAATGGGTAAATTTGTTTGTTTTACCATATATATTTTTATAAGAGAGTTTTCCTTTTCTTTTTCAGTGAGAAGAAATGGATAGGAGAGAAATTAGAGAAAAATTGGTTCAAAAAACAGAATAAAATCTAATTTCAGAAAACAAATTACTTGGACTTAAAAAGAGTAAGACTTGGGTTAGAATTCTATATCAGACTCCACTGACCCAAGGAAGTAACTTAAACTCTCTGCATTTTGGTTCCCTCTCAGTAGCACAGAAATAATATCTGTAGGATTTAAATCAGACTGTTGTTGGGAAGATCAAATGAGATAATATGAGTAAAGGAATTTGCTCATTTTCAAGTATTACGTAAATGCCAGTTATTAGCATTATTTCAAGACAGGGTTGTGGTAAAGTTTCCCAAAAATTACCCCTTTGATTCCACCAAATATGGGCTTTACTCCTTCCAACTATGTAGTATTATATAGTCATAGTGCCCTGTAGCAATAATCAAAATGGTAATAAAAATGAAAACTCTAATAACTTATGTGGTGTCTGAAGGTTTACAAAGTGCTATAGTGCAAAAATTATTTTGTGGAAGAGAAAAATAAGGCTTATAGGAGTTAAGTGACTTGCCCACAATCATAGAGCTAGGAAATTCCATAGTCAGGCCTCAAATTTAGGTCTCCTAATTCTGAAGTCAATGGCTCTCTCTCCCTGCAAAAAATATGTATTTCAATGCATGCAGTTCTACAGTTCTCCCACCCCACAAAGTTTTAAAATTCCTGATCACGCAAAGAAAAATAGAAGTTACTATCCTGTTAATTCAGACCAAAATTCCCCTTTGGTCTGAAATATCCTGATAATAGACAAAAATAAGCTGGCATTTCTTGACTGAATAACATGTTCAATGATCCAAGTTCCACTTTACATGTTTAAACACATCCATGATTGTGCCTTTTCTCAATATTTTCTTTGCAATTTGAAAAACTCATTTGACCCTGTTCCCCCTTTAGGAATTTCCTTACCATCATATATAATTGTTGAATAGTAAAGAAGGGTTACTGGATATAAAAAAACTAGAAAGCTCTACAGTGGCTATTTTCCCTAAATAAAAGGGATATTCAGATAAGAACTATAGACCTCCCCAGAGCAAGACAGGCCACACTTGTGAAGTAGGTGGTCTCTTTTTTAAATGTTCTTTAAACACTATACCCCAGACCAAAACCCCATTTGCTCCACCCTCATTTTGACCCTGGTTAAACTCATTAAATTACCATGGTAGATTCTCTCCTGAAAAGATCAATCCTTCTCCTCCAGCCTCTATTGGTTTCCTGAGGGACAAGCATATTCCAATGACTTTTTTAGATTCTATAATATTCTATATTATTCCTTTTACCTGCATTAAGGAAAAGTTCAGGGGGATGTAAATAATATATATCTTTTCTTTAAAAATCAGTATGAATATTTTATAAACAGTACAGTAAATAATACATACTTTTGGAAAAACAACATAAATATTTTATAGTTTGTGGTGCAACTGTTAAGCTTGGAATTAAGTATGTGTTTGGAGAAACCCAATATATCGGAAATCATATGCAAACAATTCAGAACTGAACGGAACATAGTCAGAAAGTATAGTTTTATCAATTGCTGAATGCATTCATTAACTGAGGGAACTGATTCAAGATGTCATGATCTGGAGGAGCCTGCCTATAAATCATCTATTTTCCTTTCAGTCATTGTGTCTTGGCACAATGTTGACTTGCTTTTGGAAATAACAAAACAAAATGACCTTTTCCTAAATAAGACATTTAGAAGAACCAAGGAGTATGTTGCATCTTGTATTCTCATGTAGTGTCTCCTTAATTACCATTTCCCAAGGATTTCTTCTAATTCTTCAGGTTGTCTGGAATGCCCTACCTCCTTATATGTAATAGTTTCATTTAAACCTTGTCATCAATATCAAGTCAAATTCCATCTTTGTCCTGATATCTATCCTATTTCACCTGTCTCCTATCCCAGGCTAGAAGTAATAGTCATGTTCTTTTTTATGGTTCTTTGGGAAAAGTTCTTGTCTTCTCCTAATCAATGGTAAACTTCTTCAGGAACCTCTTAAGGTCAGAGAGCCAGTCTCGACAAGTGTAATAGTTTCAACATATTTCAACAATCTTGAACATATAAGATGTTGAGATAATGAGTTTCTAAGGAAAATATCTGGGATACATGTTAAACTTCCTTCTTAAAGCAGGTAAAGATTTCTAACAGCCTCTGGAGAGAGATTTAAAAAAGTAGAACTTCAGGCAAACTGAATACCATTTTGGTCTAGTCTACCATATAAATTTGAACTTCATAAGATAGGTAATTCATACAATATTGACTATCATATTTCTTCTGTTCTGTTACCACTTGATTCTCCTCTGGAGATTCGTTGCTTTCAAGAGAACTTTAAGGAAGCAGGCTAAATATACAGAGGTTAAATTGTTAGAGTCACATATAAGAGAATGCCTGAAGTTTCAGTTTTCTCATCTGTGAAATGGAAAGTGTAATACCAAAGGTAAGCTCACAATCCCAAGTTGGGCTCAAGGAAGGTAACATAAGAAAGATTTAGAATACTTTAGAGCACCATCTAAGTATTCTCTTATCACTATCATGGGTACCTAACACATATATTCTTTTATCCATTTCCCCCTCCACTTGTTCCCATCCCTTCATGTATATGTCAGATAAATAGCAAGGTTATAAGAGAGTATCTAGCAATGTTTTATCATAATTCTTATCTTTGAAACCTCTTCCTAGGAAAAATAAGCAATAGAGAATAATTAGGAAGGCTGATGAGGGGGATGAAGAAGAGAGGTTTTAAACAATTATTGTCAGCTTCAGAAGTTGATCACTTTGGGTGAGTGCACAAACCCATATTATATTTATGCAGTATTGACTTCCAAAGGAGTTTGAAACACAATTCACATATTATCGCATTAACTTTCCCATCAAAACATCCCTGGGAGATTGATAAGGGCCATGTATTAGCCTCATTTTCTTTCCTGACAAGGAAACTAAATAAGGCAAATTAAGGGGGGGGATTTAAATGACTGCCCAAAGGCACACAGAGATCCAGAAATAGACCCAATTCCCTCTCCAGAGCTCTTTCGACCAGATTGTCTTGCTAATAAAAAGCTCTATAATAGAAAAAGTACTGGCCAGGGAATCAAGAGATTTAGGTTTTAGTCCCTGTTCTGCCACTAACCAGATGTTGTGACAATACCAAGTCACCTTATCTCCCTGGGTCTTGGTTTCCTTGTTTATTAAATGTTGTATGAAATGATGGCTAAGACTCTTTGCAGCTCTGACATTCTATGGTTCAATGCTTAAAATTTGTCAGGGTAAGCATATTCTTTAAGCAGGCAAGCAAGTCTTCTGATTCTTCACTGGGATTTGGAGGTAACACTAGGATCCCAAAAGGTTATGCCAGGAAAATGAAAACTCTGACAAGTACTGTGTTCTTGCTATCCAAGGAACAATCCATCAAAGTCTAAACTCACTATATAGTGCAACTGATAATTGATTTTTCAAATAAAGTATAGAAACAGTGAAGAATATTTAGGTAGAAGATCCAGGTTCAAGTCTGGCATCACTATTTGTGTATCTTCACTGACTTTGGGTAAATTACTTCCTTGGACCTTAGTTTCTTCATCTGAAAGATGAAGGGTTTGGACTAAAAGGCTTCTATGATCTTGACCAGCTATGATCCTCCATGTTGTAGAGGGGTTTGATTCAGTTCAACAAAACTCAAGGTATCAAGCACTCTCAAAGTGGCTAGATGTTGAATATGCAGTGTTAAAAATTGAAACATCCTCTGCTCTCAGACAGTTTACATTCTACTAGAAAGTAATAAGGTAGCATAATATATACATATATATATGTATATATGTGTAAGTAAAAATAGACAAATACAAAATAATTTCAATAAAAAGGAAGAGAGGACATGGGCTAAAAGAGTACTCACATAAAAGAATCTATACATTTTTGAGTGACGATAATTAGGAAGCAACTAAAATCAATAAATCAGCAAATATTTATTGCGTACCTACTCTATTTCTGACCTGGTCTTGACCACATTCTCTGGGGCATAAAGAAGTAAAATAGTCCACAATTGATCAATGGTCAAAATATATGAGGAGAAAAATTCAAAAACAATAAATTCATTCTATAAATTATGCATACACAAAATACTTAAATCACTAATAATTATAGAAAGCAACTCGTGAGATTCTACCTCATATGTACAAGATTTTCAAATATGACAAAAAATGTTCTAAGAGCTGTGTGAAAACAAACACATCAATACTTTGTTAATAGAGCTGTGAATAGTGAATTCTAGAAATAAATTTGGAACTATGCATCTGGAGTTACCAAACTGGGTGTCAGTTTGCCAAAAGATGCTATTGCTAATGAGGAAGCTATTTAGCTCAATAGGTGGAGGACCTGACCTGGAATCAGGAAAATCTTAGTTCAAATCTAGCATCAGACACTCATTAACTTTGTGATCATGGGCAAGACGTTTTAACTCTGTTTGCCTTGGGTTCATCATCTATAAAATGAATTGGAGAAAGAAATGGAAAACCATTTCAGTACCTTTGCCAAGAAAACCCCATATGAGGTCACAAAGAGTAGGATACAACTGAATTGCTGAATAATTAACCACTATTAGACCTATGCCACAGAGATCAGCAAGAGAGGAAAAGAAGTCACATGAACAAAATTTGTTTAGTAGTTCTCTTTATACTATTAAATATCTAGAAACTAACTTCAATTGGCACATGGTAGAACAGAAGAGTAAATGAATAAAATAGAATATCATTGTGCTAATGATTAAATGATAGTTTCAAAAGACCCTGAGACTTACTTGAACTGAAACAGAGTGAAGTGAACAAAACAAATGAATAATTTATAAAATAACAGCAGTGTGAAAATAAATAATAAGTTAGCATTCACATAGTGCATTAAGGTTTGCAAAGCACTTTGCAAGTATGATCTCATTTTTATCCTCATTACAACCTTGGGGAAATTTTATGATTCCCATTTTACAAATGAGGAAAGTAAGGCAAACAGATCAAATGATTTGTGCAGGGATACATAGTTAGTAGATAATAAACCCAGGTCTTCCTAACCCTGGTCCAACTCTCTGTTTACTCCACCAAATAACTATCTTTGAGAGACTTAAGAAATCTGATCAATCAATGCAAAGACCAAGAATGATTCCAGAGGACCAAGGACAAAGCAAATTAACCATCCCACAGGACATAAGAATGATGGACTCAGGATACAAAAGAGATATACATTTTTGAACAGGCAATGAGGAAATTTAGTTTCCTTGATTATTCACATTTGTTAAGAGCATTGTCTTATTTTCCATATGAAAGGGCATGTGATGATGATGATTTTTGCCTCTCATGCTCAAAGACCATAATATTAGGAAAGAAATGCCATGTTAAACAAAAAATTGGATTTGAATAAGGGGGTGCTCTGCTAAGTCACCTGAATCACTTTCTCCTCCAGAGCCATCTTAGTCCATAAATCAGGATGACTGGAGATGGCCCTGGGGAACTGGAGTTAAATGACTTGCCCAAGTCACACAACTATGAAGTGTCAAAAGTGACTGAGACTGGATTCGAATTCCTATCATCCTGACTCCAAGACCAGTGCTCTATCCACTGTGCAACCTAGCTGCCCCTGGAAAGAAAAAGAGAAAGAGAAAATAAGTGCTTATAAAAGTAAAATAAAAGTTACACAAAAACAAATATGACAAACTGACCCTGCCCTCAAAAAATTCAGTCTAGTTAAAGAGTCAAAACACATAAAAATGAAGAAACAACTAGTCATAGCAGGTAGCAATTGAAAATGATATGAATTTTACACATTATAAATAGTAAGAATTCTTATTTCAGGAGGAATATACTTAGTCTTGAAGTATGGTTATGGAGAATTGTATTGCTCAAACGAAGAGAAGAGAAAAAATTTAAAGGGCGTATGAAATAGATAAGTAAGAAAGGAGCAAAGGAATGAAGATAAGAGTGCATATTGATATCCCATTATATAATTTTAAATTTAATGCATTTTTATAATTTAGCAATTATAAAACCCATATGAATAAATTCAAAGAGCATTCTAGAAGTGAACGATTTTGGCTCTAGTTGCAATCTCTAGGTAATTTACAAAGCTAGGGGCTTAAATCAGTGGAGTGAGTTTTCTCTTTTCTCAGTCAAGTGGGAGCTAGTCCCTTAGTCCCTCCTGCCTGAAAAAGGATTTTCATTTTTATCTACTCTCAGTTAAAGAGAAGATCTATAACATGAATATATGTTATTTCCATGAATAATGTAAAGATAAATATTGAAAACATGTTTTCAATCTGAGCACAATAAGGAGAAAAAAATAGAAAAAGATTAAACTTTATATTTGTTTTCTTTTTCTTTAGTAGGGATACAAAGGGGAAGAAGGAAAAATACTAGTCAATTGAAAAATTAAAATTCAACTAAAAAAGTAAA
Source organism: Macrotis lagotis (assembly GCF_037893015.1). Lineage (NCBI taxonomy): Eukaryota > Metazoa > Chordata > Mammalia > Peramelemorphia > Peramelidae > Macrotis > Macrotis lagotis. The sequence goes on from NC_133663.1 coordinate 66,901,055, forward strand.
AATCCAAGGTTAAGAGAGAATGATTGGTTGTATAAGGGTAATTTCTTCTTAAATGGAGATTGCTCATTGATCCTCACCATTTCTTTCCTGGGCACCAAACCTCCATTCCCTCTTCCTATAGAAATCAACAAGAAATTATTAAATATAATAAATAAATGGGTAGCATTTTTAGGTGACTTTCTACTTACCCACAGTCAGGGTGACAAAAATAGGATGTCAAGAACTGATATACAAAAACAAATGAATAGGGAAAGTGTGTGAAAGAGAACTAGAGAGAGATAGATAGAAGATAGTTTTATATAAGTCTGTATGTGTGTGTGATTGTGTATTTGTGTGTATGTGAGAGAGAAAGAGAGAGAGAGAGAGAGAGAGAGAGAGTATCTTGTGTTATCCTGTCTATTCATGAATATTTTTGTGCTTGTTTTTAAAGATAAAATTCCTTCAGAGTCATATAGCTTGAATCTAAAATCAGATTATAAAACTAAATCTAATTCTGAAATGCCTTTCTGCTTAGATGATCAATTGATCAGAAAGGATTGAGAAATAAGAGTGTAGAAGGCCATAGAAATCCTGATAAAGCAGTTTCCCTAGTAACTAATACTTGATTTGGGGGAAGTGGGAAGAGAAGATCCTCATGGGAAAACTAAATGATTCCTTTATTTTTGTTTTCCTCTCAACAAATTTCCCTCTTCTGACAGAGAAAGGGACCAGTTCTTATAAAATTCAAAGGAAGCTATTCTACTGATCTCATTGGAAGCACTTAGAAAACAAAAGAAGGCTGGTTCAGTAGGATGATGTGGAACTTAAAAAGTCCTAGCTCTGTTCACTCACTAGTTGTATGATTGTTAGTAAATAACTTGCTGTATTACTTTGAGTAAATAACAACTCTGAATCTCAGTTTCTACTGTTGTCAAATGAAGATAATTATGTCTACCTCACAAAATTATTATTGTGATGTTCAAGCAAGTTAATATGTGCAGATACTTTGTAATTTATAATGTATTATTCAAAATAATGTTTGGGATATTTTTGCTTTTTCTTTGGTTTTATACTTCATTTTATTTTTATTTTCTTCATTTACATGTAAAAACAAATTTTAACAATCATTTTTAGAACTTTGAGGTTTGAATTTTCTCCCTTCTTTCCACTCCACTCCCCCTCAATGAGAAAGCAAGTTATTTGATATAGGTTAGGCTATGTAGTTATGCAAAATTCATGTTGTGAAAGAAGATACAATCCCTTTCTCAAAAAAAAGAGAAACCTGAAGAAAAATAAAGTTGTAAAAGGTATGCTTCAATCTGAATTCAAACACCATCAACTCCATCTTTGTGGCTGGATAATATTCTTTACAATAAGTACCTCACAGCTGCCTTGGGTTGCAGCCTTGTGAGAAAAAAGTAAGTGATTCACAAATTATCATCCTACATTATTGCTGTTATTTTGTATGCAGTACATTTCCCATTGCATGTTCTCATGTCAATCTTTCCAGGTTTTACTGAGAGCATTCTTTTAAACATTTATTATTGAAGAATATTATAGCATAATCACATAACATAATTTGTTCAGTCATTCCCCAACTGATGGGCATTCCCTCAAGTTCCAGTTCCTTGCCACCAAAAAGGAGTTGCTGTAAATATCTATATTTCTATTTTTTCTTCTCATCTGGAGTATAGATCTGGTAGTGGCTAGATCAAAGGGTAGGCATGGTTTTGTATGAATAGAATTTCAAATTGCTCTATGAGATAGTTGAATCATTTCACAACTCCTCCAATAATGCATTAATGTCTCATTTTCCCTTAATCCCCTCCAACTTTTGTCATTTTCTCTTTCTGTTCTATTAGTCAATCCAATTGATATAAAGAAGTACATTAGGATTGTTCTAATTTGTATTTCTTCAATCAATAGTAAGATAGAACTGTTTCAATATGCCTATAGATAGCATTGTTAATATTCTCTGAAAACTGTTCATAAATTTTGAGTTTATCGACTGAGAAATGACTCATTTTTTTTATAAATTTAACTTAGTGTTCTATGCTTTTGAAATAAGGTCTTTATGAGAGTGACTTGTTTCAATAGTTTTCCCCACAGTTAATATTGCTAACTCTATTTATCTCCATCCTGTTACCCCCATGCCCATTTATGCTATCCTCTCTCTCCTTTCCCCTTGTCCCTTCTCAAAAGAATTTTGCATCTGACTGTCCCACTCCCTCCCTTCTGTCATTCCAACCTTTCTCCCATCCCTATTCCCTCCTATTTTCCTCTAGGAAAATTGAGTATGTATGTATGTTATTCCCTCTCTGAGCCAATTTCAGTGAGGGTAAAACTCACTCAATCCCCCCCCCCTCAATTCCCCTCCCTCTCATCAGCAAAAGCTTTTTCTTGCCTCTTTTATGTGAAATAATTTAACCTACCCAAACTCCTCCTTTCCCTTCCCCCAGTACATTCCTCTTAACTCCATCTTTTTTTAGAAATTATCCCTCCATATTCAACTCCCACCTTACTTCCTTTTAACTGTCCTAATAAATGAGAAAGTTCATATGAGTTATCAGTATCATCTTCCCATGCAGGAATACAGAAATTTTGACATCATAAATCACTTATAATTTTTTTTTCCATTTGCCTTTTTAGGTTCCACTTGAGTCTCATATTTGAAGATTTAAGTTCTTATTCAAGTCTATTTCTGTTCAGGTTTCATTAGCAAAGTTTGAAAGTTCCCTATTTCATTGAATATCCATCTTTTCTTCTGCAAAAGTATGTTCAGTGTTGCTGGGTAGTTGAATATTGTTTACAGTGCAAGCTCTTTTGCCTTCTGGAATATCATATTCCAAATCCAATGATACCTTAATGTCGCAACTGCTAAAACTTGTGGGTTTTTTTTTTTGTCTGAAAGTGTCTCCATAATATTTAATTGTTTCTTTGTGGCTGCTTGTAATATTTTCCTCTGACTTGGGAGCTCTAAAAGTTGACAATTTTTGTTTTGTTTTTGTTTATTCTTTATTTCTCACAAAGTCATCAGCTTCCCCTTGGTCAATTCTAAATTTTAAGATATTATTTTCTTCATTGAGCTTTTGCGTATCCTTTTCCATTTGAACAACTATGATTTTTAAGGCATTCTTCTCCATTCTGGTCCAATCAAATTTTTAAGATGTTAATTACTTTATTGTATGTGTGTGTCTTCTTCACCATGTTGTTCATTAGATTTTAATGATTTTCCCACCTTATTCTAATTTTTTCTTTCTGATTTTTTTCCTTCACCTCCTTTACTTGATTTTCAAAATATTGTTTGAGCTCTTCCATGGCCATGAGACCAAATCATATTTTTCTTGGAGACTTTCAATGTAGAAACTTTTAATTTTCTTTTTCTTCTGAGTGTATGTTTTGATCTTCCTTAAAATCACAGTAACTGTCTATGGTCAGATTTTTTAACTTCTGTTGCATGATCATTTCCTCAGCCTGTGACTTGATTTTTAACACTTTGTTAAGGTTGGGCTCTGCTTCCAGTATGGAGTTTACAAGTTTGTGGGGGTTTTTTTGCAGTTGTTTTAAGAGATACTTCTAGAAACCTACATGTTTTCAGTTCGTCCAAGATCTTATGATCTAAGGAGAGGTTTTTGACTATTCTCCTGACCTGTGCTCTAGTTTATGGGTGAACACAATCACTCTTTTCTGCCCTGGAACTGTAAGGAGGGTCACCTGCTCTCCTGTGGGTGATAATCTCTGTTGTGGTACTGTTCTTCTTTCTGGAATTGTGACACAAGATTTCAACTGAGATAAGAGTATGGGCAAAGCAACAGAGTGAAAGCAAAGAGAACCCTGATCTCCTCACCATCCCTTAGCTGAGAACTCTGGAAGCAGTTGATGTTCCAAATCCAGTGGCTCCCAATGACCATTCCTGTTGATCTGGGGTCTAGTCTGCACTGCTGAGGCCTGCACTGGACTATGCTCCAATCTCACCACAGGGTTGTGGACTTTCCCTGATAACTTTCCAAATTGTCCTTGGTAATTGTGGACTAAGAGGTCTGGAAAACACCATTACAGTCACTGACCCAGGCACCTCGAGGTCTGCTCCTGAATTGATGGGGCTCTGGTTGGCCTGTCTGCACTCCTCTCTCATCCTTCCCTGCCCATCTTTCTAGTTGCCTTAGGCTGAAAAATTGCTTCATCCAACTTTTTTGTGCCACTCTAGAATTTGGTTAGAATTATTATTTAAAAATATTTAAAACTTTGGAGAATGCTCCACTGAGTTTTTTCCTTTACTCTGCCATCTTGGCTCCTCCTATGTATTTGTTTATTTTTTTAGCAAATAAAAACCTTAATACTAAACAACTAAGATCATTTTCATATAGAATAAATGATTTTCAAGGGCTTTTAATGCCATGGTTATAGCATTTTTAGGAAAGATTCCTCAGAGTAGAGATAAAGCCCAAATCAATGTGAGGTCTATTTTCTGATTCTCATTCCAGTTCCTTCACTGGTAAGCAAAGGAGTATCAGATGATCATGTTTGAGCCAGGCACACATGAACTCATTAATTTGTGAGTCATCTTTTAACACAGGCTATCAATGTACCACCCATAATGGCCCTGCCAACCTAGGGGTTAATCTTTGAATTCTGCCAACTATCAAGTAATCAACATGACCTTTCCTAGATAAACAGATTTAGGAATATGTTTGCTCTGTCCTCAGGGTTGACACCCCTGGCCAAGAAAAGATTACCTATAAATCTTTTTTTTTAGTTTTTTTTTTGCAAGGCAGTGGAGTTAAGTGGCTTGCCCAAGGCTGCACAGCTAGGTAATTATTAAGTGTCTGAGGTCAGATTTGAACCCAGGTACTCCTGACTCCAGGGTCTGTGCTCTATTCACTCCTCCATCTAGGCACCCCCTTATAAATCTTAATGGCAGAAAAAAGGTCTTCAGAACATTTTTTCTCAGGTAGAGAGGTTCCTATAAACACCCTCTTTCAATAAAATTGCCCAGAGGATAATAACTATTTTGATTTGTTTTATTATATGTTGGAGGTGATTCCATCAGCCTAGAGAATTATTAATAAGGAACTTGTATATTATCAATGAATTCCAGAAATTTCTCTGTGACTTGTAACCTGGAATACTGAAAAATTAAGTCACCAATAGTCCCATAGTCAGTGTGGATCAGAGATAAGAGCCAACCCTAGGTCTCTCTGACCCCAAGGCTATATCTCTTTCCACTATGGGAGTGAGGGTGGGCGTGGGGTTGAAAGCATAGTCAGAAAGACCTAGCATATGTATATATATATATATATATATATATATATATATATATATATATATATATATGATAATCATAAAATAACAGAATTCCATTGATGACATCTATCTATAGACACCTGTAAGTTATGCTGACAGGCTAGGTGGTGCCAATGCCCCACCCTTGTAACATTGTCAAAGAATCCTAAGATACCCATAAATACTTCACTATTTTAGGAGACACTCCCCCACCTTCTACTCCTATAACCTACAGAAAAATAATGATATTCCAATTGCATATGAATGAATGAATGCCATAAACATCCTATCTTTCCCATAGGGCATGTATGTATTCTGTTAACACATCCCTCACTCCATGCACACAACCCATAGGGCAAAGATCTATGCCCTTTTATAGACCTAGCTGAGATCTGAGAAAACAAAAAACAAAGCAATTTGCCAAATGAAACCTACATAATTTTAACCTGCTTCAACAGTTCATCAAAAACTGTAGAAACCAAGAACAGTATCGCCCAGCAGCTTCTTCAACACACCCTCATTGACAATAGAACACTACTAATACAACACAATTGGGTTTTTTTTTCTCTACAAAATATGCTTTACAAGTAATAGCTGGAAATATATGATATTTTCCCAACCCTCTTAGGCTTTGTGCCCAAGTCTCCGCTTTAGGCTATGTTTTTTTTTTTTTTTTGTACCCACACTGATGTTCATCTATAAATACCAAGCAAAGAATATATTTTCTTAAAACAAATGTCCACAAGACAGATCTCTAAGAAGTTATGATGGAATGATAAGGTGATGAAATTGCAGATATAATAGACTTTAGGAATTTCAATTACTCTCCAATTCCTACCCTGTCATTAAACTCAAAGAGAAGAGACTTCTTCCAAACTCTATCAAATCTTTCCCTAGGACCATAGATTTAAAGTTAGAGTCCATTTAGTTCAACCCCCTCATTTTATAAATGGAAGGAAAAAAGGCCAAGTAAAGGAATGGTCACACAAGTAGTATTTGTCAGAGCAAGATTTGAACACAGATCCTTTGATTCCAAATCTGGCTATCTATTATCATACTACTTGGGTGGTTAGGTGCATAGTGCATAGAGCACCAAGCTTAAAGTCAGAAAGATTCATCTTCCTAAGTTCAAATCTGAACTAAGTAATGTACTAGTTATATGACCCTAGATAAGTCATTTTAACAATGTTTGCCACAATTCCCTAACCTGTAAAATGAGCTGGAAAAGGAATGGCAAAATGTCCCATTATCTGCCAAGAAAACCCCAAAAGAGATCACAAAGGGTCAGACACAACTGAAACAATGAAACAAACACAACAATCTATGTCAGAAAGAATGGGCTAACTTCCGAAAGAAGGGCTCTGCAGACCAATGCAAGAATCTAGAAAATATACAGTAATACTCTGCTAGTTCAAAGTAGGAGATCCCAAGAGAATCTTTTCTCCAGGTTACTATGCACACTCATTGACTATTGTATATTTAAAAATTGTATCTGGAGACAGAAGAAAGGTGAGGACCATGTGATTACATTGACTATGCTGAGTAGTTAGTTACCTGACTCACTGGTACAAGTCTAAGTTACTTCTTAGAACCACCACCAAAACAAGAAGCACTTCCCATTTTATCTCCAAAGAATATGGAAAAGAAGATGGGGAATCTTTCCCTTTTTTTTAGGTTTTGGAGAAGTTTGCTGCTAGCTTCAAAACTGAAAGAAATGTCTTGTAGTACTGCACACACACATAGGGAGGAAAATCAGTGACCCAATATATTGGACTGGGATGTAGAAGAAAGATCATCCTATGGCCCAAGTGAATAGAGCACTGACCCTTGATTCAGGAGGACCTGAGTTCAAACCCAGCCTCAGACACTCGCCACTTAATAGCTGTGTGAATTTGGGCAAATCACTTAACCCTGATTGGCTCGCATTCCAGGGCCATCTCCAGTCATCCTAACTCATATCTGGTCACTGGACCCAGATGATTCTGGAGGAAAAAGTGAGGCTGAAGACTCAGCACAGCCCCTCTCACTCAAATCCAAGTCATATGCTTGTCCTGGCCTCACTTCCCTGATGTCATGGTCTTCTTAGAGAATGAAAGACAAGCATCATAGAGGAAAGAGCACCAGATTTCCAATCTGATTTCAAGTTCTGATTTAGAATCCTGCCAATGTTTGAGAGTCAAGAAAGGGAGGATAGCTTTGTTCTGTCATCTCCTATGTCAGCTAATTGGCAGCAGGGAGCTTAGCAACGGTGGCATCCAGGTAATTCCCTAGGACAAGGGCTCTCTCAACTTAAAAAAAATTCTAACTCAATACTAATATAAATGATTCCATTTATTATCATTTATATTTAATTTCAGGCATTTAAAACCTTTTTTTTTTCTGAGAAGAGGTCCAGTTCACCGAACTCCCAGAGGGGTCCATGATATAAAAAAACATTAAGAACTTCTATTCTAGGAACTGCTGCTCTATCATGTCTCAGAAATATGAGCATACAGAACAAAACTGTTGCTTCTTCTTGAGCTCAGAGATGTGTTGCACCTCCAAGACCAGCATGAGAAAGAAGCTCCATATTGCTGGCATATATACTATATTTACAGTCAGTAAACTCAGATTCAAATCTCACTTTTGTTCTCCAATTTTGTAGTTTCTCACCTGGCTGAACTACCTGTCTTCTTTGAATGATTTCTCTACCCTATTTCAAGAAGATAATGCTGGGATAAGGTCATTAGTCTGTCACATCTCATCTTGACGTTCTACCGTCTTGAGTTCACTTGCATATCATGGAATCACATCCCTGATGTCAGGGTTCTCTTCAAGAAAGAAAAACAAAAAAGAACAACTTTTCTACTTCAAAATACTATTTAAGGACAAACTTCAGCTCAGAGGACATCTTCTCACTTCTCATCTAACTCTACCTATATTGGGACTTCTCTTTGACTTCTCCATCATATTCCAGAGTGGGGAATCTCTCTACCTCCCCACCTTTTGTGTTTTATGCCCCTTATCATTAAATTTTAAGTCCCATAAGGGCTGGGACTGTCATTTTTCTTATTTGTATATTTAGTTCTTAACATACTATCTGAACATAATAGTCACTTAATAAATATTTACTGATTGACCAATGTAATTGTATGACTTGAGGCAAGTCACATCACTTCTGAGAATCATAATCTTCTAATCCATTAAAAGCAAGGTTGAACTATGCAATCTCTCTGATCTTGCTCAAATCGAAAATCCTTTCCTCCTCCTGTTTATTTTGAGGGGTATTAAAATAATATGCAAAATGGAAGAGAAATTAAAAAAGAAACTAGTAAACATCATAGATCTAGAGTTATTAGAAAAAGTGAATTTCATCTCATCTATACCTACCCCACAGATTCATTTTATATATTACAAAGATGAGACCCATAGACATTAAATGACTTTGCCCAAGGTCATGCAGAGCCTGAATTTGAACTCAGGTCCTATGATTCTGAATCCAGCTGGCATTCCACTATGCCAAACTATTTCACTAATAGTGATAATTTTCTCAATTCTTTAGATAATGGGGGTATATCTGGAAAAATCTCTAATATCTTAAATAAGTGAAGTTTATAGGTTTAAACTTAATTTTAGACATCGCTAGGTGGTGCAGTGTATAGAGCACTGGCCCTGGAGTCAGGAGTACCTGAGTTAAAATCCTGCCACGGACACTTAATAATTACGTAGCTGTGTGGCCTTGGGCAAGCCACTTAACCCCATTTGCCTTGCAAAAAAAAAAAAAAACCTAAACTTGATTTTATTTTCCATTTAACTATTTTTGTAATCAAGTATTCAAGTAAAATATACTGAGCATAACTAATTTTGATGACTTAGGTCAGAATTATGAATATTAATCTATGTACTTTTTTAATGTCATAATGTCCTCAGAACTTATTAAGGATTAGAGAACTATTCCTTTGCTAAATGACCCTAGACTGATAATTCTATGTTTCCTCATTTAGAGGGATTTTTGTCCCCCAGTATCTTCCCTTTCGGGCAAACTATCAACTCTCACTGGGAACATTTCTGACTCACCTTGATAAGACCCCACCATACCTCTTATAACTTCTACGAAGTTGGCTTGCAATAATTTTTTGCTTATTTAAGTAATGATTAATGGATGAATTTCCATTTTGGTTAGTGTTTACATCCCTTCTCATTTGTAAAGTATAATTAATAATGGAATGGAAATCAGGTACTCAAGCTTATCAGAATGATGCATAGAGTAACAGTTACTATTCAGTTTCCATTGTAGTCATACTCTTATCTCTTATTATGCTATAAAGCTGACCTTAGCTTCTCAAAGGGATGTCAATGAGACACAAACTCTGCCAGATTTTACCAAGTTATAGATGCTTTAATTATCATCTTGAAGAAAGACTGTAGATCTAAGTTAGCCTGACTAAATTTGGAAGATATCACCAAATTAGCCACAGACTAGGCCATTTTTCAAGACATATAAGCTCCTGAAGACCAACATGATCCAGAGACTCCTAAAAGTCCCTGAGACCCCTTGGGTGGGGGGAGGGTTTACAAGGTTAAAGCTACTTTCATGATCACACCAAGATTTCTAAATATCTAATATGATAAATGGGAATAGAAATCACTCACATACATAAAAACTCTTAGGAAATTCATCAGTAAGTTTTCAGAGTGTAAAGGAGTCCTAAGCTTCAGGAAAAAAAAAATTGAAAACTGTTTAAGATATGGATAGGGTTTGGGGAAGGAGGAGTTGTAGCTTAGATAGATAGAAGTAGTACTTACATAAAAGAATTACTGATTCTTGAAATATTCAAATATAAATGCTTCTGCTAGGAAGACACTAATCTTTTTTCTAAAATTCGAGGTCCTTGGTGCATGAGCTTTGTAACAACTATTACAGCTGTACAAGGGTCTTTTACATTATTTGGGTATTATGGTTTTATTTTGAAGTTTTAAATTGTCAAGTATCTAACCCTCAAATAAGACATATGACAGTTACATAATTTGTCATGCTATTTGATTATTTTGTCTAGTTATTATCATATTATTTTTCATAATAGTTTTAAAACCTTTAGCTCTCCCTTCAAAAAAAGAATCCAATGCCCTCCTCTGTAACTTCTGTTTCTTCAGTAAATATATTTATTATTCTGAAGTCTGATACTGGTATAGATATGCTTTCAGATTTTAAAACAGGACATGCCTAAGAGTGTATTCAAGCACACTTACTTCTCTTATTTTGCTTCTATCCCAACTATATGTAGCTAAAGTTAACTAGAGTTATTAAATTTAATTAAACATCTAATTACTACTTTTATTCTCTTTGGAGACAATATGATTGTGTGCTACATAGTAAGTGTTTAATAAATGATTTTAAATTCATACATCTATAACCTCTATATTCTTATTTCCATTCCTAATCTTAAATATGACTTCACCTTGTATGTGCTTCATGATGTCTAAAAGTCACCATGAATATTATTATTTCCTGTATAAAAATCAATCCAAAATCAACATGATGGTAAAAAATCAAATATAAATCCTCTACAGAATAATGTCCATTAAGTATTTGGCAACTTGGTCCTTCTCAAGGCACTAGTGTAAGAAATGGCAAGCCTGCCAAAAGTAGGAAGGAATCTATGAGGGTTTCAAAAAATAAAAGAAGGAAAAGAAAAGGGGAATAATAATAAGAATAAAAGATCAAAACCCAAACCACTAAGAATGTGCTGGCCAGATTGGGAGGGTTGGCAAGAAGAGATTTTTGTAATTTCTTTTCCACAATTTAGCTTGCCTGGATAATTACATTTGGAAAAATAAGAGAGTAACCACAGATGTGTGTGTAATGAAATAAAAAAAATGTAGAGTTATCCCTCATAAAAAGAAAGGAGGCAATGGAAGGATGCCTTTACTAACTTTAGACAAAGGCTTTGTTCTCAATAAAAAAAATAATCACAACCATCCAAGAAGACACTGAATACCAATCAATGGCTATCTTATCTATTTATCACTTCAGAGGTTTAATATTGTGGTTTTACCCCCTACTCCGTTCACAATAAAATATATATTCTCAGGGAATGAACTGGCATTATATGCATAGAGGTATGAATAGTAGTTTCTTGACAACTAAACTATAGTCACCCAAGGAAACATTCCCATGAACTTATTTCTTTCAAACCACAAGATTCTATAAAAACATTCTTTTGTTCTACTATAGACTGTTTCTAAGTCTTTGATGGCTAAAACAGTCTATGGTGGAATGTTACCTAAAAACCCCACCTGGCCAGGTGTGAATTGAGAGAATAGAAGGAAGATGAAGCACTCATCCACACATTAGCCTTGAGCTTTCAAATGAAATTGATAGCAACTTTAGAAAAATGAGTATTTTCTTATGGAAGGTCTTACCTATTTGGTGTGATAGTAAAGGGAGAGACTTTATCATTTAGCAAAGAGAGTGTTTGATCCCTACTGATAAAGTTTTTTTTTTTTTTTATGTCAGAGACAAACTGTTTATAGAAACATAACATACAGATACAACATTCTTACCATGTCTTAAATCTCTCTAGGCCAATTTCTTCACTTTTAAAATGAGTAAGTTGGACTAGATGCTTATTTTTTTAAGGTCTTTCCACATATTGATTTAGAGGCCAGAGTTCACAATCCTGACCAACATGGAAGAAGAGAGACCAGTGCTCTTGGATCCCAGCAAAGAATTCAATGCTTACCAGAGGCCCACCCAGTTTTTCTGACATGATTTTTATGGTGCTACTTTGGTTTTCTACAATTATATAGACCTGGCCAACATGTATGATTGAGGTGGGAAGAACTTGAGGTAAAAAAGGAAAAGAACCAGTAAGGGTCTGGTTTTGCTTTGTTTTCTCCCCAAGCCATGGTGATTATAGATACACAACCCAACCCTGTCTGACCACCATTTCTGGCTCAGTGGAAAGATGAGATTATGAAGAGAGAAAAAGAAAGCTAAATCAGAAGAAGAAAGTGAAGAAGATCAGAAGGGCAGGAAAGAATGTTTGTTCCCACTCACTCAGGTTATAAAAAAAATCACTGAAAAACAAAACAAACAAAAAAAAAACAACTTGTTCTTTTGTAACTTTTCTCATCATTTTGTCTAGCCTATAAATACACACACACACACACACACACACACACACACATACACAAATACATGGAAGTTATTGCATTCACTCAAATTATTTATATTTCAATTCTATATACACAGTGCAGTCAGTATCCATTTATTGATGTTTCCTCTCTATACCCAATACTGAACTAACTAATCTATTCACAGGTAAAAAAGACTAATGTTTACTTCCTCCTTTATTATCTAACATGCTTCTAACAACAGGAATCCTAACTAATGTGAGATATAACGACACTCTGCAAAACCTATTCTGAAGGTCATAACTTATGAGGAGGTAGCAGCATTTTCTATTTTGGTCTGGTTTTAATTTGGATAATATTCTCATTGAACATAGCTATTTATGACATTTATTAAAAGCTTTTATTGCTAATTTAGATGGGAAAAATTCTAATGGAGATGTATTGGAAATTTTCCATGAAATTAATGTCCAGACTTAATGGATGTCTAAGGTATCATTATTAACGGGAAAATTCCATAAACTAAGATCAGAACCTTTGATTGGTGATTAGATGCAGTTATATCGGAACTTATTTAAAACTGGAAATGGGCCAAAGTACCCAGGAATTCAATTTAAATTCATTCTGAAGCCTAATGCTTTTATTTAGGCTAGTTCTAAATGATCTCAAATGAAAAGCTGAAGTTACAAAAAAATATCAATTGATTTAATCAGCTACTGGATGTCCAATGGCCCTACTATGTTCAGTTCATGATTTCTATTTCTACAAAAAGTGCTGCTGAGTGACTATTTTGTTGGTTATAAAAAGACAATTCAATGCAATTCAAATAATTATTTGGTTTCTAATCTTGCAGCTAGGTTATTCACAAGGGTGAAAAAGAACACTTATTGCCCTCAAATAGGTTTCTACTTTAATGGGGGATGGGATATTCATACCCAAAAGTACAGAAAAGTGCAATCTTTTTCATTAATGTCTTCAAAATATCTAAACTTTATCTCTCTGGAGGCACTCTTTCCACCATGCAGATGATAATCCACATACCACCGAAAGTCTTCATAAGTTTTGGTTTTTTTGTCACTAAAACGATCCATATGATACAACAGATACTAATTTGTTGCTAATTTCTTAAGAACTCATCATCACACGATTTTGCAAATATCAATGGAGAGATATAAAATTTAGATATCCTTCACCTACTACCTCAAGAAACTTCCAGAATCTTCAATAACTAACCTCTTGAAAAATGGATAAAATATGAGTTTCATTTTGCTACGCTCCATAGTATACTATAAGGTTGGTTATTTGAGTACTGATGCATTTTAAAAAAATGGGAGTTTTAGTGGACTGCAATTCAACAATTCAGACACCAACAAATGGAATGCTGACATTCTTTGGGTCCATTAATAAGAATATAATATCTAAAATAAAGGCAGATGGTTATTTTCTATGCTGGTCAGAATACAGATAAAGTAATATTTTCGGTTCTGTTAACCACACTTAAGGAAAAATATTGACTAGGGAAGAGTGTGACCAACTAATGCACTGTTGGTGGAGTTATGAAGATCCAACCATTCTGGAGAATAAATTGAAACTACACTCAAAGGTCAATAAAAGTGTGCATACCCTTTAATCCATCAATGTCACTATGCCTGTACTCATAAAGATCATAAAAGGGGGAAAAAGAGGTCATAAAAGAGATCAGTTCATGATTTCTATTTTCACCAAAAGTGCTGGTGAGTGACCATTTTGTTGGCTATAAAAAGACAATTAAATTCAAACAATTATTACTTTGGGCCTTTGGTAGGGGGGAAAACTCGCTTGAACAGAAATATTTATAGCAGCTCTTTTTTGTAGTGGCATCATCAACAGGCGAATGAATGAACAAATTGTGGTATATGAAGGTGATGGAGGACTATTTTTCTTCAAAAAATCTTGAGCATGCAGACTTCAAAAAACCTGGGAAGACTTGCATAAACTGATGCTGAAAAAAAGTAAGTAGAACCAGGAGAACATTATACACATTAAAAGTAACATTGTGTGATAATCAATTATGATCAATTGAGTTCCTCTTAGCAATTCAGTGATCAAGGACAATTCTAAAAGGCTTGTGATGGAAAATGCCATCCACATGCAAAAAAAACAAACTGTGGAATCTAAATGAACACCAATGTATAAAATTTTCACTTTTTTAAAAGTGTTTTTATGTTTGTTTTTCTTTCTTATGCTTTTCTCCCCTTTAATTTTGTTTCTTCTTTCACAGCATGACTAATAGGGAAATATGTTAAACATGATTGTACATGAATAACCTATATCAGATTACTCACTATTGTGAGGAAGGAGGAGGGAAGGGAGGGAGGTAGAAAAATGTGAATCTCAAAAGCTTACTAAGAGACAAATATTGAAAACTCTCTTTGCATGTAATTGAAAAAAAATAAAATACTAAAAAAAAAAGATGTGACAGGATTTTGGTGGATAGCACTATTCCACAGAAAGATCGGCTAACTAAGAATATTTAAGATAGAAAAGAAAGGACCAAAAAGACATAAACTGATTGAAATAACAGTGTTTGAAAGTATGTGTTATAGTAGAGGGAATAGACTTAATTGGTTCAGCCATGGAGAAGAGAAATATGAATGGTTGGTGAAAGTTAAGGAAATAGATTTCAATTTCAATTTCAATCTCATTTAAGAGAAATTTCTTTAAAATTAGTTATCTGGATATGAAATTGGCTACCTCAAATGGAGCAAGTTCACTATCATTGGAAACTTCAAATTCAGTTCTGAATGATTGCCTCTCAGGATGTTATTTAATGGATATATGCTCTGCTAAGACTGAAATGGATAACCTTGAGTTCTCTTTCCAACTCTAAAATTCTGTGATTCTATGTCCATATAGAGCCCATTGTCCTGCATATACAAAATATAACTATTGTATTCTAATTTTCCTATCATAACTGGCAAATGTTTCTTGATAGAGGAATGCATAATAAACCTGAAACTCAGCAAAGGGGACAAGTTAAAAACTAAGATTCAATGAAAGTGGGGAAGTATAAAGATTACAGGATAAGATTTTGAATAAAAAACAAGGCAGCAATGATGCAATGAATTTCCTTAATAAATAAAAAAATGAGAATTAGTAGATAAAAAGACTAATCAAACCAAGGAGAGAGATAAATATGAAGATCATTCACTAACAAAGGCCCAAAGTAAACACATTTAGTAAAATTTTTAAAAAACTTAAAAAAATGCAATTTATTTAACTTTTAGGATTGAGGAAAAATATAAAATAATTAATGCTATATTCCAGGAAATTAAAATGAAGAAAAAACCTGGATTCTAAAGATTTTTTAGACCACAAGTGCAAAAAACTTACCTATTTAATTCCCTTTCTTAGAAGAAACAGTCAAATTTCAGTTTTGTTTAGCTAAGATGATCATGTACAAGATGTGTTGAAGTGCTTATTCTAATTTTCTTTTTACAGTGATTTTATATTTCAGGCAAAATTACATTTTGATATTGATCCTCCTCTTTGTTCAGTACTTTGCAGGAGAATTTGGGCAAATTATGTAAAATTTGAAGGAACTTAGGCTTAGTTGCTTTTAAATTATTCTAGGATAGAAGTATCTTCCACCATTCAAAGAAAATTTCTATTGTTTCTGGTGCACGTTTGAGATTTATTGAGATGTTCAGATATTCTTCTATTTGAACTTAAAAATTCTTACCAGCTATACTTTTCTCTGCAACAGGAAAGCTCGAGAATGAAAACCATCCACTTGTCTCTCAATCTCCATACAAGATGACTTGCATCCCACTCCCTTTGAATTCTGTACTATAGAAAGTCACCAATAATCACATATTATCCAATGATTCTCTCTTCTTGACTCTCATTCTTCTTTGACTTTTCTTTAGCATATGGAATGCATTATTTTCTCTGTCATTACACAGAAGTCTCTCAATTTTAATCTTTACACTTGGAATTCTCACAAAGATGTTGTACATGTTGTACATGTCCTCCCTTTCTCTGATTAGCTAGTTCCTTCTGGAAACCCTAGTCTACATCATTTTTTCTTCATCTGATTGATTCTGTAAACTTACTCTATCATACCCCTTGTGTATTTCTCCCCCCCTTCTTCCTTTTATAACTTTACTCTTTATGTGATTTTCTCTCTTTAGAATGTAAGCTCCTTGAGGGCAAGGACTATCTTTCTACTTGTATTTAGAACAGAAATTTCAACACTTGGCACCATTCCCATCACAAACTGGATGTAGAGTAACTAATTTTTTTGATATTTTTTTCATATTCTATTCCCTCTTTTAACTCTTTTTTTACTTGACTTTTGAGAGATAATATTTTAAATTCTTAACAATGTGATCTAAATGAATCCTTTCCTGATTTTCTTTCAGTTGCTGATTCTTCCCCCAAAAATATTACTTTCTATTTAAAATTTTATACATTCTACATTTACTTATCTGTTTATGTTTTGTTTTGTCTCTAATAAAATACAAATTCTGTTAAGTAAGGAAATATTTCATTTTTATATTTTTATTGATATGAAAAAGGACAGATCTGGCAAATAATAAGTAGTTAATTTTGAAATTCTTTACCTTTGCTTAGTTTCATATATTGGTTCAGCAGTCTGATGAGCCTATCTACTCTTTTTTTCAGAATGATGTTTCTAAATGCATAAAATGAAAGAAATCAATTATATTGAAATAAGAATGTATTTTCCCCTTTAAGTTCACAGTCACCCTGAAATCTCTCCATAGATTCATTGAAGGGTCCATGGTCCTCAGGTTTTAGAATGAATGAATGAATGAATGAGTGAAAGAATGAATGAATGATCCTATTCCTATTCATCTTTCAGTTTCACTAACAACTTTGTTTCTTTATCACTATCTTCGTTTCTCCTCCTTAAGCTTTTAATGACTGATGCTCTGAAGTCTGAATTTCACTTCTCTTTTTTCTTTGTATCCCCTCATTTCTAATTTCATTCATTCCTTCAGTCTTAGTATCAGTCTCAATATGAATTACAACCAAAGATTTAGTTCTGACCTCGTTCAAAGCTCCAGACATGTATTTCTAATTCTACTCTTTGGTATTTTCATTAGGAAGCCTTGACTGTTCATAAGACTCACCATGTCGACTCACCATTATCCTTCCCAAGAATGTTGTTCCCTGTGGCTTCAGTCTTTCTGATCATGGAACTATTTTTCTCCCAGTAACTAATATTGCAAACTAAAATAAGAAAGACATTAGATTGATCTTAGAGTAAACTCTCCAGATCATATCTTAGGATAGATAACTGGGAAATGACGCAAATCTTCCTGACAATCAAAACTCACTTCTAATGATTCATATGGGGAGAAATGATAAATCAGAAGGAACCTAGAATTCATGTCCTGAAGGAAAATGCAAATTTTAAGGTCAGAAATAATTTTTTTTCTTTTTCTATCACAATCCACATACCAAAGTTAGGAATGTTTTATAAGAGATAGGAAATCAGCAATATTCTAATATAACAATTCCCAAATGTTTTAGTCTTAAAGTTCCCTTTACAATCTTTAAATTTTTTGAAGATCCTAAAGAGCTTTTACTTAGGTGGTTTATAGCTGTAAATACTTGTTATAATAGAAATTAAAACTAAAATTTAAAAGACAGTATTATGTTTTCATTTTAAAATAACAAACCCATTGCATATTGTGGTACTTAATGAAAAACTATTATATTTTTAAAAACAGTTGAAGATATTGTTTTACTTATTTTTGCAAATTACTTTAGCTCAAAGTAAACTGAATTTTCCTATCCACTTCAGTATTCAGTCTCTTTGATGTTGTTTTAATTGAAGTTATATAAGAAAATCTGATCTCATACAGATATGTGGCTGAAAAATATAAGAGTATTTTAATAGGAAAATAACTAACGTCTTATATTATTATGAAAATATTTTTAACCTCATAAGTCCCCAATACCCTCATGGATTCATGAACAAAACTTTAAGAACCAATGGTCTGATAAAATGGTATTGGAAGAATATATTCAGATGCTCAGACCAGGCATTAAGATACTGGTTCTTAGCCAGAGATAGAACATTTCTCTTTTTTGGAAATATATTTATATTTTTTTTATTTTTGTACAAATGGTATTCTTTATACATTACTAAAATATTCTTGTTTAAGAGTAAACATAATGCCCTCTCCCCCCTCAAAAAAATATAGACCCTCATGAGCAATAAAGTAAAGGAAAGAGAAAAAAATTTTAAAATAATGCTTTTCAGTCTGTGTTTCAATACCACCAGCTCTGTCATGGATGGATCACATTCTTTGTGATAAGTTCATCACAAAGCTACTTCCATATTTTTCCACCATTGCCAGTGCTGATCACAGCTCCCTCCATTCATACCTACCCAATACCATATACTATATTTTTCTCTCTCCTGTCACTCTGTTCCTTTTCTTAAATGTACTGTAGGGTAGCTTAGTGGTACATCAGAATGAATGCTTGTCCCCAAGCCTACATACCACCCCTAAGACCCAGCAACCACCTGGCCCTGTGGTTCCAGACAGGCCAACCAAACCCAGTCCCTTGCAAGAAATAAAAAATCAAGTGTGTTATATCTTTCCACTCTCACCCACAGTCCACACTCTCCTCCATCACTCACATCCCCCCTTCCCTCTGTCCCTCTTCTCTCCTTTATATTCTAGATGTTTATACCCCATTGAGTATATATGCTGTTTCTTCTCTGAGCCACCTCTGATGAGAGCAAAGGTTCCCTCATTCCACCTCACCTTCCCCACTTCCATATCATTGCAATAGCTCCTTTCAATGAAAAAAATCTTATTATATGAAATATCTTAATCTATTCCACCTCTCCTTTCTCTTATTCCCATTACATTTCCCTTTTAGCCATTGACCCCATTTTTACAATATATCTTCAAATTCAGCTCCCTCCTGTGCCTTGTCTAACTTCTAACTGTGCTATTAAATGAAAAGTTTCATATGAGCATTATCAGTATCATTTTTCTATGCAGGGATACATGCAGTTCATCATCATTAAGTCCCTCATATCTTACCCTTCTCATCTACTCTCTATGCTTCACCTGAGTCCTGTGTTGGAAGATCAAATTTTCTGTTCAGCTCTGGTTGTTTGAACAAGAACAAATGAAAATCCCCTGGTTCTTTGAAAGTCCATCTTTTCCCCTGGAAGAGGATGTTTAGTTTTGCTGGGTAGTTGATTCTCGGTTTCATTCCAAGCTCTTTTGCCTTCCAGAATATTATATTCCAAGCCCTATGAGTCCTTAATGTAGTTGCTGCTAAATCCTGTGTGATCCTGACTGCAGCTCCACGATATTTGAATTATGTCCTACTGGCTGCTTGTAATATTTTCTCTTTGACTTGGGAGTTCTCAAACTTGGCTATCTTATTCCAGGGGGTTGGTTTTTTTTTGGATCTCATTCCAGGGGAGATTGGTGGAATCTCTCCATTTCTATTTTGCCCTTTGCTTCTAGAATATCTGGGCAATTTTCATATAGTAATTGTTTAAAAATGAGGTCAAGGCTCTTTTCCTGATCATGACTTTCAGGTATCCCAATAATTTTAAAATTATCTTTTCTGAATCTGTTTTCCAGATCAGTTGTTTTTTCAATGAGATATTTCTTCTATTTTTTCATTCTTTTGGTGTTTAAATATTGTATCTTGATTTCTCATAAAGTCAACAGCTTCCTTTAGCTCTATTCTACATCTGAAGGATTTGTTTTCCTCAGAGAGCTTCCTTATCTCTTTTTCCATCTGGCCAATTCTGCTTTTTAAAGTATCCTTTTCCTCAATAACTCTTTGAACTCTTTTATCCATTTGACCTATGCTTGTTTTAACATGTTATTTTCCAGTATTTTTTTGGATCTCCTTGACTAAGATGCTGACTTCTTTTTCATGTTTTTTCTGCACCTCTCTCATTTCTTTTCCCAATTTTTCCTCTACCTCCCTTACTTGATTTTCAAAATCTTTTTTGAGCCCTGTCATAGCCTGAGCCCCAATTTCTGTTTTTCTTGGAGTATTTATATACAGAAACTTGTACTTCCTCATTTTCAGATTGAGTATTTTTTATTCTTATTGGGATCACAGATAATGTATTTCTCAATGGTGTTCCTCTTTATTTCCCCCTTATAATCATTTCCCCAGCCTGTTCCTTGTTTTGAGATGATTTCTGAGCTTTTGAGTATTCATGGGACACCTCCCTCCTATGAGGATCTCAGTGTGTGAAGCTCTCTGTCTTCCCTCCTGGTCTGTGAATGACCACAAGTAAACCCATCTGCCATGGGGCTGAAGTGGGGGGCCTGCTGTTCTATGGGGGGGGCTAGACTGTGATCAGGATCTGAATGTACTCAGAGCCCCAGTGTCCTGTTCTAGGCACAGAGGACAGACCTTGGAAGTCCCTCTCTATTCCCCTATTGGTAGGCTGAGCACTCAAGGCTCAGTTGCCTGGGGGTTCCTGCTTATCTACTCCACCTACTCCCCTTTCCTAGATCTGGACTGTGGAGGCCACTGCTACTAGCTGAGTGCCCTGAAGGCTGGGCTTCATGTGCTTGCTCTGGCAGAGGTCCCCTGCTGATCTTCCAAGTAGTGCCTGGTGCCCCTAGGTTGTAGCTTAGGAAACTGCCCCTGCTGACATGAGCCCCTGCTCCCAGGTGCCCTGGGGCTGCCTCTGGAGGCTGAAGCTCTTTCACTCTGGTGAGCCGCACCTCTAACCCCATGGAGCAGAGCCTTTCTACTATTTTCCAGGTTACCTTGGTCTGGAGAACTTCCTCACTGGATCCCTCTGTGGGTTCTGTCTTTCAAAAATTTAGTTAGAGTCATAATTTTATGATTTTTGAAATATTATGGAGCAAACACCTACACCTAGGAGAGGCTCTTCTGTCACCGTCTTGGCTCTGTTCCCCCCCCAGGAGTAGAACATTTCTAATTATGTGAAGAAAACATATGTTTTCTAGGAGAATTCTATATCTTATCAACAAATCTTTAAATGGAAAATAGAGATGTAAAGAGAAAACTGGCCATATATATTCCATAGAATAGTGGGTTTAAAGTAGAAAAATTACTCATAGAAGACAATATTCAAGAAGAGTGTCAGGAAATTTATTCTGGTAAAGAAAACAAAAATATTAACATCCTGAAGACTACTTGTTGGGGATACTTTAGAGGGGTGGATTTCATGCTGGATAATATAGGACAAGGTCTGAACGGTAGTATTTGAAGAAAGATTGTTTGTCCTTGGTTTTCTAATAGGACCAATGATATCACAAATGATGTCTTGATTTGTTCTTGACTTGGATTTATGTGAAGCTGAGTTGCACAAAATCATGTCTCACTCTTTCTACCAGTCATTGAAGTCCTGAGGCACGACATAAGTCAAGATGATCAGAATGCAAAGGATAATCTTGGTACTTTTGATATAGGTTACCTCAATATTAGTCAGCCTGTTCTAGTGTTTGGTAAATTTTAAAGGAGACATGATTAAAACCAGAAAGGAGGCCAGCTAGGTGGCACATTGATTGGAGTGCTGGCTCTGGAGTCAGCAGGACCTGAGTTCAAATCCAGACTCAGACACTAAATAATTGTCTAGCTGTGTGACCTTAAGCCAGTCATTCAAACCCCATTGCCTTAATTAAATAAAAATTGAAAAAAAAAAAGGATCCACTCCCTTCCCATAATGTATTATTATCCATTGGTTCATGTGGACATTTCAAAGTACCGCCAATCAAAGACACTTAATTGGAGCTTAGTTGCAAGCTAGCACAAAATCCTGCCTTGCCCAACCCAGTGCCAAGGTTCACTTCTTAATCAGATCACTATTCATGTCTGCCTCATTGCAAGAGTTTCAAATTTCAGTGATATATGCCCACTGGAAATTGTTGGATATGCATAGGTATTTCCTGGTTTCTTTAAGTTACATTTTTGCCCTGTAAGGTCTGGGATTTTGGACAAATCATCTAACTTCCATAGACTTCATAGAGGCAGAGAATTATCAAGGAAAAACAGAATTTAGAAATCCAAATTCCCACACCAGTCAATCTCCATAGCATCCTGCAATCACCCTCCCATGCCTAATACTCTGGAAACCACTCATGCCAAGGTTAGCAATATTAGCCTTATTTCCAAATCACTGTCCCCATTTTATAGATGAAGAAATGAAGGCAAACAGGAGTTAAGTAACTTGTCCTACCTAGTAAATGTCTAAAAGGTCTTCCTTCCCAAATCCAGTGCTCTATGCACTATGCACTATACTATCTGTCCCTCTCATTTTAGAGAAGAGGAAACTGAAGAGCAGACAGAAGAGGTCACTGATTAGGGTTTCAAAAAAATTGACTTCTCTTCCTCATTCGTTTTTTCTGTCATTCACCAAGTCACCCAAGTTGGAATCAAAATATCTTCTCTCACTTTTCACTCTCTTGTTTCTAATCATTGAATTCTATCTCTGAGATCTATCTCCTTTCTAGACCCACTTAACTTTCAACTGCCTACAAACAAGTTTTCATGCCTCTACTCTTGCCTCCTCCAATTTATCCTATCAAATCAACCTTTACCCCACTTAGGTGTGATCATGGAATTCCTTCACTCAGAACTCTCTAGTGCTTCTTAAATTCCTGATACATAGAAACATGACTATTGATTTTGACTTTCAAGACCCTCCACAACTTAAACCTGATTTTATCTTATATTACTTCCTATTATATATTCTATACTACAGGTATACTCATTTCTTGCTGTCCCCCATGTCCTCCACTTCGCCTTCTCACCTGAAATCCTTTTTTCTTCTGCCACCTGGAATAGTCTTGCCATTCTTCATCTCTGCTTTTAAAAATCTTATTCATCTTTTTAGACCCTACCTCCTCCATGCATACTTTCTTAATACTGTCAGGAGAAATAACATTTCCTTTGTTGTTACCATATGCCAGCCTTAGATTACTCCCACCATCTGGCTGCTTCATTGCTACTCATGCTCTATTGAATGGAGCCACCTTCTCATCTCAGAATTTTATTATCTCTTGTTTTATTGAGAAAAACGAGGCAATTTTCCTGTGAGTTCTTCTTTGTCCCCATCTTTTCTTCTTAAAACCCCTTCATACTATCACCCAACCTCTTTCTTTGTTATCTGAAATTGAACTTAAATGAGAGTCTACTATATGAAAAATAGCTAAATATTTTTGTACATTTGGGTTCTTTTCCCCTTTCTTTGATTACTTTGGGATATCAGTCAAGGAACAGTATAGCTGGGTCAAAGGGCACTCACAGTTTAGAAATTTGGGTGGCATAGTTACTCATACTCATTATACTCATTTAAAATTCCCCCAACAGTTTATCAATATATCTGCTTTCCCATAGATCCCCCTTCCAATATTTGTCAGTCTTCTTTTCTCATCTTTGCCAGTCTGATGGCTGTTAGGCGAAACCTCAAGAAAAACAAGGCTATTTATTAATATCTTGAATATCTTCCTGTAAAAACAGCCTGTTTAAATCCCTTAACTAATTATTAGTCAGGGAATTCAAACCCTCTCATTTTACAGGTACGGAAATGAAGACCCAAATTGATTAGGTGACTTAGCCAAGGTCACTCAGGAAATAGCTTTCAGAATTTAAAATAGATTCAAAATCTAAGGGTTGGTCAAGTGTCACAAAGGAATAGAACATTTCAATACAGAGAAAAGGAAAAAATAGATTTTAATATTAGCTTTGCTGCTGGTTACCTATGTGAGTGACCTCAGGCAAATCACTTCATTTCTCTGAGACTCATAATTAGAGGATTAGACTAGATTAGGTCTGAAGACCTCATTCAGTTCTAACATTTATAAGCCTGAATATGTCAGGAAATTCAAATTTATGGTTGCCACATTAAGTATAGCTGTTAGGGCATTAAAGTTAACACCATATACAGTCATTTAAAATACTGCATGCGCAAGGGGACTGACTTATGCTCATTCTGGGAATCATAATTTAAAATTTCCTGACTTTGGAACATGCAACATATCACAGTAATTGATCTCCCTCTTTATTGCTAACATAAAGTATCATGTTAACATGTTTTCTATCGAAATGTTCATCACTTACATTTTAGCCCTTTGAAAAATAATTTATCACACTCATACATTCCCATATAGCTGAAAGAAACTGTGATAATACATGGGTCAATTAAGACAGCCCAAGTAAAGTAAAAAGTAACAAACATTCAGGAAATCAAAATAGTAGTTTAAATGCAAAGAACAGTAAGAAATTATTGCACCTAACTATGAATGCCATTAAACTTCCTTATGGTCATCTCTACAGACTGGTTAGCTACCTGTCTCAATTGCATCATTTAGTCAAAAGCATAGCATTAACTCATTGATTTTCAAGATAAACATGGCTGTGATCATGAATTGACCAATGACTTTGCAAAGACAAAAGTGTTCTTTTTGCCTTCATGAGTTGTGACCAGAACCTCAAAAAACAAACAAAAAAAAGAATATTGAAATATAAAAGAACATTAAAATTAGAGATGGGAAGCCTTGTTGCAATCCTTGGTTCTAAATATTAAATAACCTAGAACAAGTAACTTAACCTTTTTAGAAACTTCTAGAGATGGAGTCAAGAAAGTATTCAACTGAACTCTCTCAACTTTCTCCTCTAAACAAATGCAAAATAAAACTTTTTGGAATTATGGGGTGCAAAGGCCAGAGTAAGACATTGTTCCAGTCCAAATCAACTTAAGAGGCCAAAGAGATCTGTGACATAGAGTTTTAGGCTGACATTGACCCCATAGGTATAAAACATCAGAGGTGGGACCAATTGATGGAGACAAAAGCAGGAACAATTTCAGGAACTCTCAAGTCAATGACAAGAAGGCAACTGGTCAGAAAGCACCAGTACTAGATGCAGGACCAGATATTGTCACACTTCAGAGTAGTTTATTTCAAGTCCTAAGGGAGTTAGGACCCTGAGGAGCAGTATCAATTGCAATTCCAAGGTATCAGGGGACCCTTCCTTGGTAAAGACAGAATGCAGACCAGGAAAGTAATGACCAAACTTCACCCCAGGTCACAACACTCAAGAAGCATTGAAAACTTCCAGACCCACAAAAGTTAGATCTGAAAATAGCAGAAAAGTCTGAAGCCTCTCTCTCTCTCTCTCTCTCTCTCTCTCTCTCTCTCTCTCTCTCTCTCTCTCTCTCTCTCTCTCTCTCTCCCCCCACCAAAGGTTCCCTCCCTTTTGATGGTCAAAGACTGTATATACACACTCAATGGGGTATAGAAATTTTTCTTATCCAGTATTGAAATTGGAAGGAAAGGGAAAGGGGGAAAGAATTACAGATAGGGGTGAGAGGCGATGATAAAAGCAAAAGTAGATTAAAGAAGGCAGAGGACAGAAACAGACTTTTGAGAAGGACAGAATAAAAGGAAAAAAGAAAATGATAAATAGGAAAAATAGACTAGAAGGAAATACAGAGTCAGTGATCATACTTGAGAATGTAAATGAGATGTTAGTCCTTAAAATGGAAGCAATTAGCAGAATAAATTAGTAATAGTATGTTGTGCAAAGAGACACACTTGAAACAGAAAGTCACATATACAGTTAAAATAAAGGGCAGAAGGGGTAGCTAGGTGGTGCAGTGGATAGAGCACTGGCCCAGGAGTCAGGAGTTCAAATCCGCCATCAGACAGTTAATAATTACTTTGCTGTATGGCCTTGGGCAAGCCACTTAACCCTATTGCCTTGCAAAAACTAAAAAAAAAAAAAAAAAAAAAAAACCCTTAAAAAAACCGAGCTGAAGTAGAAACTATTAAGCTTCAACTGAAGTAAAAAATGTAAGGGAAACAATCATTAACTGAGACAAAGAAAAAACAAAAAAATCCTAAATAACAAAATCAGGGAAATTATATTTTGCTAAAAAGTACTATAGACAACAAAGTAAATATATATATATATATATATATATATATATATATATATATATATATTATATATTAAGTTTTTGCAAGGCAAATGGAGTTAAGTGGCTTGCCCAAGGCCACACAGCTAGGTAATTATTAAGTGTCTGAGACTGGATTTGAACCCAGGTACTCCTGAATCCAAGGCCAGTGCTTTATTCACTACCCCACCTAGCTGCTCCAGTAATATATTTTTTTTAAAAAATAGCAAATTTCTGTGTTAAAGGCTGTATTTCTCAAATATATAAGGAACTGAAAAAATTTGGAAGAAATTAGGCACACGCTAATATCTCAACCTGCAGGCCAAGGTAAGATCAAAATAGATAAATGATTTAGTCAAAAAAACTGATATAAATAAACTAGGAGAGAACGGAAAAGTGTTTCTGTTGGATTCATGGGTAAGGAAAGAGTTTGTGACCAAACAAGGGAAATAAATGATTACAAGAAGTGAAACTAGATCATTTTGATTATAAGAAATTTTTAAAAAATTATTTTAAAATTTATTTTAAAAAGTTGAGGAGCAGCCAGGTGGCACAGTCGATAGAGCACCAGTCCTGGAGTCAGGAGTACCTGAGATCAAATCTGGCCTCAGACACTTAATAATTCATTACCTTAGTGACCTTAGGCAAGTCACTTAACCCCATTGCCTTGCAAAAAACAAAACAAAACAAATAAATAAACAAAAAACCCTAATTATCTTTAGGGCAGCTAGGTGGTACAGGCCTTGTAGAATCTGAGTTCAAATTCAACCTCAGATATTTAATAATTACCTAGCTGTGTGATCTTGGGAAAGCTACATAGCCCCATTGACTTGCAAAAACTAAAAAAAGTTGATAGATGGTCAAGAACTATGAACAGGCAGCTTTCAAAAGAAGAAAGCAAAGTTATCAATCACTTTAAAAAATGCTCTAAATCACTACTGATTAGAGAAAGACCAATTAAAATGATTCTAAAATACTACTTCATACCTATCAGATTGGCTACTAGCTCAGAAAAGGGAAATGACAAATCTGGAGGGTATATAGAAAAATTAAGAAACAAATGCACTATTGGTAGATTAGGGAACTAGTCCAACTGTTCCAGAGAGTAAAGAGTCAAAAGACTATGGAAATGTACAAACCCTTTCAGTCAGCAATACTACCATATCTGTATCCCAAAGAGATCAAAGAAAAGGGAAAATAATCTATTTGTACAAAAATGTTAATAGCATCTCTATTTGTAGTAGAAAAGTATTGGAAATCAAGGGTGTGCCCTTCAATAGACAGATGGCTGAACAAGTAATGGAATATGATTGTGCTATTAAAAAATGACAAACAGGATGCTTTCAGAAAAACCTGGATAGACTAATATGAACCAATGCAAAGTGAAATGTAAGAACTAGGAGACCATTTCACTATTGTAAGGATGATAAACTGTGAGAGATTTAGCTGCTCTGATCAAGATGATAATCCAAGATAATTTCAGAAGGAAAGAGAGCTAGAAAATTAGCATAACTGATCAATTTATTGAAAAGGATTGATACTATGTATAATATGCTACCCTTGTGGGCATCCCACCTCTACAAAAGAGTGAGTGTCTCTTCTTTGGAACCTTTTTTATGCTCATAGTTCTTTCTTTTTTGACTTTAAAAATTTGTTGCATAGGATGATTCCCTGGAAAGGTCAAAAGGATACTAATATGATTAGGTGACTATTAATAGCTTTATTTTCCTCTGATATATGATGATGCAAAAAAGGTATTAATAAAGGGGTTTTTGCCATTTTCACTGTATAGGGATTTTTAATTTTATTTTACAGTTTATTCTGCTTTAAAGGGCAACTGAATATTCATTTACCCTGACTTTACTCATGGAATTCTGAGTTACATATTTCCCAGTTCCTTCCATCTCCTGCTTAGTAGGCAGTAAGCTGTCTTCAATTTGTGCTGGGGGTTTATCCTGGGGGGTAGCTAGGGATCTAGGAGGTGGGTAATGGAGGAAGAGAATTATCTTACTCCCCCATCTGCATGACTTCTGCGGCAATGAATTGAAGCGATGGGTTGAACCCTCAACTCAGACCTCAAAGAGGGCAAAGTTAGGGCAATGTAGATTGGGAGTATCCCTGAGGTTGTGCTCCTCTGGTGCTCCCCAGGGGATCTCTCTGGTTCATTGAGCTTTTGTCTGGTACTTCCCCCATGTGTGTTAGTCTCTGCCTCCGGGGTGCCAAGCACCCAGATGTTTACAATTATCCAGCTCTTTGACAATGTCTTGGGGAGAGAAGGGGGAGGATACTATCACATAATCCGAATGACTGAACGGATTTTTCATCCAGATGTCATTGGGAAGACATAGCTAGCATGTATATAAAGGAAAAATGTAAGTTGGACCTAACTATTCATCTCCCAAGTTAGAACTCCTGGGGGCGGTGGGCAAGGCTGGGAAAATGGGAGGTAATGAGGAGCAACCAGAAGAGTTCTCCTCATCCCCAGGATAAATTAAACTCAATGTAGAAAGTTCTGATTTATGGAGATTTATAAATTACATATAGTCTGTGCTTTTAGATGCAGTGTGTTCTCGGAAACTTAGTCCAGAAACAAGGGCATGAATTATGGAATGAATGTGGAAAGGGGACAGGGAAAGAATGTATTGATCCTGTATTGGGCAGCACAGAATGAGCAAAAGAGCAGAATGTGATGTCGGGAAAAGCCTAGCTTGCCTAATACTGAGAACAATCCCCAAGCACTAACTGCGGAAGACTGGACGAGTAATAGGATCCTGTTTAGGCTAGTTGTTGGGAAAATCTTACAATGAGAGCTGCCTATAAGTATAATGGAGTGTCTCGGGAGATCTCTAAGCAAAGGTCTGAGGACCACTTGCTGGACATAGCTAGATGACTAGCTAGGCTTCTTTTAATTCTAAAATTCTGTGAATCTGTAGTTTAGGGAAAAAAGGGGGGGGAGGGAACAGAATCCAATGATCTCATCTGCCACTTAACACCGTATTTACTATTTACTGGTATGTGAAACATCCAAAGCATTCTTTTAAAATTGCAGTTTATCATTTATCTAATTATTTTATTTTTTGTTTTGCCATTAGGAAAAGTGCTTTCCTATATAAAATAAATCAGTATTTTTTTAATATGAAGTGAGAAAAGCAAACTCTACCATCTGCGATGATATCAACCAGTAATTATTCAAGCTCACAGCTGTTATCAAGAGCAGGTATGGTGGAGGAAGTGGGGAAATAGGGGCTAGCTTTGTGAGCCAAATGGCCTAGATATCTTTGCAATTAGCTAATGATGGAGGTGGTGGGGAAGTGTAGCAGAAAGTGATTTTGACCTTGAGCTAACTAGATCCTCAATATTAAAATGCTCCTGTTGCTATTGTTATTTTCCTGACTCAGTCCTGGGTCTGGTAACTCAAATTACAAAATTCCTTCAGTTCTGTTTGAAGCTACTGCTCCTCTGACTCTGGCTTTGATTTGGAACCTTAAATCAGTCAGATGTCACCCAAACTTGTCTGTTAGAG
Source organism: Macrotis lagotis (assembly GCF_037893015.1). Taxonomy (NCBI): domain Eukaryota; kingdom Metazoa; phylum Chordata; class Mammalia; order Peramelemorphia; family Peramelidae; genus Macrotis; species Macrotis lagotis. The sequence goes on from NC_133663.1 coordinate 66,930,889, forward strand.
TGTAAGCTGGCACAGTAGATTTGCAGGAACAACTGCCCCCTCGTTGGATGTGGAAGGCTGGTCATCTTGGACTTCTCCTGTCCAGCAGAATAGGATCATAAGGGTCAGGACTAACAGGGAGTTAGTCATCCCTACCATGTCACCTCCCTTGTCATCAGTAGCCTGCTTTCATGAAATGTTCTCCTGGCTTCCATTTAGCTTTTATTTTTAATGCTATTTAATTTTATTTTTTCCAATTACATGTAAAAATAGTTTTCAACATTCATCCATTCTCAAGTTTTTGAGTTCCACATTTTTCTACCACCTTCCCTTCCCTCCCATGGTAGAGAACAATCTGATATCAGTTGCATTTGTACAATCATGTTTAACTTATTTCCATATTAGTTGTGTTATAAAAGAAGAATCATAACTTTCTGAGAAAGAGAGAGGGAATATAAAAGAAGTTTTAAAAAGTGAACAGAATATGCTTTGCTTTACATTCATACTCTAACTTATAATGATCTCTATTTCTCATTTGGTCATAAATTCCTCCACTTTTCCATAGATCTATCAGATTAACTATTTCTTCTTTTCCTAAATGGTTTATGATATCACCTTTATGTCTAAATCCTATACCCATTTTGACTTCATCTTGGTATGGGGTCCTTTAATTCTGAAGTTCACAAAGTGCTTTTCTCACATCATCCTTGTGAGGCAGAGAGGGGAAAATATGTAATCTTTTCTACAGATGAGCAAACTGACATCCAAAGAGGTATATATATACACATATATATATACATATATGTATATATACATATATATGTATATATACATATTATATATGTGTGTATGCATGTGTTTGCCTATGTATTATATGCATATACATGCATTTGTATGTATGATGCACACATGTATGTTTATGTGTATCTGTATAATGTATGCAAACATATGCACAAAAATATATACATATTTTTGTTTTTATACACATATATGCATGAAAACACACATTTGTAACCATTCAGTCTCCTAGGAAATGTAACTCTTCATGATCCTTTTTGGGGTTTTCTAGAGTGGTTTGCTTATTTTACAGAGGAGGAAACTGAGGCAAACAAAATTAAATGACTTGTTCAGGGTCACACAACTAGTGTCTGAGGCTAGATTTGAACTTAGGCCTTCCTGACTCCAGGCCTGGTACTCTAAGATGATGCCCAGGATTAGGAGGTAGGAAATGGGGATTTAAGGACTTGGATCTAAGTTCCAACTTCACTAATCATAGCCTTCTGAATTTGAACTAGTTGATCCACTTTGATTTTGTGCTTTAGTTTCTTCACTTGTCTAATGGGGCAGTTTTTCCAAATTTTTAGGTCAAAGCCTACACCTTACCCTCAAACAATACTAGAGGTTAAAATGAAGGACTAGAAACAACCAAAACATTTTCTCATCTTCAATAAGCACTCAAGGCAAATCTACAGATAATTATGGGGCCATCAGTTGCAGAGATAGAAGGGATTTTAGAGACACTTGGGCAGGAGTTCTTCACCCTTTTTGTTTCCCAGAGCTGATGCAGATCATTAAGGTGGGCAGAACACCTGTAAGGGTTTGGGGCACATCTGAAACTATTTATAGGCCTTCATTCCCCAGGTGCCACATACACCTACACAGCCAGTTGAACAGTCATCCACTAGACCACTTCCTAGCTCTTATGGAGCATCATTGTAGTTTCCATCCACCACTTAGGAGACGCAGACTTTCTGTTAGAGTCTATGTGCCCTGGTAGACAAGTCTTTGGAAAGCTTATCTACTTCTATTTAGGAAGATTTAGCCTAGCTCTAAATTTTAAATATATAATATCCTTTAAAGGCAGGTGTCCAAGCCAGGCGTGTCTCATGCTTCTCTAGACTGAACACTACTTTCTCCACCATGAGAAACTTATTCATCCTAGAAATTGATTCTAGCCCTAGAATTCACAAATTAGAAGGGTCTTCAGTCTCTATGGTAGATCTCCCTCTGATTGGATGCTTCCTCTCAGAATTTGCGTTTAAGGAGAGTCTGGGCCAGCCATACCTCATTTCTCTGGACTTTCTCTACAGCCCTGAGGACCTTCATGGCCACCCCTATATATACACTTCTCAGCTTCCTTTTGTGTATTGTGTTGGCTAATAAGAGGAGTCTCATTAGAATGCAAACTCCTTGAGGGCAAGGATGATTTTTCTGTTTATATTCCCAGCACTTAGTTTGACACATGTATGTTGATTGTCCTTGGGTCTCGAAGAATATCATGACAACAGGAAAGTGATGTCATGTCTTACAGGTGAACTGAATTTTAGTGAGGGGTGCTAAGTGAAGTCACCAACCTCATTTTCTCCTCTAGAGCCCTCTGGGTTCAGTGATACAGGATGACTAGCTATGAGAAGTCCCTCAAGTCCTTAGTGTAGTGCTTGATATAATAGTAAACTGTGTCTAATAAATATTTGCTGACAAAATTAACTTAATAGGAAAAGTATCAACTGACCTGCCAGTACTCATCTAAAAAATATGCCCACAGTGTCTTATCTATCTCCACATATAATACTACCTTCTTCCCGATAGAGTGATGTTCCACATGGATTAACCCATGTATCTTCTGGCTGATGAGTCTAACATAGCCCCATTTTCGTAGCCTGGGCTATCTATAATCAGGAAAGAGGGACATCTACAGATCATATTTTATGTATCTTCCTCCTTTGGAAATTTGGAAGTCATTGTAATTAGTCAATCAGTTAATGAGTATTTATATTTATTAAGCCTCAGAATCAGTACTGAATGCTAGAAATACAAAGTCAGGTAAAAAAGACATCCCTGTCCTCAAAGAACTTACAATCTAATGGAGGATACAACACACACATAACTATATACAAACCAGATAATAATTATAATATATATATATATATATTATATATATATGTATATGTAGTATGTGTGTTTGTATATATATATGTACATACAAATACATATGTATATATTGTATGTAGAAAGACATAAAATAAATGTGTATATAAAATATTTTAAAAATATAAATATATAGAATTAGCAATAGTCAAGAGAGGGATTTCATTAATATTAAAGAGGGCTAGGAAAGGCTTCCTGTAGAAGGTAAGATTTCAACCAGGACCTGAACAATGCTAAGAGAGCCAAGAGGCAGTTTGCAATGAAGACTTTGGAAAAATAAATCATCTTGTTTCCTACTACTATATTTTGTATTTATATGTTACCAAAAATATGAATGAAAAATAAAAAAAGATATTTACCAAGATATTTTAACTAAGTGATACCAATCATCCAATACTGAAGAAAGATTTAAATGATTAACTGAAAGTTTCTAGTGCACATTGGATAGTAGATCAGGAAATGTTAAAACGAAGAAGGTTTTCAGGTTACTCATATTTAGTTTTAGGAGTTTGAGTTTCACAGATGTGGCTGCAAAAAAGTCATTCCTTAAGGGTGTTGAATCAAGTCCTCTCCTAGGAATGGTGTGGATTGTGTCAAACAACATTGTATCCTTCAGTCCCCCCTTCTCTTCCAACATTTTGTTTGTTTAATCATTTCATTCATGTCTGATTCTTTGTGACCTAGTTTGGGGCATTTTCTTGGCAGAGATACTGAAGGGGTTTGCATTTTTTCCAACTCATTTTTAACAGATGAGAAACCCAAGACAAACAGGGTCAAGTGACTTGTCCAGGGTCTTACAGTCTGAGACCAGATTTGAACTCAGGAAGATGAGTCTTTCTGATTCCAGATTTCTCATTCTATCCTTTGTACTACTAACTGCTCCCAAACATTTTTATGCAAGTGAGGCCAGGATAAAGGGTGTGACTCCTATCTGTTCCTACAGTCCCACATAAGATTATTGCATTGAGAGCTGAAAGCCACGTGAAATATCACCTACTCTGACACTGTCATTTTGTAGATGAGAAAACTAGATTCTAAAAAGGTCAAGTGATGTAGCTAATGTCATACAGGAAGCAATATGGCTAAGATGTGAAAATAAGTACAAATTTGGGGCACTTGGGAGGGGTGATGTTATAGGAGATGATCCAGGGTTTTAGAAAAATAGCAGTGTTGTTTTGGGAACAGTTACCAGAATCTCATCCTTCTATCTTGCCTGGTAAAAGAGTTAGGACTGAGGCTAGAATTTCTTATCAGTAGTTAAGAAGTCAATTCTTTTATTTGCTATATAGTTTATACAGTGTTCTTTTCATAAACCATCTAGACCAGTTATGGGTGAATCATAAGCCACTGGAACAGTCAACCAGATTGTTGGCATCTTCCCATGAGTTCCTCCTTCTTCTTCCTGTTTATCCAATGAGATGCTCCCACAATCCTTTCCCTGATACAAAGTAAAAAAAAAAAATTGCTCAAAAATATCTTCGCCATTGTTGATAAAAATAAATACAAATCTATATAACCTAGATCTTAATGGCTTCTCCAATTTAATTCTGGTCTCCAGCTACTCTATTGGGCAGCTCTAGATTGAACAGAGATAGGGTACCAAGACTGGAGTTGGAAAGACTTATCATCCTAAATTCAGGTCTGACCTCAGACACTAAATAGCTGTGTGACCCCAGACAAGTCACTTTACCCTGTTTGCCTCAATTTCCTCATCTGTAAAATGAACTGAAAAAGGAAATGGCAAACCCCTCTAACACCTTGGCTAAGAAAACCCCAATGAGATGACAAAGAGTCAGACATGACTGAAATGACCAAACAGCAACAACAATGGGATTAAAAAATTCAAATCAAGTCAATAAGCATTTATTAAGCTCTGGATATGCTCAGGAGATATCTAAAAGAAAAACCAAAAAAGATGAAAAACACCTAATAGCAAAAATAAAGTTAAAAAATGAAGATTTACATAATCAACTTATCTTAAGGAATAAATTAATATGGTAAGAAAGGCATTAAAGGAAAATATTTTTCCCTCACTTTGATCGGTCCTAACTTTAGAAATGTGAGCTGTTTTAAATGATGAAGGTTTTTCATGCCACCAGAATAAAAGGAGAAAGTCAAAGAACATAAATCTTTCCCTGTTTGAAAGTTGTAATATTACAAATAGGCAATGAAAACACAGAGCCTACTGGAACTACTCTTGGCCATAATTAAATTAGAATGTGTTTAAATTCTTAATGGCATGGGATTCTGCCCTAGGTTTGAAATATACACCCAAATACTCCAGCCTTCATGAGTTATTAATATAAAGTGGCCCATAAATGGAGAAGTATTGCTGTGTGTTATCACCCCTCTCTGACTAATGAAATCAATCATACAATCTGGTTTTTTTTAGCCACACAGACCAGAGTCACTTTCGGTGGAGTTTGAAAGGATTCAGTAGTCACTGAATTGGGTTTAATTTTTAAGGCAATAATAATATCTTTCATCAGTGAAAGGCAGGTGGTACTTTGTGGATAAAATTGAATAAGGGTATAGATTGGCATCCTAACCCCCCTAGCTGGGAACAATTTGCTTGGTGATTTTGGAGAAACTGCTTCTCTAAGTCTCTTTTTTTTAACTCTGCATCTCTAAACATGAGGAAATTATATTAGAACAATGGATTCTCAACTTAGGATCCATGATCTTGTTTATTTTCTTCTTTTTAATCTTTTGATAGTTGTATTTCAATATAACTGTTTTCTTTTGTGTTGCCCCACACACACACACCACAATGTTTAATTACCCAACAACTAGATTATCTTAAAAAATTTCTTCCTTTTAAATCTACATTCTCTGATAGAAGAAATCCAAAGAGTTTTTAAAAATCTATCTTTTAGTCTTTTTTTTTAAAAAAGTTGAAAACTTCATGGTTATTTTGAGATGGCCAAACATTCCACCCATAATTAGCTAATTGCTAAATCAAATCCTTCCCAATCATAGAAAGTGGTCAGTTTACAAATTTGCTCCATTTTCTTTAATTGTTGTTGCTGTTGTTCTATTGAAAGGTAATCCTTGAGTGTGGCCAGTTAGTAGCACCTGGAAATAGATGAAGGAAGTTTATTGAATTTAAGCTGTGAGGTTGAATGCGGGGTAGACTGCTAGCAGCTGCACATTACAGCTTTTAATTAAAATTAGAGCTGTCTAAACCCTTTAAATATCTGAACTTATAGGCCGGCATTGTGACTCAATGTGTTGGCAAGAGCTGTGATCTCTCCTCTCTAGACATTGTGGCTTGGAGCCAGGGCAATTGAGCCAGATGTGTCAACGCATGATCTGCCCATTGGTCTAATGACTGGGAATTATGCTCTGGACTTGAGCCTCCTAATCACTGGGTTAGGAGCTGTGAAGCAATATTCATAAAAAGAGGTACCAGGGAGTAAGAGAGTCAGAAAAAGCTTCTGTATAGACAAAATATCACTAATCCCATAATGGTTAGCGGTCACTGGCAGCTCTCCCAGCACCAGGGACCAGGTGAATCAATATTAAAGATCCCAGAACAAGCCAAGTAAACTAATCGAGAGGAAAAAGGCTACCATTCTAAGCAGGAGTGGGAATTTGACTGTTAAGCCAGAAGATTTGCCTACATGGTGCCAAAAAAAAAAACCCAGAAACACAAAAAATGGGGACAACTCATCAGGTTATGGAACATTTGATTCAATTCAATAAGCATTCATTAAGTAACTCTTCTGTGCAGGGTATTGTGCTGTGTGTTGGGGGGAAAAAGAAAAAAATCAATTCCTAACCTCAAGCAGCTTATATTTTAGTGAAAGATGAAATGTACAGACAGATTACTAAATTATAAGAGGAGAGATTGAGACAGAGAAGAGAAAGGAAGACAAAGAAGAGGAAAAAGGAGGAAGAAGAAGAAGAAGAAGAAGAAGAAGAAGAAGAAGAAGAAGAAGAAGAAGAAGATGGAGGAGGAGAAAAAGCAAAACAAAGATAATGAGAAAGAGAAGGAGAAGAGGAGAAGGAGAAAGAGGACAAAAAAGAGAAAGAGGAAAGAGAACAGACAAAGGGATGAAGGTAGTTCATAATAAGTCCCACATGAGCTAAATTTCAAAGGGAACTTAGTAGTCTAAAGGGATAGAATTCTAAGAGAATGAATTCTAGACATGGAGGAAAGCACAAAGACCCATAGGTGGAATCTAGTTCAAAGAATAACAAATAGTTCACTTGGTCTATAATATGGAGTGCATGAAAGGGAAGAAAATGAAAGAAATCTGGAGAGGTAGAATGGAACTTTGTTGTGAATATGATAATGCAAAATAAAATGCTATGTGCAGGGAGAGGTCACTGTTGAAAGAGGAAGGATCAAGGAGAAAGGAATATTTAATCTGTGCTTTAAAAAGTTACTAGACTTTCAATAGCCTTGCAGGAGAGAACATTCTAGATATAAAATATCATGATTAAGGTCATATCAGAAGAATGTACAGGAAAAAAGTTGTTCAGGGAAAAGAGAGTAATCTATGGTAATATACAAAGAAACGCATTTCTTTCTTTGGAAATCAAATTAGAATATGAAGACCAGTTGAGAAATAAGTGGAAACAAAATTAAGAAGGTGCCCATAGGGAATGGCCTCTAGTCAGGTCTGGTATTCCTGTCAAGTGTTTGTGGTCCTATTCTCTTGAAACCTCTCTGAGAGTCAAAGCCTGCATTTCTCTGCAAACCCCACTGCTGAAAATTGCCATTTTTTGGTTCTTCTGATTACATCAATTTTGACTTAAGAAGACCACTGACTGCTCCAAGGAGAGAGCTTCTAGAAGGTGCTAAGCTCTCTTATAACACCTGGCAGCCAGACTTCTGATTGCTTCAATCAGCAGAATAATAAATATATAATTCCAAGGAGATTAAATAGGAAAAAAATGAAATTGCAAAGAATCTGAAAATATTCATATTACTGTTTTTATTGAATTCCTTCTCCACACAAAATTGAAAATTGCATATACATTTACACACACACACACACACACACACACACACACATATATATATATATATATATATATATATATATATATATATATATATATATATATATATTCTATACATGTTTTTCACATTTTCTTTAAAGAGTATAAAATGCCAAAAATATGAATAAGACAAAAGGGGTCTAAAAGATCTAGTGAATTCATTAAGAATTCTTTGAGAATGGAATGTATTTCATAGAATCTCAGAGTCAGAAGAAAGGGCATCACCAGCCCATTCCTAAATTAGAATCTCCTGTATTGTTAGTTTTGGTTGAAAAACCTTCAGTACTGTGTGGCCTTGGACAAGACACTTAACCCCATTTGCTTTGCAAAAAAAGAAAAGAAAAAAAAGAAAAAGGAAAAACCTTCATTAACGGAGAACTCTTCATTTTTGAACACATTCCTTCCACTTTCCTCGGTAATGATATCCTTGGATACTGGTTTGCCTTTTGGAACCGAGTAAAACAGATAATAGGGGCAACTAGATGATTCAGTGGATAGAGAACTGGGTCTAGAATCAGAAAGATCTGAATTCAAATATAGCCATAGAAACTCAATTTTTGTGGTCCTGGGAAGTTTATTTAACTTCTATTTGTCTTTATTTAACTGTCTGGCTGGCTAAGGAAATGGTGAACCCCACCAAAAACTATGCCAAGAAAACCCATGGACACTCTGGTCCATGGGGTCACAAAGAGTTATACATGACTCAACAACAACCACAGAAAAACAGATAATATGATATAATAAAAATGAGCATTGTATTTGAAGTCAGAGAACTTAAAATTGAAAATAAGCAATGTATTTGGAGTCAAGAGAACCTGAATTTGAAACCTGTAAAAAACGAGCCAGGGATATCACAGATAGTAAAATAAAATTCTGATTAATTATTGGCTGTCTTGTTATCACTATTACCACTATCACTAATAACATTAATAACAATAATAGATTTCATTAATTAATGTTTTAAGGTCTGCAAAGCACTTGATGAATTATTTCATTGGAGCCTCCCTACAACTCTTTGAGGAAAGTGCTGTTATCTCCATTTTGCAAATGAGGAAACTGAGATTTACAAAGGATAACATATCTAGTAAGTGTATGAGGAAGGATTGGAGCTCAAGACTTTTCTATTCCAAATCAAGATAAGTCATCTAACTTTTATGGGTTTCATTTCTCCATGTCCATATGGGCAAAAGTTTTGTTGCCAGTACGATGATATAGTAAAGTCGAGTGTAAAAAAAAATTCACTAACTCAACCTAGTTCTATTTAGCTTTGCTCTTGACTTAGTTTTCATGGCCTCCAGGAATATAATGGGCTGAAACAAATTCCTCATCACAGCTCCAGAGGGCACATTTGCAATTTTACTGAATGAATTCCCACGTTAATTTGATGGGGGTCTATGCAAATGAGCCAGAGATATATTAGGCAGTAAAAAAACATTCTGATTAACTATCAGGTGAGACTGTTAGGTTTGAGGTACCACAGGCACAGCAAAAGGAAAAGCAGTTTGAAAGCTAGAACTAAAAAATTGATGCGGTCTTCCTAGCAAAAAGAAGCTAAAACAGCCCTTGGGTATAACAAACTAAGAAATTGGCAGACAGTCCTGTCCATCTGAAGCTATGTCATAGCCAAAGACCAGCAGATAATGCAAGCCAGCAGCAGCAACAACAGCAGATACATAGAGCAACTTCAAGGATGCCCGCCAAGAAAGCATCTATGGGAAAAAAAGAGCAGGAAAGATGGTGGCCAGAGCCAAGGCATAACTGGAGAATATCAGCCACTCTATAGGGCCAGAGGCATGTGCTGCCCTGGATGCCCATGTACTGCCATATGCTTCCTTTGTTGATTTGTGATACCTGCTTATGTGGTCCTCTCACTCCCAGCTTACATATAACCCTTCTTTGTTTTCTTCCTTTACTGGTGGTATAGTGAAACATAGATCTGTACCTGACTCACAGGGCTATTGTGGTGATCAAAGGAGATATTTAGGGCACTAATCAATGCTTGTTTTCTTCCTTCCCTCCTTCTCTCCTCCTTCCTCTCCTTTCTCATTCCTCCTTCCTCTTTCTCCCTTCCTTCCCTTCCTCTCCCTTCCTTTCTTCTTTTTTTCTTTGCTCTTTCCTTTCTTCCTTCCCCCATTTTACTCATTTCTCCCTTCCTCTTGTTATTTTCCTTCTTCTTTCCCTCCCTTTTTCCTTCTTCCTTCCTTCTTTCCTTCTTTCACTCCTTCCTTGCTTCCCTCCTTCCTTTCTTCTTTTCCTCTGTTCAAATAATATGTTAGCAAATAATATAAACTCAGGTCCTCTGGCTCAGAAGCCAGTATCATCCGCATTATTCCATGCTATTTTTATACTTCTTTGGTGCAAATGAAATACTAGGGTTTACACTCATTATGAAAATGACAAATATCCTTTGCTAGTATACATTTCTTTTACGTAGTATTTCTAGGACACAAATCATCATTGGTACAATGCTATGCATGATAATGCCTACTACACATTTTTTGAAAGTGTCTGATGGGTCTCCTGTAATTCTTTCCTCTTCAATAATTGATAGTCCTTGTCCTGGAGAGGTATTGGGATATTTTGATCAAAATTAGGCCTTGGGTAATGGAAACAGTTTGGGGCCATAGAAAATGCTACACAATCTCATAAATGTGATATAGCCATTCTTTTCCAACTTTTACACTCTGGACCACCCAATCAATTTAGCCAAGTCCATAGATAGCTACTGTCATATGTACAGTTAGATTTTCTGTCCTTTTATCCTTACTCTTTCTTCTAAATTAGTGTTGATTTGGACCTTTGTCCTAATTAGTCAATGATCTGACAACAAAAGGACATCTAATTCCTCAGTAGCTAGCTACCATGATAGTAACTGGTCATTTCCTGTGTGTCTGTACTCTTTCTCTCTCTCTCTCTCTCTCTCTCTCTCTCTCTCTCTCTCTCTCTCTCTCACACACACACACACACACACACACACACACACACACACACACACACATACACCAGCTATCATTTGTAAAGTACTTCAAGGTTTCCAAAGCATTTAACCTATGTTAGTCCTGTGAGATATGGGTTAGTATTATCATCATTGTACATCCAGGGAAACTGAGGTGACTTGCTGGGAGTCAGGCAAGTATCAAATTCAGGAGAGAACTTCACTTTTCTGGACCTCATTCTCATCATCTGTAAATAGAAAGAGACTGGTGTTTTTGGTTGGTATCAGGATTGCATAACAAATGCAGGAATGGTAGCAACTATCAAAAAATCAACCTGTCCCTTTTTGGGAAGGAAAAAAATAGATGCACCTACTATGTGACATGCTCTGCTAAACAACTTATCTTATTAGAACTTCACAACACTCCTGAGAGATAGGTGTTATGATACCCATTTTATAGTTGAGAAAACTGAGGCAAAGAGAAATTAAGTGATTTATCCAAAGTTAATACAACTAGAATCTGAGGCTGTATTCCTGCCTTCAGGACTAGCACTGTATGCATAGTACCATAGACCCAGCTAGTCTCTATCATAATCTGAACTTGAACATGTCTTCTTGACTTCCAGGGCCAAACTCTTTCTCCTCCAGCATTTTGCTGCTCTACCTACATGAGACTTCTGAACAGTTTCCAAGTCCTTGATTTCTTTCATTTCCTAATACATCCCTGAAGAATATTTTTTAAAATATTGTTTGTCATTTTCCCTGATGCCCAATTTTGCATTTAAGTCACTGAGCATAATGGTATGTGCTGATTTGGTTGAGAGAATCTCTCCAAGGTTTTTATAGGACTTTTCCTCCTTATTCATTGGCTGCAAAAGTCACTGGTGCAAATCCACAATTATCTTCCTGGTGTTCTTTTTTTTATGCCCATCATGAGCATAGCAAAATATAATTGCATATTCTGCTTTCACAAATACTCTTGTCCTCATTTTGCTTGGAAGTCAATTTCTTCCAAAATGAAATGAGAAATGAATCCTGTTCTCAGAACATTAAATTTTGGCCATTGAAGTATTGTGGGGGCAATATGACTTTTCATTCTGGTATTCCCCTAAGTCATTTAGTGAGTTTTCCATTAAGGATATTTTTCAGAGAGTACAGATTCCTATTCCATCTTGATTGACCAGCACCTATTCATTCAATACTCCTATATTCAGACCTAATTTGTGTTTTTCCTTGAGAATGAAATAAAATCTAATTGTGCATCTGTAGTAAAAATCCCCAATTCAAAAATTATTTCTGCCTAGGGCAAATATATCACACTTCATCCAAAAATTAAAAATGAAAAGTCCTGCTTATTCTCCTCATTCCCACTTTAAAATTGCATAAAAATTTGGCTCCTTTATATAATATATGCCACTAAGCAGGTCAGGAAAAACTCAGGATAGTAACAGCTAATATTTATAAAGTGGATTTTGCTTTTAAGGTCTGCATAGCACTGCATAAATATTACATCATTTAATCACTGTAACAACTTTGTGAGGTAGATTTCCTCATAATCACCTCAGTTTTACAGATGAGGAAACTGAGGTTGAGAGAAGTTAAGTGACCTTCTCAGAGTTCCATATCAGCAAGTATCTAAGCAGGAATTAAATTTAGGTCTTCTTCACTAGGAATCCAGCATGCTATCTGCTTTCATCAATCTTTGACTAGCAGTGTTATAAGACAATCAGAGTCAAACCAAAGTATTAAGTGAACTCCCAACAATAAAAATTTATTATGTCCCTACCAAGGCCTAGGCACTCTTTTATGCACTAGGACCAGGAAAACCAAAACAAGGATTTTAAATTCTACTAGGTGAAGTTGAGTAAGATTTATCAGTGGTGTATTCAAATTTGATCTTAGATTTGTTGTTCTTTAATTCAGTTGTGTACAACTAACTCTTCATGACACTTTATGGGTATTCTTCACAAAGATACTGGAGTGGCATCTATATAACACTAGCATGTGTGAATATACATACATATATATATATATTTATAAATTATATATATATATATATATAAATAGACATTATACTTAATATATACATTGAATAATCTGATCCTCACAATAGCTTGTTCAGGACTCATTGAAAAAGACCCTTATGACAGTGGATAGAACACCAGCCCTGGAGTCAGGAGGACTTGAGTTCAAATCCTGACTCAGACACTTAATAATTCCCTAGGTTTGTGACCTTGGGCAAGTCACTTTAATCCAACTGCCTTGCAAAAAACAAATAAGACCCTCATGTTGGGAAAGACTGAAAGCAAAAGGAGAAGGAAGTGGCAGAAGATGATATGAATAGATAGTTTCATGTAAAGAATGGACATGAATTTAGACAAGCTCTGAGAGATACTATAAGATAGAAGGGCTTGGGGTTCTTTGGTACATGGGGTCAAGAACAGTCAGACACAACTGAATGAAAGCATCCATTATTATCTCCATTTTGCAAATGAGAAAATTGAGTCTTAAAGAACTCAGAGTCAAAATGATGTCCCCATGATCACATAGCTAAGTGTCTAAGGTCAAATTTGAACTCAGGGCTTCCTAATCCTAAATCCAACACTCTAACCATTCTACCATTTAATAACTTATTTATTTCTATAATTACAACTAAAATAGATCTACTCATATTATAATTATATTTTATATATAATTCTCCTATATAGCCGTGTGTGTGTGTGTCAGTCTGTCAATATGGATTTATTAGGTGCCTACTATCTGCCAACCATTGAACTTCATCCATTAAGATAAAAGAAGGCAATTCAACCCAATGATTGCTTGGTACCACCCTACAAATATGATTCTGGCACCAGGTTTCCTGTTTTTGTGGTTAACAAAATATTGCCTTATTTCTTATGCTCACCACAGCACCCTTAAATGTCTCTTCTCCCAAACTGGATGGCAACATGATATGCAGATGCCTTTTGATTATTTTTAAAGATTATTCACTTATGGTGAAAATTAGAAAAATCACCTTCTCACTTCTCATTTTGTATAATCCTAATTACAAATAAACTTATCAGTGAATGAACTTTACAATTCTCTCTCCAAAACTGTTCAAAACTGATAAATATGCTAAGTGGAACATCTAACTCACATGATATTTAATAAATCCTTCATGATTTCATTCATATCCTATTAGAATTATCCTGGATCTCTGGTGGTCAAAAAAGATAACCTAAACCCTTTTTTCCTCGATACCGAGAATATAGAAGGGATTGGACTGCTTTTAAAACTCCATCCATTATATTGAACTTTGCCTAAAGGTATTATGGGGGTTACTGGCCTTATTTGGGCTCTGACTTTCAACAACTTCCTTTCCCTCTCCAGACCTCAGTTTCCTCATATCTAAAATGAAAAAGTCAAAATAACTGAATTCTAAGGTCCTTTATAAATCTAATATTCAATGATTTTTATGACTACAATTTGTCATGTCTTATTCCAAGTTCTTCAAAAATTATGAGAGTTATAAATGACCTGCAGAGTGTGTATGTGTGGGGGGGAGTGGGGAAGAAAGGCAGAAAGGGGAAGGGGAAATCTCTTATAAACTAGTCTCTTTAAAGCCTTTATATCTTGAAGTCTTTGATTTAGATCTCTACTGAAAATCAAATAGCTGTGTTCTTAATAAAGCATTACTATCTGAGGGAAAAGGATAAAACTTTCCAAATGCAAATGTTTAACTGAGGGTGAGTTTAAAAAGATTCCAAGGCATTAGTCAGGAGATTGATTACTTCACTATTACAAGTCTGGGTTAACAATATCACCAGGAACCAGATTCTAGGCTGATTAGTTAAGTTAGTCAAAATGAATGTTTGTAATTATGAAATGAAATAAGTTTTAATTTGAATTGTCCAAAGAGGGGAAACCAAATATTGTGTAATTACAGGAGGAGAAATTTGAGATGGAAAGCAAGATAGGGTTATTTACAAGTAAAAAGGCTTTTATGGGATTAGAGTACTTTAATATGCATATTTGTAGGATTTCTGGTGGCAGGATTTGGAGCTAAAATACTTTTTTGCTGGAGTTTATTTACAGTATGCTTACAAGAAATGGAATACCAGACCCATCTGATATTGAGTTTATTTAAACCTTTTATATTCATACAATGTATGAAAAGACTCAAATGTCATCCATACATAATGGCAGTAATAGTGCAGTATGATAAAAACAGCTATTGAAAAAGTACATGCAACATTTAGACTCAAATCCAAAATTATAAAAACCACCTTTAGACATAATGAGGTTGACTCTGCTATCCTTCTTGGTAAAGGAGTCGGAGTTGGGGGTTGGACGGGGTTGTCCTCAATTTCTCTCCACAGCTCTATATAGTTCATGATACCTTCTTAGCTGTCCTTTCCCTGAGGCCAGACTTCCCCTGGTTTTATCATGGAGGTTGCTTTTGAGTAGAGGTTACCTCAAAGTTTCAACTATCACCTCCAAAATGATGACTCACCAATCCATACCTCCAACTCTGACCACTCTCCCAAGTTTCTTATCTTTAGTTATCTGTTGGACATTTCCACCTTGATGCCTTTATTCCCCACCAATACCTTAAAGACATCATATCTCAAATTAAATTCATGATATCTCTCTAAAACTTGATCAACTTCCTTCTATTTTTAAGTTCTTGAATAATGCAACCATTTTCCTACTTAACCTAGCCTGTTCTCATAGGCAACCTCAGTCATCACTGATATCTTCTTTCAGTAAATGGTCCTCCCCACTACAAGTACTGTACATTCTATCCTATCAATATCTTTCAAATATATAATAACCACCTTTCCATCCCCACTTCCACAAATCAAGATTATACTTAATTATCTCTAATGCTGGTGAGATAACTTCAATTTCATTCAATTCAGCTTATATTTATTAAGTGACTGCTTTGGCAAGGCAATATGTTTGGGCTGATGATAGAAAGACCAAAAAATATAGTCTCTACCCTACAGAAACTTACATTCTAATGTCTAGTCTTTGGATGCTCAGACCTTCCTTTTGCCTCAGATCCAGGTAAATCCATCCTTATTCATTATTAATCTTTCTCATGCATAAATAGGACCATACCAGTTCCCTAACTAATGGATACTAATGTATTTATAGATTATGATCCAATTAACTTTTGTCTATCTAGAGCTAGATTGCCCTGATCTCCAATTCCCCTGCTGTACATTGCCACCTGAATGCATTTCAAACTCAATACATACTCATTTTGTTTCCCAAAAAATATTCATCCCTCTTCCCATAGATCACTCTTCTGTTAATGTTACCATAATTACAGTCATTCAGATTCAGTATCTTGGATTTATTACTGATTTTCCTTCTCCTTTATTCCTCATAGCCAATCATTCATTAAGTGTTCTCAAAAACATCTTATACATTTACTACATCTCTTAAATCTATACCCTTGGGGCGGCTAGGTGGTATAGTGGATAAAGCATGGACCTTGGAGTCAGGAGTACCTGGATTCAAATCCAGTCTCAGACACTTAATAATTACCTAGCTGTGTGGCCTTGAGCCAGACACTTAACCCCATTTGCCTTGCAAAAACCTAAAAAATGAAACAAAACAATCAATGTATACCCTTCACTTCACTCACATGTTTTTGTTCAGTTGTTGAGTCATGGTTGACTCTTTATTACCCCATTGTAAAATAAAGTTAAACAAATACCCATATCAACTTTGCCCAAAAATAAATGTCTCTTTTTGCATATTCAGTTCATCACCTCTTCACCTGAAGGTGCATAGTATTCTTCATTTTTCATTCTTTTTTTTTATTGTTCAATTATTTTCTCAGTTCTGTCTGATTTTTGTAATCCCATTTGGGGTTTTCTTGGCAAAGATAATAGAATGGTTTGCCATTTCCTTTTCCAGTTCATTTTACAGATGAGGAAAATGAAGTAAATAGGTTTAAATGACTTGCTCAGAGTCACATAACTATTATCAATTGTCTGAGGCCAGATTTGAATTCAGTGACTCCTGACTTCAGGGTCAATGCCTCTTCTAACTGCACCAACTAGCTGCTGACTGCCACTAATATGACCATTATCCTACTTCAGATTGTTATCCCTTCTAACCTAGGCTATTGCATTCACTAATTATTCTCTCTACCTCCAGTTTCTCATTTTCCAATTCACCATCATACAGATGGCAAATTGATATTAGTAAAACACAGATCTTTCCATTTCATTCCACAATTCAAAAATGCTGAGTAGTCTCCTATTGCATCTAGATTATAAATTTCTTAGCCTAACATTTTAAGTTTTTCTCAAAATTACGCCTGTCTTTCCAGTCTAATTTCATATCACTCACTCTCATTCACATACTCTCCATTCAGCTCAAACTATCCTGATAGATATATCAAATAGATGACATTATATATCCCACTTCTGTGCTTTTGTGGAGATGGTCCCTTCGTCTTTATCCCAACCTTTCATCATCCTTATCCCAACCTCTCACCATTCTTAAGTTCTCTCAAAGTAACCCAAAAAACACCTTGCCAAATGAAATCTCTGCTTATTCTTCCAGTTGTTGCTTTACTCCTTTTTGAAATTACTTTGTATTACTTTATAAAGTTTTTAGAATATGAACTCCCTGATGGCATAAATAGCTTTATTTTTTATATTTATATTTTCAGCTCCTACCATAGGACTTTGCATGACTATTCGGTTCGTAATGAATGTTAAATTGAATTCTCTTGGGTTGATAAATACCACAAAGTAATATGAAATATTTTATATAAATAATTATTGATATAACTGGAATTTTATCAATAACTACTCTCTTCACCTCTAAGAAGTAAAAAGTTAACTTTTACCCTGACTAGTGCATTTGAGTGTGGACATTTCTAGCCTAGATATTAAATGAGAAGTTAGGTAGTTTCTGGGGAAGATAGAGTTTACTCATCTTTCCAACCCTCATATAAGATGTCTCAAGGATTTTTTTTTCTTCTCCTCTAGTCAGCTTCTCCATTCCCCAATTTTAACCACTTCCACAAATAAAAATATTTGTGAATTGAACCTAAAAGAGAATGTAGGAGAAATGGTTAGATCTGGAGTCAGGAAAACTTGGATTCAAATTCTACCATTGTATGAACCTGGGTCTAGTTATGTAAAGTCCCTTTACCTCAATGTACTCACCTATAAGAAAAAATTGTTGGACTTGCCTTCTAGCTACAAATCTATGATTCTATGATCTGAGTGTGTTAACATGCTCACCCAGGCTAGCCCAGTTCTATTAGATTAATGAACCCTTATAATCTAAAATATGACTGTCCAGTTATAATAATATAGCTCTAGAAATAACTGGACCCTCCGAAACTGTTCCAAATAAGTTGTTTTCTTCAGTTATGTCAGATACATTGGGTTTTTTGTAATACTATTTTGGGTTTTCTTCACAGAGATACAGGAGTGGTTTGCTTTGTTCTTCTCCAGCTCATTTTATGAACAATGAAACCAAGACAAACAGTTTAATTGACTTCCCCAGGGTCACAAAGTATCTGAGGCCATATTTAAACTCATGAAGATGAATCTGGATTTGGGTCCAGTGCTCTAGGCACTATGATGCCAGTTAGTGGCCATACTTAATTTTTTTTAAGTACAGATATAGAGCAGGAAGGGTCTAAGCAGTCCAGTTCAATGCCCTTATTTCATAGATAAGGAATACCATAGGTGACTTATCCAAGATCACACAGGGAATAGGAGACACAGGAAAGATTAGAATGAATGCAGGCTCTCTCTCTTCAAATTCCACCCACTTCCCCCAAGGAGACAGTTTTCAAAAGAATAAATTTCTAAAGGGGAAATTTCTGGCATCAGGGACAGGCTGGTGGGGAAATATTTGGGGAAACTAGAATTTCCCTGTCCTTCAAGCTAGATCAATTGTCAGTCATCCACTTCCTAGTCATTCCCACCACAGACTAACTGTCAAAAAGATATTGTATTTATGCTTAGAAAATGGTTTTCTGCCAGTGATTCTCATGGTGTAAACCAACACTTTTAACTTCTGATTCTTATTCCTCCCCATATCCATAGGTCTTCAACTACAGTCTGATGTGTTTACAGATCCATAATTTTGCTTAATATTTTACTATCAGTATCCTTTTGGATTCTGACTATAATTTCAGTTGACAGGCTCACCAATTAACTTCCTAACTTCTCTCCCATCTATCAAGTCCATGTGTGTGTGTTCTCACAGTAGAGTTTCATTACAGCTTTAAAACAATCAGACTAGGGTTACCTATCACTTATCTTTATTCAGAACATTTTTCCTTAAATCGCCTCAAATAGAATCTGTTTATTGATGTTGTTGTTAAGGAGACTTCCGGATTTTAACTTAATATTTAAATCAGTATTAAAAAAAAGTTTCTATTTCCTGAGATGACTTTCAAGTCTTCAGTACTATAATCTAAAATACCATCTTAGCTACAGAGGAAGTCACTCTTGATAAAGTTGAAGGTAAGGGCCAGAAATGTTTATACTTTCCCTGCTTGGGGTCTACACTAAGGATAAACATAATAAGTTTTCAGTGCAAAAATCTGGCATCTTGAACAATTTGCTTGGTTCTGGAAAAAGGAGGGGGGAAAAGCTTAAATAAATATTTACGGTATTCTTATTATAAAAGAATTTTCCAGATGGTGCCACTCAAAATGCTGATTGTCTTCACAGAAACTGAGACCCTGCTAAAGGCATCACCAGAATTAATCTTTGTAACATAAAACAGTTGTGATAAGATAATCACTAATTTTACTGTGACATCAGAGATTCCTGTTAGTTTTTCCAATGTGGGGGTGAAAGTGGGCAGTCTAAATGCTTTGAGGCAAAAACAGTCTTGCCTGTGTTTCAATACAAGCCCAGAATAAGAAGAATCTAGGATCAGCTTTTTTTTAATTCAGTCATAATTGACTGTCTGCTCCCTGGGTTCCTAACAAAACCATGTGGAAGACGAAGCAAATAGTGGATCACTTCACTCAAGAGGATTGAGACATTTCAACAATGGAAGTTGGGCAGGACAGTTCCTGGAAAGCCGTTTAAAGAGACATCATAATCATGTTAACTAGAGCTAGAGAAAATGGGTCACAGTCAAAAAGAAGGCAATAGAATCTGGTCAACATTGAGACAGAAATACATGGAATGACTGAGAAATCTATCAACATGGCCCCTAATGATCAGAAAATTCTACCAAAACCCTACCTGCTTCCTGACTGGGTCGACCATGATTCAAAAGGGGTCTGGAGTATACTTGATCCAGAGTAGTGCCTTTCACAAAAGACCTCACTCTCCTCCAGCCCTTAGGAGTTTAAAGTGGGTGATCAATCCCTCACTAGAGCTGCCCCTCAGACTGAGCCTGTTTTCTACCATTGACAGGAACTGTTTTGCCTCCGAGAAAGCAGATTTGACAGGTGAGAGATTGAGTGGCTGGTGAAGTGGACTAGCACACATATCACTGATCCTTTTTGTATGTATATATGTTTATCTGCTGTATGCCAAATATTTGGAAGTTAACAGGTGTAGACTAAAAGACTATCCCTGAGGACTTTCAAAAGGAAGTTAACACTTAGCTTAATATGGCCAGTTTAGTTCTCTATCATCAAACAATGGTTAGAGAAAAGTTCATAAACTATAACAAATAGAAATAAACCCATATATCCAAGCAAACCAGGAAATGTTAGACAGATGATAATATCCCAAAAAATACATAATAAAGAAGCTCATTTTCAGAGGGAGAGAAATAAAACATTTTAGCTTAACCAAAAAGAGACCAAGAATTAGCCTGAAGGTAAGTCTACTATCAGTAAGTAGACTTTAGGATTGACATCATTGAAAATTAAGGATTATGATGGGGGGCGCAGCTTCCTCTGAAGGGCTGCAGAAACTCACTTGTGCTTGCCTCTGAAGATTGCCTCTCTCAAAGTCCTATCCTATACTTTTAACTTAGAAGTCTTTCTCAGTCAGTTAGGAGTTATAATTCTCTTTGCATGAATGTCTTTCCAGGCAAATCATCTAACTGTTGAAGAGGTGATACATTTGTATCTCCAAAGGTATGTATATTAGTAAATTCTTCAGTTGAATTTAAAGAGTACAGGACTGTAGGATTTAATTTTTTATTTGATTCATAAATACTTATTCTACATGTGTATGTATATTTGTATATAAAGATTATATTATCTCCCCCAATAAAATGTAATTTCTTTGGAGAGCAGAGATTACTTCATTTTTCTCTTTCTAGGTTCAGGGACTAGGACGATGCATAGTGCATATTGGTCACGAAATTGGTCACTTTTGGAATTAATAAATGAAAGAATAATAACTAATGGTAACATCTGTAGATTCACATGGCAGGCTGTTGGGAGTCTATGTTGGTTAGCATTTTGCCTCCAAATTATACCTCATAGGATTGTTCTCTTTAAACATAAGGTTAGCCTTCATTTAAGAAAACTCCCTATGGTTCATGCAGAAGGAAAAACAAAGAAACAAGCTACTGTCATTTGGGAGCTGACATTTTAACACTAAAAAACAAGTAAAAAGAGAGGGAATGAAAAAGTGAGGATAGGAAGGTAAATAAGGGAGGGTATAGTGCTTGTTTTTGAAATCTAGAAAGTCAGGGACAGTTCCAGGTTCAGGGGAGAATATAGAAACATATGGAAAGTGACTTGGATTTAGAGTTAATGGATCTCAAAGAAAGGTCAAGTTCTGGTATTGCACTTTTGTATGTATATAAAATGGCAATTCATTTGACCTATTTGGAGTTTCCTTATCTGGAAAATGAAGGTGTAGTAGCAGAGAGGATCTATGATCTCTCTCTGCTCTAAATCTATGCTACTATGAGCCTATGAAGTAATATAGCCAGAAGGAATTTGGGAAGCATAATTGGCAGGGATTATGAAGTGCTGGGAAAGAACCTGAAGACCTTGAGCGGCAGAGGTGCTGTTTTCATCATTGATCATGATTGAAGGTAGGGACTCTGAAGAGAAAAGTAAATTTAGAAAATAAAAAAAAAAATGATGTCTGAAAGCTGGATTTGGGTCTCCAGGCCACAATTTAAAAATACAGAAATAATGGGTTCTTGGTTGAAGAAGGAATGTAACCAGGACAGCTAGGTGGCACAGTGGATAGAGCACCGGCCCTGGAGTCAGGAGTACCTGAGTTCAAATCTGACCTCAGACACATAATAATTACCTAGCTGTGTGGCCTTGGGCAAGCCACTTAACCCCATTGCCTTGCCAAAAAAACTAAAAAAAAAGGAATGTAACTAAGGGGTTTTACACATACACACACACACACACACACACACACACACACACACACACACATACATATTGCTGAAATCTTGAATGTCTGATTAAGAAAACTACAAACTAAAAAATATAAAGGGGATATTGAAAACAGTCTATGTGTATCTGTCAAGCTAGATACTATATATATATATATATATATATATATATATATATATATATATATATATATGTACCTACAATATAGGAAGGAGAATAGCAGTAGATATTGTCACTAACTCAAGGGAGACAAAAACAAGAAAAGAATCAGCAATCAAAACTATGACCTCAGGAATCTGTTAACAAATGCAAAAAAAAAAAGAATAATGAAGAAAGTGCACTGGAGATTTTAATAAAAGGTAAAACTTTCATTTTGTAGACATACCTGAGAATTGGTAAAATGGGACACCATGAATGCAATTCAACATTGCATGTGTAATTATTGCTTTTGCTGTTCTGTTATTTCAGCTGTGTCTAAAGCTTCATGATCCCATTTGGAGTTTTCTTGGTAGAGTTACTAGAGTAGTTTGCCATCCCCTTCTCCAGCTCATTCTACAAATGAGGAAACTGAGGCAAAACAGGTCAAGTGACTTGCCCAGGGTCCTCCAGATAATAAGTGTCTGAGACCAGATTTGAACTTCTGAAAATAGGTAGCATTGTACATAATGAAAAAATATCATCTGGAGAGAGCCAGGAATCAGAGAAGGGAAATACAATGGAGATCCATTGGGAGAAAGCTCTACAGAGATAGATAAAGAAAAAGTGATGCTGTGGAACTATACAATAGGCTACATAGACTGAAAAAGGAGGTATATAGATAATAATTGGGAAATATCACAAGCTTATCAGTTCATTGAAAAAAAGAGTTGGAATAAGGATCATTGGACCTGGATTCAAATCTTGACCTTGTCATTTACAAGCTATGTGACTTTGGGCAAATCTAGTTTTCTTAACACTCAGTATTCCTCATCTGCAAGATGAGAGAGTCAGACTGAATGAACCCTTGAGGGTTCTTAAAGCTCTTTACCCAGTGATTCTGTGACCTAATCCAGTAATGATTTGAGACTTCAATTCTTCAGTATCTGCTGAAGCCATCTCTCAAAAAACTGAGAAGCGAGTAATTTTTGGTTTGTCTTCATGATAATTCTATCATTCAGAATAATGAAAGTGACAAGAGTAGTCACTCTCCTTGACCTACTTCTGACTAATAAGGCTACTCTGCTGAAGGAGAAATTATTAGCACCACAACAGAAGCGAACTCTTCAAATTATAATTCCTGATAGAGGAGAAGGCAATTGGATGTGGTTTTACCTGGTCCCTAGATTTTGGTAGATATGATTTCAAAGGGATCAGCAAAAGAGTAGGAAGAATCTCACATACTAAATACATGCGGAGAAAATTATTCCAATGAGGATGTAGAGTTTATAATTTTGAAGACAAATATTTATTTCAATGAGGAAAAGTTGGAGTTGACTAAAGAGAAAGATTTAAATTCATACAGAATTAATTAGGTAACTCATATTAATAAATGACATAAAGATGTGATACATAGTAGTGCAGATAATGAAGGATGAAGTAAAATCAGAGGGTGGTTCTTTAAGAATAGGAGTAGTAGAAGCTCAAAATAATGGAAGGATGGTGGAGACAAGAGCAACAAAATAACTATTTGGGAGAAAAGAAGGTGACTGTTAATGAATAATGTAGACTACAGTTGTAGAAAGCAAGGGTCATCAGGGGTAACCTATGACTTCCCCAGGAGGGCCTCCCATATGCTGGTGGACTGTTACAAAATCAATAAATTAACTGACACATATTATTAAGTATCTGCTATACAACAGACACTGTGAACGATGGTGAAATTCAAATACAAAGGATAAATAATCCCATTTGTGAGGAGGTTACATCCTTACAAGAGAGTAAGTACATACATCAGCGTAGAACTAGTCAAGTCTGATTTTGATTATTTCCCCTGACAACGAAAATGATCCTTTGACTGGAAAAGACAATAAAAGTGGTGAAAGGAGAATTTTAAAGATAGTCCAAAACGTTACGTATGTATCTATGTATCTGCACATAAATACTCACATCCATATTTGTGTGTATATATAAATATATATATATATATATATATATATATATATATACACATATATGTATGAATGTATATACATACACATCCATACATTGTCTCTGGGCAATCCATAGGGTCTTACATAATGGAAAAATCTTCTTACAACAAAATGGTGATGCCAAGGATCTTTGATACTTCTTCTCCTGTGGTGTTTTCCCTAGGGCTACATTAATGCCAACAGACAGTCAATGTACTTAGAACTGTCTCATATTCTGAGACTTTGTTTTCTGCCCAAATAAATTTAGATATATATATATTTTTGGTACCTGAGCCCAGTCAAATGCTTGTTAGTTGAAATGTATCTATCCCCCAGATTTATCAGCCTAACATAGGAAATAGATTATAGCACTCAGAGCTGGGAAGAACTGAGTTTGAATTCTGTCTTGCTTTACTGTCTGTGGGACCAAGATAAGTGACTTAACCTCTCTAAGGGTCAGTTTGATCTTTTGTATAATAATGATAATTAATAATAATAATGAATAATAGCACCTATCTTGTAGAGTTACTATAGTATATTTTGCTTATCTTAAAAATTATGTCAGCTATCATCATCATTATTAAATTTATGACCTCTACAGCTTCCCCAGCATTATCTTGAAAATGTGACTTTGGGAAATTTTTATGCTTAATTTTATGGTTCTCATGGTTAAGTTTATCTAAGACTAATCTATAACCAGACTTGTCAGTTAATTAACAATAAAAAAATAAAGACTCTGATAGATGTCATTGTTGCAAGGAACTTCAGAGCTCATTTCATGCCTTAATCCTAGCTAAAAGGGTTGGACCTGTTGGACTTGAGGCTGTTATGACAATCTCCCCTTAAGAGAAGCAGTAAACTTATAGTACCTACTAATGGAAAAATACTGACAATAACATTTTTGAATACAAATATAGCTGTGTACCTCAAATAATATTTTTGTTTGTTTTCTTTCTAGAACAACCCCCCAAATAATATTTTGTCTTTACCTCGGATATATAATTTGGCCAATTAGACTATCAAAAATCAAAGTATAAGAACCGCACTCAAAGAGGAGTTCTTTGGGGCATACCTACCCTTCCACAGAAGCTCCCCCTCCCTTTAGAGCATCTCTTTTCTGTTGAATGGAACTGTGGTTCTATAGTCCTCCAAGTAGTGTTGCCTTTATATGATTTATAGTCTATATTAGTGTGGATGCCTTAGTTTTATGTGGAATTCCCTTCTTTCCCCATTACTTAAAATAAAACTTTAAATTGAAATTATTTCCATTGTTTTACATGTTATTCTCAGCCTTCTAACTCATTAAGGGATTGTTTTCAAGTATATATCTCTGACTGGGCCATGAGCCTTTTCTCAATAACATTTGTCCTTCATTTTCAAAGAAGACCACAACATCAGGAAGGTGATGCCATGACAAGCAAGTGAACTGTATTTGAGGTGAGGTTGTAGTGTGCCAAGTCACTGGTCTCATTTTCTCCTTTATAGTTATCTGTGTCCAGTGGACAGATATGGATCTGGATGACTGGTGAGGGTTAAGCTATGCATTCTCTATCAACAGATTCCAAACAAATGAACATTCAACAATTAATATTTATGACAGAGGCTTTAACAAAATTACAAAAAATGATATAAGGGAAAATATGTACAAATGTTTCACTGCTGCAAAAGTCTATTTCCTTAATCCTAGAATTCTCCTGGAAAATTTCTGTCATTTGGTCATAGTCATTTACTATATGACTAAAGAGCTTAGAATTCTCTAGCTTAAGAATCAAAATAAAACAACCCAAAAGACAATTAAAAAAATTAAAGGCTTTAGCATGATATCAGTGGGGATATTCGTGTGAGAAACAGTGTATAGGAAATTAATGTGGATGCTTGTCAAGAAAAGAAAAATGTTGGGGCATATGCTGAGCCATGTATGGGATAAATATATGTGTCTGACCAAAGAAACTTTCTGAGTGACCCTGGGCAAGTCACTTAACCTTGTTTGCTTTATTTTCTTTATCTGTAAAGCGAGTTGGAGAAGGAAATGACAAATCACTCCAGTTTCTTTGCCAAGAAAACTACAAATGGTGGCACAAAGTGTCAAACACAACTGGAAAAAAACTGGACAACATTAACAATATGTATTGAGGTATCAGATAGACAGCCCAAGTGGTGCTATAATAGAACAGAGATAGTAAAACATGTAAAAATAAAATTCAGGCAACATTATATGGAATATACAGGACCATTTTTTGAGACTAGAAGAGCCAAGCTCAATCCTTCTTCTGACATATTGGGCAGATAGCCATCTGTCAGTGACCCAGACACTATAAATTAAAAAGTAGCTGCTATTCTGAAGAGAGTTTTCCAAACCCAATGAAATCACAGGGTCAGACCAGAACTTAAAAATGACAGGTTGTAAAGTCAAATAAGATTACTAAGGTCTGGTTTCTCTATGTTCTCTGCTATTGTTATATTTATTTTTTTTCTGAGAAGGCAATAGAGATAAACTTTCTAGCCCTACAATTTATTATTTCTGAGGTTTGCACAACCTGCATATCTGTTCTAGGAAAATAAAGATGTTAAAATGACTTTCTGTAAACACAAATCTGATCATGTCTCTTGCCTGATCTTGCCTCATGGCATCTTCCAAGGCCTGACCAAGTTCTAAGAGCTCCACATTGCCTGATTCAAACACCTTCACAGCCATGTTTACAAATTGGACTCGCTTGCCCATTCGGCCAGGGAAAGTCTTCACATGCTTGAGGTAGACATCTGTCTAACTCACCAATGAGTGTGAAGCCTGGCAATTAGCCTCAACCTAATCTAGTCCATCTGCTGAGGCTGCGCTGTTGAGCCTGTTGCAGCTTCTTAAAGCCACAGGCGAGGGTTGGCCCAACAGGTGGACACCAAAGGGAATGAGCAGTTGTTTGAAAAGGACTGGATAAAGTCCTCACACTAGAGAGGCTAGTCCTCCTTGAAAATGCTTATCAATTCTAGGCAAATCAGAGAATAGACAACAGAAACATCCATTTTCCCAACCTTACCTATACCTCACATTTCAACAAACTACTTTCATGTTCACCTTATCACTTCTTCCTTTTTTTCCCCCCTCTAGGAAGAGTGACCTTCTAAAATTGTGACTTCAGAGACAAACTCCATTTCCTGGTCTGTCAATCAATAAACATTTATTAAGTATCTACCATTGGCCATATAGCATGATAAGTGAGATAAAGAAGATAGTGTAATGGAGGAGGCAACATGAAAACAATTATGTACAAGCAAGATATATAGGTGATAAATTGGCAGCAGTAGAATGGAATCAGAAAAAGGATTCATAAAGGGAATAAGAAAAAGCTTCTTGTTGAAGAAAGCTAGGAGGTAGAGTTGAGGAAGGAAAGAATCCCAGGCATGGAAAAGAGCCATTGAAAATGCCCAGAATCAGTAGAATATCTTGTGTAAGAAATGGTAACATTATCACTTGTGTCATAGAATTTGCAAAGTGGTAACTTGAGGCAAGGTTCTGTGGTGTCTGCACGAGGGGGGTGCTAGTGTCAGAGAAAAGAGGAGAGTCTATATGGAAGCTATTATGAAGGTAAAATCAATGGGACTTGTCCAATTCACTTACCCTATCTAGCCTTTTTGCTATGTATCTCACCTAACTATACAGAAACCAGAATCTTCCTAGATATCTTGCCATTTGTCTCTCCCAAAAGAAGCTGAGCTTTACCCAACACCAAACTCTTATTCTTGTTTTAGGACCAGTAATCAAATCAATGCCACCATTTCAATTGGGTAATCAGCTGCCCTATGGTTCTGCTCACAACCGAATGAATCTCCAGACCTCAATGTTTATTGCCATCTCCTCACTACTATACAAATGTTAAATCGTACCATTACAAGAGTGTAAGTTCCTTGGACATAGGGATGGACTCCCTCTTAGATCTATATCTCCAGATGCAGTAGCATGTATCGGGTGTTTAATAAATGTTCATTCATTTATTCAAATTCAAACGAATTGCTAAAGAATTTTTTTTATAAGAATGAATTCAAGTATAGATTGCAACAATAAACTTGCCAGAAGTATGTGGAATTCTGAAACTCAGCCAACTACCTTTATGAGGAAGCAACAACATCAAAAGGCAAAGGGTGGAAATGAGCATTTATTAAGCCCCGGCTCTGTGTGATGCCCTGTGTAAGCACTCTGCAAAGATTATCTCCATTTTAAGACCAAGGCCAGATTCTTTTGGTACTTTTATGAAGTGGATATAAAGCATTTAAGTAGGTCTGTTAAACAATTC
Organism: Macrotis lagotis; assembly: GCF_037893015.1. Taxonomy (NCBI): domain Eukaryota; kingdom Metazoa; phylum Chordata; class Mammalia; order Peramelemorphia; family Peramelidae; genus Macrotis; species Macrotis lagotis. The sequence goes on from NC_133663.1 coordinate 66,959,446, forward strand.
CAAAACAAAATGTTAAAACAGATTTGAATTAAAAAAAAAAACCAATTTAAATTTAAAAGGTAAATTCAAATTTTTAAAAATGCAATGCTAAAGATAACAGGGGACAAAGGAAAAATAACTGTTCAGTTGCAGGTAGAATGGGCCACTGTATTTTCCTTTTCTTTACATATATGATGGTGTTTTAAAACAAGCCTCCTTTTAAAGTGGCAACCATAAGTCAATACTTGGGCAACCAAAAGACCAATGGCTTCCACCCTATTTCAGACATCCAACACCAGCACCAATTAACACCTTAGAAGACCTTAGAAGACCAAACTTTTTCTAAAGGGTCAATGACTAAATAGTTGTGAACCTAGCATGACTAATTTCAGTATACTCTAAGGACTTGTGGCAAATAGTATATTATGCTCATTTGGCCTATAGAGATCCCTACCTCTGAATGCCAACTGATGATTCTCCTTCCCTTGGGTTGTATCATTATATCAAATAAAGCCTTTATATAACTTTTTTCCTAAGTTATAATAAAAGTGGTTTTCTCTCCTCAACTGATACTAAATAACACAATTTAAACAACAGCAATGTAATATTTCAGATGGAGGCAGGGCAATCCACATGACTCATTCCATTCTAAGTTCCTCTTAGTTGTGAAAAACATGCAACTAATAAACTATCAAGGAAAAGAATATTCCAATGATCAAAATGGTTTTTCAAGAACCTAAAAACATATCTTGGAAACCCTCTATACACTTGGACTGTCCTTGGCATTCTCAGGAAGACTTACCCTAGTTGTCTTCCTTCTTCTCCCAAGGTATCTTTTCGAACTACTAATGCCTCCCCTTCAAAAAATTATTTTTTTATGTAATTTGAGTGGTATGAAAATTATTTGGGACAGGAAAAACTGATGATATTTTCATTTTGTGACAATAGCTGTGTGTGCATTTTTCTGTACTTATATGTGTTTCTATCCACTCTAGGATGATTCAAAACATCTTACTGAATTTAACTGGTTTCCCTAGCTGGCATTAGTTGAGAGTTTGATTTTATGCCATATACAAGTTCTTTTGTGTTATTTTGCTTAATCTTATGATTTTTAAATATAGATATTCCAAAGAATTATGCAAAAGTTGTAGCTCTTAAAGAGGACACTTAAATGTTTATTAGGGGTATTATAGTTAATATTGGTATGAAAAAGTTAAGAATTTTAAGGTTCATTTAAGCCCACTGTGGTGCAAAAGCAGTCATACTTAAAGTACAGCAGACAGTTCTAGTACCAGTATGGACGATCTGCTGCAAAATGGCTTATAATCCTCTTCAGAGGTATCTAAAAGCCAGAGAAATTGTTTTTGATTCTTCCACAGTATAGTCTTTAAAAAGTTAAAAAAAGACATCATTTAGCTCAATAAAAGAAATCTGCTAAACATAACTGTGAATCAGTCATTAATTATGGAGATACAAATAAATTGATTGAAATTATCCCTCTTTGCAAGAAGTAGTGGATAGAATACTAGAACCACAATTTGAATTTTCTTTTCTAGACTCAGGTACTGTGTGACCTTGGGCATGTAACTTAATTTCTATCTGCCTTAGTTCCTAATGGCAGACACAATATACATATCCATAAATATATAAAGAAAAAATATAAATAAATGCAAATTATTTAAATACAAGTTGGTGTGGGGGAATATACTAGTAATTGAAAAAATAAGTAATGAAGAAAAAAAAACTTGTTATAAGTAAGATGAGTCAAGGACTATAGTAGAAGAGATGGAAAAAAGCAATTTTAGTGGTGGAAACCATTTTTTCATTCAAGTTCATACCAAAACTGGTATAATGACTTATATAGAGACTTAAGTGTCTATAAAATCTGGACATTTTCATTATTCTATAAGTCATCAACTGAAAAAAATGTTTAGGGTATGGTTTTGTTTTTTCTTTTTGTTTTTTTTTTTATAAATTCCAATGACCTAGAAGCCTTGGCCCTATGGATAAAATAGTGAACTCTGATAAAGATGCTAATATACTAAGAATAGAATTGTTTCCATATTACAGAAATTCCAAAATGGAGATGTTTTACTACAATGTGGCCTTGTACTAAGTCACATATAACAAATAGCTAAGAAAGATAGTGAAAATCAAAATGATTTTTCAGTAGCCTAGAAACTCATGAGTTTAACTATATATTAACTGACTACTCAATACTAGACTTAGAAAGATATATGGTTTCCCAAAATTAGCTTAAAATTCAATATGAAATAAAAGTGTGGCAACAATAGAGAAGTAAAGAATAGGTATCAAAGTCTTGTGAATTCAATGCCAAATCATATAAAAACAAGTGAATTCAGCGAAAGGAACACATATGAACTAATATAAGCTTGCTTTTTTGTGATGTAAAAAGTTATACAACTTACTATATGTCAATAAAGGTAGTTAGGTGGAGCAATGAATAGAATCCTGGATCTAGAGTTAGGATATCTGAGTTTTCAATTCCAGCCTCAAACACTTACTAGTTGTGTGATCCTAGGAATTAAACTTAATCTCTATCTGACTCAATCAGTTTTCTCATCAATAAAACGGGAATAATAATAGGACAAGTTTCAAGCACTCATCTTCATGATGATAATAATAATTTATTTCACTTTATCACAATTAATTTGCAGAAGCTTATACAGATATAAATGTTCCTTCCTACAATAGAAGGCAATGTCCTTGAAGATAAGGTCTATCTCATTTTTGTCTACATAGCTCTTATGTCTAATTTAACACTGGGAATTTGATAAATGCATATTGATTGGTTGATGACTTTCCACTAGTTGATGGATTATTTTTGAGAATAAGAGTGAAGACGGTAAAACAATAAAGAACTGAGATAGTCGGTATATAGGGTTGTGGCCCTAAGTTCAGGAAGATTCCTCTTCGTGAGTTCAAATTCAGCCTCAAAGATCTACTAACTGTGTGACCCTGGCTAAGTCACTAAATCCTGTTTGCCTAAGTATCCTCATCTGAAAATGAGCTAGAGAAGGAAATAATAAACCATTTCAGTATTTTTTTGCCAAGAAAACCCCAAATGGAGATCATGAAGAGTCACACACAACTAAACAACAGCAAAAAAAGGGTAAAGGGGAATCTAAAAAAAAGAGTATTCTATTTGGATTCAGAGATCTTGGATTCCAATCTGTGGCCTATTCTTTACTTCCTATGCTTGGACAAGTCATATAATGTCTCTGCATCTTGTTTTTTTCTTCCATAAAATTTAAGTGGTGGAAATAATGACTTCCTCCAGCTCTTAATCAAAGGAGCATGGGAACTGGGGGGTGGGGGAACAGGATTTTTGCAAGGTGGCCTCCATATTAAGCTCCTTTAAGTCTTCCTTCACAGTCAAGGTATACAAAAAAGAAATGAACAAATATTTTCTCTCTTATCTCATGCCTGTACTTAGATCACAGCAAATTATGAAAGTACAACCTATTGGGAACACATATAATCAAAGGAAAGTTTCAATAAGTTCTTGCTCATATCCCATATCTTCTGGGATCTAGTTTCACCCTATTTTGGATTCCAGTCTGAAGTTTAACTCTAAAGTTTAAAACCAGAATTTCAGATCTGAGAGTCATTTTGAGCCATTCCACAATATTATTGATTTGGAAACTGATGCCAAGTTTTAAAAAGTAGTGACAAAGGTGGAATTTCAACCCAAGTTCTGTTTTTCTATCACTAACTTTTCTACTACAAACATAGATACCTGTGTGCATGTGTTTGTGTGTATCTGTGAGTGTGTGTGTATATATATACATATATATATATATATATATATATATACATACACCTTTATAACTGAGTCTCTTCATATTTATGAGGATATTCTTTCATCAAATTCCTTCTCTAAAAATCCAACTTCAATGCTTCTCCAGGAGTAACCATCATTTCTGGAGGCTACATGTGGAGAAAATAAGACCTATCAAGTCCTGCCAAGCTGGAACGATATTGAATGTGAACCCAGTAAACGAAAGGTTTATCTTTTTCTGAAGACCAACCTCAATAAGTTTGGTGAAGCCATTCAAAGGTTGGCCATCGAGGATAAATTTTTTTCTACCTAAATTTCAAGAAGAGTTTTTATTAAATTAGAGATAGGTCAGCTGTAGAGGGTATTTCAACTTCAGTAAAACCAGAGTTTATAAACATGGAAGTATTTCAGGGAAAGTGGCATAAATTTTCTAACACTTGGGTCTCTTGGTTTTAGTTTTGGTTATCATTTCTTTTGTTTTAATTTTGGAATTTTGGATTTCCCTATCTTTACCAGGTTAGAAGTACAGCCCTCATTTAAGACTGGTCTTACAATAATCAGCCAGATAGCTTTGACTCTGCTTCATTTCCAACCTGGGACAGTTTCCCTCTCCAGAGATAGTCTGGTGACTACCACCTCCCCTCTCAGTAGTCAAAGTAGTCAAAGAAGTCAAAACCAGTTAGAGACTTAAGATGTAATATGGTAACCAAAAATGAAAAACAGTCACATAAAATGAGAGCAAAAGAAGATTAAAGATATCATTTGAATACTACTTCTATAGCAACTGTAGAGTTTCATTCAGTGGGAGAAAGCTTACTTTTTTTTCTCCTTTGAGGTCAGATTTCCATTTCTATGATTCCCTCCAATCTCTTCATCTTATCCGTTTTCATTTTTCCAGATGAAATTCAGTGGTATGTTTCCTTTTGATAGTAATCCCACAGCAGGGTTTAAATTGAGCAAGAGTTCAATGGAGGGTCTTTCCTATTCATTATTCAGTTGGTCCTGAGGAGAAGGAGGATATGAGATCTCCTTGATTAGAGTAGCTGAGGGGTGAATATTGCACCTTATGGTGTGAATCCTACAGAAATAATTAAAGGTTGGCATCAGTCACCCAGAGACATCACCTGAAATGACTAACTTTAATAGAGAAAGGACAGGGGATAAGGTCAGTGATAATGTCCAATCAAGGAGGAACTTACAGCAAATCATTTGATTAAACTTGCCTTTCATTATATTATCATCATTTGCAGCTGCCTGTGAACCTGAATTTTCTCCAATGTATCATAAATACACCTATTTCTTAAAAGTTGATCCAATAAACATTTATTAAGCATCCAATATGTATGTATGTATATGTATATATTTATATATGTATATGTATATGTATATATATATATATATATATATATATATCAGGCACTATTCTAAGGACTAGGGACATAAAAGGAAGGCAGATTCAGCTCCTATTCTCAAAGAATTCACAATCTGATGTCCAAGACAAATCATAAATACGTCATTGACACAAACAGGAATCCATTGTAGATAATCTCAGAGGAAAGGAGGATGGGGAAAGGCTCCTTGCAGAGTTGTCTCCAGGTGCTTCTGCCTTCTTCCCCCAAAACTAACATGTGTCCCCTTGTAGATGCCTGTATGTATCTGGAGTCTCCCCTGATAGAATGAAAGCCATTTGAAGTCAAGGAGTTTCAATTTTTTCCTTATAATATCTTCAGTTCCTAGGATAATGTCTGGTGTTTAGCTGACATTTAATAAAGGCTTTTTGAATAGCCAATTGATTAATTATGCCAGAGTGGAAAAAATGGAATTACAAGTCAACAACTCTAAATCATGAGTGTGCTCACAATACATAAAATAGATAAGTAGTACTAGGGAAGAGAGGCAGAGAGACAGGGACAGAGACAGAGACAGAGACAGATACCAAGCCAGAGGGAAACAGAGACAGAAAGATGAAAAGAGAGAGCAAGAGACAGAGATAAACTCAAAGTCGAAAAGTGAGAGAGGAGAGACAAATAGAGACAGAGTCAGGGAACAAGATTCAGAGAGACAGAGACAGAGACAAAGACAGACAGAGAGAGAGAGAGAGAGAGAGAGAGAGAGAGAGAGAGAGAGAGAGAGAGACAGAGACAGAGAGACAGAGAGAGACAGAGACAGAGAGGGAAAGGAAGAGGGAGAGAGAATACCTTACATTTCTATTTATTGTTTAAGCTACCTACACTTCTTTTTTCCACCATATTTCAATCTCTTTGTTTTGGATGAAATTGTTAGGTCACTGTCAGAGGAGGCTACCTTTAATGTTTAATAGAAGAATAAAAGAAAACCAAGAAGAAACACCAAATGAATAACAATGATGACCTTCAAATTGCTGAGCTTAGAGCCTCTGCCTACTTTATGCTGGTAGCAATCTCTCAGTAGCTGATTAAAGGATTAACCACCCAATTTGTTCAAAAGAACACAAGATTTATATACTTATAAGGTCTAGGAAGACACATATCACAATTAACAGAACAATAACCTATAAGACAGGAGTCAGAAAGAAAGGTAATTCAAATTTATAATTTGAAATAAAAAACAATGAGAAGAGGGACAGTTAGGTTGTTGACTCTCCTTCTACCAACAAATTTTGTTTAGATGAAGGGAAGATATACTTTGTCCATTGGGGGAAATCTGTGTGTTTTCAGCAATTAGAACTAATTAGAAGTTAAATCAGTGCAACAATCGATGGAAGGTTAATGACTGGCATGTCTACACGTGTTTCATTCTAGGATTTTTCAAAGATCTCATCTGATCCTCACTGGTATGTTGTCAGGGTGAATTCCCAACCACATCCATATAACAACTGGAGGAGGATATTTTTTTAGAAAATTTTTTTTTTAGAAAAGGTGGATCAGACCAAAGTAATGATCTCACTCTAGGGAAGCAAGGACTAAGAAAAAAACAGCAAAATCCCATGATCTTGTTTTAGAATCTGACTCCACACTTAATAGTCAGAGCTGGATTTACCCACAAGGGCAAAAATTGCATTCCACAGATCCGAAAACCAATAATACTCTCAGGGAGGGAGGGATCTTTTGGTTCAAGAATTAGAACTGTTAAGTGAGGAAGAGAAGTATGTGTTTCCCAACAAGACAGTTCAATGGAGCAAAAGGAGAAGTTTCACAATAAGGAGGTATCCATATCTATTGATAGGGCCATTATCACGTGGAAAGAAAAGGCCAGCAGACATGAAATGCCTCTGATTCTGACTTGTTAGCAAAGTCTACCTGTACCTTCCTGGAAGGTCCTATTCGGGTAATAGATTCCAATTCCGACTATAGGGTGGAGGAGAGGGGGAGAGGGAAGAAAAGGTAATAAGACCTGAGAAAAGGAAGAAAACTTTAGAGAGAATGATACTAATAAGAGGAAGGAGGAAGCATTAATATGGGTGGTTTGAGGGCTGAACAATGAGTCACCAGCTTACTTCTGATATTTTACCTGTCATACATCTCGTCACCTCATCTGTAAAATGGGAACAATGCTATTAATTCTTGTCTCTGCCTTATGGAATTATTGAGAGGATTAAATATAATATCTGTGAGGAATTGAAAATTTTCACATCAGCTGTTATTGTTACTAATATTCTGATTATTCCACTTTCATAAATTTTGACAATATTCAAATAAAAATACTCTGAGGTTATCATTATCCGACAATTATACTTTTATGTAATATCCCAGTAGACTAAGATGAGGGTTGACAAAATAATAGGTGTTTAAAGTTGAATTGTGGGTGATTCTTATGGAGAAGATGGGAAGGGATGGCATCAAGGGTGCATGAAAAGGAGATGGCAAGAGGACAGGACAGTTTGTCTGGAGATCATCAAATGATCAGATGTGGAATGGTCAGGAAATGAAGTCACAAAGGTTTGGATTTAAATTCAGTCTCTGTTATTTATTAGCTGGGTGACCCTGGTCAAATCCTTAACCTCTCTCTGTCTCAGTTTCCACATTTTGAAAATTAAGGAGATGAATGGTGGTCTCTCAGATCCCTTTTAGCCTAGATCTATGACTTGTATGAATAAGATAATTGGTGCAAAAGCTTATATTCTGTAGATCTCCTAATATCTCTGGTTCAGCTCTAGCAGTAGATGAGAGTTCTTGGACAATATCCTGTTCTTACAAGCTTTTCATACTGTGTTGTTTGGAGATTATGAATATTCAATAAAGTAACATCTATTAAAACATTGGTCTTAGATTTATAATGATCAATGTGATGTCTAGGTAGTTGTGAGAAACAGTTCTGTTTGCAATGATGTGGTTTCAGGATATTATTGTCAATTCTGAAACCCCAGTCAGAATTTGGTGATTTGTATTTGTAACATAGGGATATATCATCTGCATGTTAATTAAAGATACAGATCTACTGCTATATAATTCTAGCCATGTGATCATGTGTTTCTGTAACCTGGAAGACTATTGTTGGTGTTGTTTATATTATTAATAATTAATAATAAATTAATATTAGTTGATATAATATCCATAATATTAAAATTAATATGTACGTTGGCATGTTAATAATATTAAATTAACATGGATTATAAATGAAAATCTATAAACTAATATGTTGTTATTATTATTATTGTTAACTAAGGCAGCTGATGAGATGGAAAAATCATTAAGTGTGAAATTCAAAAGATTTATTTATGTTCTAACTCAGACAATTGCCATAGGTGTAACATTGAATATCTAAGAGCCTCAATTTCTGCATTTTAATCCAGGGAGTGATAATACCAATATTACTCCCTCCCAGTATTGTTATTATGCAAGTTCTTTGTAGTTTGTAAAGCTCTGTATAAATGGTAGGGATTATTAGTATGAATCATGCTTGAGCTTTGTTCTTTGATTTTTTCATGTTCAAAGGGCTGAATGACACCCATTGTTTGCCTCCCTCTCTTCACCTTGCTTGTATCTTCCCCATTTCAGTTTCCTTGCTGAGAGAGTATTTCATTAAGCTATTTTGTGGATTTTTGTTCAGCTGAACTAAAATTTGAAGGTATTCCATGAGACCCAATTCAAAGCATTTGGTAAAATGATTCTGCTGGCTCAGCTCCACCTCTTCTAATTACCTTCACCATGCTCAAAGCCCTAATTTATGTGCCTTTTTTTGAGTTAAGCAAAATTGGCCAATCCATGAAACTTCTTCCTCCACCTTCATCTCAGAACCATCATATTGTCCCCCAAAACCCTTTTAATAAACAAAGAGCAGAGGAATTTAAACTGGGAGGAATCTTCTAAATAATGTAGTCTAACATATTATGTAATTGGAGAAACCAAGATTCTGACAGTGCAAGTTCCTCCAATATATTAGCGAGTTCATAAATGCGTATGGAACTTGTTTGAACTGAATGAGATGACTTGTGTCAGATCACCCTGTTGATTGGTGGCAGAGCTGAGCCTCAAATCTATTCTCCTTCCTCTCAATCTGTAACTTGTTGTTTTTATTTATCTTTATTGGTCCTTTTCCCCATCAACTTCATTTCCAACTATATTCCTTTCAACTCCACCATGTGGAGAACCATTTCTCATAACAAAGAGTTTTAAAAATAAAGAGAAGGTGAGAACAAATTTAGCAAAACAATTGCCACATCAACTGACTGTGGCAGGTTACTCAATGCTTCACACCTATACTTTGCCAGTTTCTCAAATTAGGAAAGGCTATAGATTATCTCATCTCATCACCTTAGAATCAGGTGACTTTTTTACATTTAGTTCAGTTGCTTTTTATTAGTACTCTTTTCATTTATATTGTTATAAGTATTGTTTGCATTTTGTTTTGCTTGCTTTATTCTGTATCAATCCATATGAATTTTCCCATTCTTCTCTGAATTCATGTTTTTCATTTATTACAGCCCATTATTATTCTTTTACATTCATGAACCATATTCTTTTGGCCAATTCCCATTCTCATAGTTTTGTTTATGACCTAGGCATAGGGCATTTTTAGGTTATATCTAAGTCCTGATTGATGATAAACTATTTAAGCTAGAGAAAAATACTGATCAAAACTTTATTTTCTTACCAATATTAACAGGGTTTTTTTAATCATTTTTTATCTCATTTGGAGAACCCACAGAACTGGGTTTTACCAGATTTTGGAGGACACAAATACATAATTAAAAATTATAATCAATACTCAATAAACATTGAATGATGATTGATACTTATCTTTTCTTCTTGAAGAAGAACATGACATCAGAGAGGTGATGCCTTGACCAGCACATGAACATGAATGAGGGGGTACTGGCTAAATCCCCAGCCTCACTTTCTCCTCCAGAACTACTGGATGGATCCAGTGGCCAGGTATGAATCAGGATGACTGGAGATGACCCTGGATGCGAGGCAATCAGGGTTAAATGACTTGCCCAAGATCAAACAGCTATTGTTCAAAGCTGAATTAGAACTCATGTTCTCTGACTTCAGGGCCATAGCTCTATCTGTTGTACCATCTATTTGCTGCAATAAATATTAAGCAATTGCAATGGATCAGACACTGGGCTAAGTTCTGGGATACAAAAACAAAGAAAGATGGCCTCTGTCTTTAATGAACTCCCAATCTGTAGAGGAAGACAAACACAAAAAGGAAGCTAAAAAGGTAGGAAGAAGTGTCAGATGATGAGAAATGTTGAAGTCCATCAGAGAAATCCCAGAGTAGTACAGTCAGGTGAAAATGAAGCAGTGGCTGAGCTAGGCTGTCTCTCCTTCAATGTAGATTTGTAGTCCATGACCCCCCACCCAGTCCCAATTGAAGAGGTGGAGGGGAGTAGTTGAGGAGAGTACCAAGATAAATGAGATTAAATAGGATGATCAATAATGATCTTCTTGAGGAATGGGAGATAAACCAATCAAAGAGTTCTAAAAGTGAAGCAACCAGCTGGCAAATGGGAAGAGTACTTATCTACTATATAAAATCAACTTACATCCCATGGTCAAAATATATGAACAAGGAATTTTCAGAACAAAAACTCAAATCCAGGAAGTGATAACTATATATCTATAGTCATATGGAAAATATTCTAAATCATTATTGATTTGAGAAATGTAAATTAAAACAATTCTGACTACCCTATACCTGTCTTATTGGTTAATATGACAGAAAAGGATAATCATAAATGTTAGAAAGGCTGTGGGGGAAATTTGGACATTCATGCACTGTTGGTAGAGTTGTGAACTCATTCAACTATGCTGGAGAGTAATCTGCTACTATTTCAAATCGATATAAAAATATCCTATCAATAAATTACCAAGTATGTATATGTGTGTGTGTGAGAGAGAGAGAGAGAGACAGAACTACTTCTACAAAAAATATTTATATTTATAGCCTCTCTTTTTATAGTGACAACGATATGGAATTTGAGGAGATGTTCATCATTTGTGGAATGGCTGAATGAGTTGTGATATGCAAACGTAATAGAATACTCTTGTGCTATAAGAAATGATGAATAAGCAGATATCAGAAAATCCTGGAAAGATTTATGTAAACTGATGCTAAGTGAAGTGAGAAGAACCAGAAGAACAGTGTACACAGAATCAGCAATGTTATACAATAATCAGCTATGAATGATTTAGCTATTCTCAGTAATACAATGATCTAAGACAATTCCAACAAATTCTAAAAATCATAAAGACACATGAGGAAAAATGCTCTTCAATTCCAGAGAATGGAATTTGAATGCAGATGAAAGCAGTGTTTTCACTTTTTTTTATTTTTTCCTTTTGTTGGTTTCTTCTTTCACAACATGACTAATATAGAAATACATTTTACATGATACCACATAAATAACATATTAAATTTATTACCATTTTATGAAGGGGAAGGTAATGGAGAGAGGAGAAAATTTGGAACTCAAAATTTTTATAAAATTTTTCTTTATATGTAATTGGAAAAAAGAAGATATTATTAAAAAAGAAAATCAATTCACATAACTACTTAATCAAAAAATGGGGAATTAAAAAACAGACCTGATTATGCTAAATTAATATCCTCATTCACACTATCCATAGTATCCCAAGAGCAAAATATACATTAGACTTGTAGTAAAAAGATCTGAATTAGAATCTTGGTTCTTCAATTTTTTTTATTTGTGTAATCTAGAAGGACACTCTCAACTTCTCTATTTTCCATTTCCTCATTTATAAAACAAGGATAAATACATACCTCAAGAGTTATAAAGTTAGAATGTGATATTACAAAAGGTAAACTGCAAAGAAGTCTCTGTATGGAAATTCCATCAATGTAGATTAGTCATTTTTCTTTAACCTCTTGTCTTAGAAATTTGCCTAGGAAACTAAAAGCCGAAATATTTTGTCCAAGGTCACTCAACTAGCATGTGTCAGAGTCGAGACTGAACTCAGGTATTCTGGATTCCATGACTACCGTTCTATCCACTCAATCATACACTAGTACATGATGTTTCTCTGAATACAGAATTATTTTTACTTTGGTATTCTACCTATTTCCCCACTTCATTTTCCCTCAATGTCTACTTTTCTGCCATTGGAGTCATGCTTCTAGTCTTCCTCTTTTTCTAATACATATCTATTGTGTAACCCATTCTTTCAGAGCTAAATTCTCATTCTCTCTTAAGAAACAAACGTCTCTCTGTCCTGCTTTCTCAGAAAATAAGTGCATAATTGTTTATAAGTCCTTTGATCATCTAATCTAAGGAGTGGCTTTAACATAGGAATTACAGATATAGGTGGGAAATATAATTTCATAATATGGGTAAGGGATGATCACTATAGAGGATGTTGTGGGTGATCAACCATTCTACTATCTCTCTTCTTCTAAACTATCTCTCTTCTTCTTAACCTTCATAAGCACCACCCCTACTTCACACACACACACACACACACACACACACACACACACACACACACATCCCCACACATCCCGTATAACAAGTAAACCTCATGCTGATTATCCACGCGTCCCCCCTCTGTGTGGGGAGAATCATTCTCCACAGTTTAGAGAGATTCATGTCAAATTGTATTGAAAAGGGAAATCAGTACCCTCCCTTTGTCAAGGGTGGGCCTGAATAATTCATTGAAAGCTTCATTATCTCTAATTGTGGTAATGCACACTTTAAAATAAAGTATCTCACATAGCAAAGATCTCTGATACATTCTGTGGCAAATATGTGCAGATATGTAATCAGCTGTGGTAATCAAGTGCACATCAACAAAGATTCAGAGGGTTTCAGGGGTGTAAAGCTGCTGTTACAGTGAGCAATCACTTGGCAGTGTGGCTTATTTTAATAGACACATCACTTTAAAATAAGTCTTCACCATCTGCTCCAGCCTCTAATTACAAATGCAACAAGAACATAATTCACAATTGCATCATTAAAAAGTAAGACATAAGGGATTTAATGCATGTCTACGTCCCTTTTTAATGCAGTGGGCGTCTGTTACGCATTTCTTGGGATTCAGGCACAAATCGGCAGGAAAACTTTCTTCCCTTGGTGGTGAAGAGTCCCAGATACTGAACCTCTTTGTGAGGCAGCAGGAGATCTATATAAGGTTGCACAGTTGCCATAAATATTCATATGCTGGGATTTTATCGATATTAGATCTTGTCAACATGGCTTTTTTTTCTGAAATGCAAAATATGCATCTTCCAGTTTAACTTACAAATGATGAGTAGAGAACAGTCTATTCAGCAGAAAGTGAAGTGGGAAAGAGGCAATTCCCCAGTTAATCTGATCAATGTGGACAGCTCTTTTTTGACTGTCTGAAATCAATTAGCCAGACCATTATCCACAATCCATTTCATTTGGAACTGTGTATACCCATTTTGATAATCGAAGCTCATAGGATAATAGGATTTAGGAACTGAAGAGACCCTAGAGATCAACCTCTTTATTTTATACATAAGAAAATAGAGACTCATAGATAAGGTTGGGTCACATAATATGTTAGTAATTGAGAAAAGATTTGAATCCAAGTCTTCTGAAGCTCAAATATTGCAGCCTTTGCCAATGTTGCTAGTTTCTTAGAAAATAAAATATTTAAATACATATACATTTTATTTTAAATATTCTTAACATCATACATTTAATTAATTTTTAAATAACTTGTATTTTAAGGAAAGTTTATTGTGAAAATTAATGCTACTATAACTTCTAATTAAACTAAATTAATTTTTTAACTCTTTGGCTAAACTGTTCAAATAGCAATTGGGGATCTGTGATGTTTACTTCCATTAAATAGTATAAATTTTCAAGGCCAGAATTTCAAAGGACCAGTTTACTTCCTCTTTTGCACTATGCCTACAATTAGATTGATACATAGTGATACATTGGGCCTAAATTTCTAATCTTAGCAAGATTTTCCTGAAGAGAAGAACAGATTTTTCTTCTTAATTATATTTATTTCTATAGATTCAGTATCAAAATAACTTATCAATACTGATATTTTGGAAATAGAACTGGTTCTATCTTTTCCCTAATAAGTATAAACAAGTAGTTTTCAAAGGAAGAAATCCAAGCTATCAATAGCTATGTTTGAAAAAATTGCTCCAAGTCATTATCAGGTTTATGCAAATTAAAGTGAATATGAGTTTCATCATGAGTTTCATACTCATCAGATTAGCAAAATTGAAGAAAATGACAAAAGTTGAATGGACTAAGGGAAACAGCCTCCCTAACATTACTGTTGGTGGAACTGTGAATCAACAAAGCCATTCTGGAAAACCATTCCTATCTATGATGTAGTTACTAAATTATACATACTCTTTGACCCAGCAATACTATTACTAGGATTATACCCCCAAAGAGATCAAAGAAAGTAAAAAAAGGACCTATTTGTATAATTATAGCAGTTTTGCTTTGTTTTTGTTTTTTTTGTATAGAAAGCAGATGGAAACTTTGGGTAAGTCCCATCAGTTGAAGAATGACTGAACAAACTATGGTAGATGAATGTAATTGAATATCATTGTACCATAAAAAATATGAAGATGATTTCAAAAAATCTAAAAATAGCTAGATGAAATATAGAAAACTATAAAAAAAGAAATATATATATATATAAACCACTAGATGAAATATAGAGACTTAGAAATAACTAACATACAGCACTTTAAAGATTGCAAAGTACTTTGCACATGTTTTTTTTCAAATTTTGCTCACAGTATGCCTAGGAGGTAGATGCTATTGTTATCCTCATTTTACAGATAAGGAAACTGAGGCAGGAAAAGGTTAAGTGACCCATGTCTTGGATAAATATAAGGTGATTTCAAGGTTAAGTGACTTGCCTAGCATCATCTAGTTAGAAAGTTATCTAGGACCATATTTGAACTCAGGTCTTATATAAAAAGAGGCTGATTTCTAATAAAGTGAGCAGGACCAGAAGAACAATTTGAATAATAACAACATTTTTAAATATATAATTTGAAAAATCATAATCAGTTTTATGACCAAGTATAATTCTCAAAAATTGCTGATGAAGAATGCTACCTGATAGAATGATGAGTGACTCAAGACATAGAATAAGACATACATTTTTAGAAATGACCAATGGGGTAAAAACATCACTTGTACAATAATATTCATAGCAGCTCTATTTGGCAGAAAAGAATTGGAAATTGAGTGAATGTCCATCAATCGGGGAATTGCTGAACAAATTATGGTATATGTACCTTATGGAACACTATTGTTCTATGAGAAACCAGGAGTGGGAATTCAGAGAGACCTGGAGGAATTTGCAGGAACTGATACTGAGTGAGATGAGCAGAACTAGAAGAACAATGTACACCATAACAGCAACATGGTGTTGATGATCAATCTTAATGGATTTGTTCATTTCATAAGTGCAAAAACAGGGACAATTTTGGGGTATCTATGATGGAGAATACCATCTGAATCCAAAGAAATAATTGTGGAGTATAAAAAAGAACAAAGACCATTACCTTTAATTTAAAAAAAACATTATCTTATTATGTAATCTGGCTTTTATATTTTATTTTTTTCTTAAGGATATGATTTCTTTCTCAACACATTCAATTTAGATCAACATATAACATGGAAACAATGTAAAGACTAACAGACTGCCTTCTGTGGGGGTGGGGAGGGAAGTGAGATTGGGGGAAAATTGTAAAATTCAAAAATAAATAAATAAATAAATTTTAAGCTTTTTTAAAAAAAAGAAATGTCTAGTGGAACAATGGACCATCCTTATTGCCAGAGCATCTAAGTGGAACAGTGAATAAGTACCAGACCTGGGATTTGATAGAGTGAGTTCAAATCCAGCCTCACAATAACTGTGTGAATTTGGGTAAATCACTTAGCTCTGATTGCCTCAGTTTCCCCATTTGTAAATTGGCCAGAGAAATAAATGGCAGATCACTTTAGTAGGATCTTTGCCAAGAAAACCACAAATGGAGTCACAAAGAATTGAATGTGAGTGCAACAACAACAAAATATAAGGAAATTTGCTTTTTCTTGAATACATATATATATATATATATATATACATATATTTATTTATTTTTTAAAAAGATTTTACTTTTTCTTTTTTTCATGGAAAGAGGAAGATGGAGGCCAAAAAAAGAAATGCATATTATTTGGAGAAAAAAGAAAAGTAAACAACTGAATCTAAAGGCAGAGTACTTGAAATCAGTTATGTTTACTGCCTGATAGATAACCTTGGATAAAATAACCTAAACTTCTTGAGCTTCAGTTTCCTTATCTGTAAAACAAGAGCATTGGATTAGAAGGTCTTTGAGATCTCCCACTCTAATGCTAACAGTGAGTATTGCACAGGTTCTTTCCTGGGCTTCTTTTCTTCTCCCTCTATACTCTTTTAGTAGGTGCTTTCATCAGTATCCATTGATTCCAAAATCACCTCTGCAGATATTCTCAAACCTACTTATCTAGCTCTAACCTGTCTGTTGACATCTAGACTCAAATCTTCAACTGCCTATTGACCACCATGAGCTGAGGTTCAGAGAAATATTAAACTTGATATATATGAAATTGAACTAATTATCCCCCCCCCTTAAATCTACCTATTAGTACCTATTAGTACTGAGGACTCTGCCATCCACCCCTCACCCAGCATTACAATATTTCAACATCAGTTCCTCATTTTCTCTCATTCCTCACAACCAATCAGGTGCTAAGGTCTGTCAGTCATACCTTTCTAACATGCTTCACCCTTTTTTCACTTCTCTCCTTGGACACTGTCACTGTCACAAACCTGAGACAGGCCCTCACCACCTCACACCTGAACCATAGCAATAGCAAACTGATTCATCCTAACCGCGAGTCTCATCCTACTCCATTCCATTCACCATATAACAGTCAAAATAATCTTCCAAAAACATAGGACTGACTATGCTATGGTCATAGATCATAGACCATACTATGCCTGCACTCAATAAACTCCGTGCCTCTGCTCCCTGTCACTTTCAGGATTAATTATAAAATCCACCGTTTAGCATTTAAAGTCCTTCATAACTTGCTCAATGAATGTGAGTCATGAGATGAAGTGGTGAGTGGAAAGAAATTTAATAAATATTCATTGACTGACTCTACATCTGTGATTCCATGATATAATTATTTATCATTTATATGATTTACAAATCACTTTCTCAACAAGTCAATGAAATAAGCAGCCCTAGTCCCATTTTACAGATGACAATGATGAGACTCAAAGATGTTATCAGATATGACAGGATTACATGACTAATAAGTGACAGTCAGTATAAATTTGGTATTCTTTACACCATACCATTAATTCTCTGTAATACAGACTATAAGATTTAAAGGAATGCAAACATTTATATACAATAAGATATCTTGTTCAACAATGTTTTGTTTTCCAACCTTGAGTTGAACACAAACAGAATCATAGTAAAAAACTAAATAGTTCTCCTACCTTGTATTTGGTTTATAGCAAAAGCCTTTAAAAGCAGCAACATTTTCCTAATGGAATTATAGGACTAGCTTCAGACTAAGCCAGAAGAAATTAAATTGCTATGATTTCACATGGTCAAAATTCAAGTTCCTATATACTCAAAAGTCACATGAGATAGAAGAAAAAAGTGCATAGTTCATTTCTTAATCTGTCAGCATGAAACCAATAATTATAATTATTCTAATCAGAAGGGAATAATTATTCCCCCTCTTAACCTTAATCTTTTTGCCATTTGAAGCTACAATTGGCATCATTCCTATTTTACCGAATAGTCCATTAGTAACCATCATGCCCATAGGATTCTATACAAGTCTGTCTTCTGGAAGATTTTTTTGAGTTATAAAGAAAGTTTGCCAGAGCATAGGAGAGATATAAAGTGGTTTTTCCATAAGATGTTGTCATCCCATTTTACAATTAGCATCCTTTCCTTTCTATGTAGAAGAAGCAGATTAAGAATGTCACAGAATTCTAGAACTATGGATCTCAAATGGAAGCGAAGAAGGCAATAATATATATGTCAAATATATGCATATATGTGCCTATATTGAATATTTTTAAATGTCTAATACTTGAATTTATACTATAAATGTGCATTTATGTATATAGATAACACAGACATATATGTGTACACATATATACACATGTTTATAGACCCACATGTGCATGAATGTGTATATTATATATAATGTATAGCCCATATAAAATCAGTCATATCTTTAGTTGGTCAAAGTTTCTCAGAAAAAAACTGTATTTCTCTTTAAAAAAGTAAAATAAAAATCTTCCCAGAGGGCTATTCCTTAATTCCCCAGTAATTCATTTCAGTGCTCCCTTCCCTTCTCTCCCCATGCTTTCTGTTATCATCATGGACTTTTTTTTTCTTTTGTACATTCACATGAATGGCAGCAAATACACTCTCAAAACACCTTATAATATCTTTCCATATGTTGAAAAACCATTATTGAATATATATTCAAAAACTATTATCGAACAAATATTCAAAACTATTTTCAAACATATATTCAAAAACCTCAGTCAACTATTCAGTTCTTTGAAAAGAGTTCCATTAATCTTTTCTTATGAGTTCCATTTTCTAAACATGTAATGATTTTGGTTATCGTTCCTTCTGCTCAGTTTCACAAAATACTTCTTCAACCAGAGACCCCCAAAGTCAGCACTCTATGCCAATAAGACCCGACCTATATTGTGTGTAGAAATTGCCTTAGGGTTTTCACATTATACAATTCTACCGAAAGCATGTATTTAAGTAACTTATTTCTACAAATTATGGGCAGTGTGGCACTTAGTGAAAAGAGTACTGGTCTTAGAGTCATGAGGACTAAGTTCAAATTACAACTTTGTCACTTATGAACTTGGCACTTATTAGCAAGTCTTTTCCCTTTGATGGTTCGTTGGTATTCTTAGCAGTCTGCTACTAACTTCCATTTTCTTCATGGTCCACAAGGATTTACAACCCTTCTCACATCTACAAGGGTTTAAATTCCCTCCCTAAATAAACACCCCATCCTCTTCCCATTGAGCTCCCATTCTGTTTACATACAAGTGTTCTTTAAAGCGTAAGATTACAAGGTTAATTAGCAGCAGATTGCCCACTGTACAATGGCTTGGTTGGCAGACACCATTTTGCTAGCCTGTTGTTACCACATTGTAAGCAGATGAACTGTAACCATTTGGTTCTTGGGGCAACATAAGTTCAAAATAACTGATTTCTTAAACTTACAGTTCTTAGACAAATTGAAGATTAGTATTTTGGTCTTTAAGGAATAAGAATTTGGGAGTGGAAATGGGGATTCACTGCTGAAATTTGTAACCAAATTGCAGAAGTTCAGGGAAAAATGTTTGCAAAGCTTTAGGAAGAAAGGCAGAACCTCGGGAAACTGCACAAAGTAGAAAACAGTAAGATCAGCAAAGAGTTTGCTTTTTTAATGGAATTGAACCACAGGCAAATACACTGCACACCTCTTCCTTAGATATCCCAAACTGATATCTTTTTTTTTCACAGACAAATAAAAATAATCATTCAAGCCAACATCAATATTTATATCCTTAATTTATAGTTATAATCCAAAATATCAAGTCAAAGATTAGAATATAAATTGAGGATAGAAATAACAAAATGATTCCACTTTTCCTCTTCTACTGAATTGGGTATTCACTGAAAAAAACATGCTATATAAAATTGTAGGCTGACTATATTTTATAGAAACATCACTGCTTGAAGCAGAATTGGAAATCTGCTCTTGTTAAATATGTCTGAAGTTTTTTTTTCTTTTCCCTAATGACTTAACCTAGTGCACAAATCCCTAAGGAATATAACAAAAAGACCATCCCTCCATACAGCTCAGGAAGAAATCTAAGTTCATTTCCTCCCTTTCCTTCCTGCCACAAATCTAACTTCATATCAGAAGATAAACTGACTCCAAACACAGATGTAATTCAATATTCTATTACAAATGCCATCAGATTTGAAACCCTGGTAATTAACAGCCCACTGGGGACTCTATGTAAACAAAACTAACTTTGATCCCACTGCCCAGTCCCTTGCCAATGTCAAAGGCCAGCCAGATCTCCTTTACCTCTCTGTTAGCTGAACAACTCTAGCAGCTAGCCTTGAGAAAGAGTAGGGCCGGTTACGCAGGTACTGTTTTTTGTTTGACTATTAAATATTTTGTTGTTGCTGCTGTTGAGTCAGCTTCAGTCATAGATGACACTACATGACTCCATTTAAGGTTTTCTTGGCAAAGATGGTGGAGGGGTTTGCCATTTCCTTCTCTAGTTCATGTTGTTTGTTGTTGCTATTACATTATTTTGCTCTTTTGTTGTTGCTATATCATGGCTGACTCTTGGTGACTCCATTTGGCTTTTCTTAGCAGAGATTCTAGAATTGTTTTCCATTTCCTTCTCCAGCTCATTTTATAGATGAAGAAAATGAGGCAAATAGAGTTAAATGACTTGTCCAGGATCACACAAAGATTAAGTGTCTGAAGCTGGATTTGAACCATGAAAATCTGTGTCTTTCCAATTCCAGGTTTGGTGCTCCATCCACTGTACCACCTAGCTGTCCTGAATATTGCTTTAGATAAATATATTAGAATACAATAGAATATTTAAATGTCCAATTATTCCAAGTATTGAAACATTCTAATAGTTTCTGTGCATCAAATATGTGCATTTGGTAATAATAATCAGACATGATGGCAGATGAGGTACAGTATATTTTGATTTCAGGGTAACCAAGTTTTCCTTTGTTATTACACAGCTCAGAGGAGGAAACCTGACAAAGTGAAAAAGAAACAAAATAGATCTAAAGAACAATGTTGAGGAGACTATTGTACAGAGTAATAGCATAGCAGTGTGGTTGATGATAAACTATGAATAAATTAACTCTTTTAAGTAATACAATGATCCAAGACAATTCCAAAGAACTCATGATGGAAAATGCTCTCCATATTCAGAGAAAGAATTGAAGGAGGCTGACTGATGATCAAAGGATGCTATTTTTCCTTTATCTTTTTTGTGTTTTTTTTTCCTTTTGGAGCTCTGGTTGGGGAGAAGATTCCTAATCTTTAATTCTCAGGTTCTTCCACTCTAAAATGGTAATCATAATACTTCCATTCTCAAGTCCACAGAATTATTATAAGAAGCAAATGAGATAATGGATATAAATTATCTTGTTACTATGAAGCACTTTAAAGTATATGATATTATTGTTATAAAGGCTACATCCCATTTCTTAAACTTCAAAATGTTCAAAATTATCACATTACAACAGGTTCTCTGTATTTAAATAACATCGAAGGCTTCAGCACTATTTCTATAAAACTCAATGAGACAACTCCTCCACCATCCAGGATAGACATTCACTCACTCACTCACCTACCCACTCAATAAATATTGAATAACACATGTGACCTATGATACAGTGTATCTGATTTTAAGGAACAAAAGAATAAGGCAGAGTCCTTAACCTCCAGGATTGTACAATCTGACACATTTGCTGAAACCACTTTGACTCAAAAGGTTGTCATTCATTTATGCTAACAATGATCTGTTGGGAAGCTAAGAGTCTGTTCTAGGTCCTGTACTGTCATATTATTTTATTAATGATTAGATCAAGACATAGATTCATGCTTATCAAATGTCTTAATTAAACGTTGGTAGAAATAGATAATTAATATGTTGATGACAAAATTAGGATGCAGCAAAATTTTGGCATGTTAGACCAAGTCTGAAACATCAACCCAAATCTAATGGTTCCAAAATAGAATTTCAGAAATATAAAATACAGAACCATATTTCATATAAATATTCGGGGGGGGGGAAGGGGAAGCTAGGTGGCACAGCAGATACAGCACCAGCCCTGGTGGCAGGAGGTCCTGAGTTCAAATTCAACCTCAGACACTCAATAATTGCCTAGCAGTGTGACCTTGGGCAAGTCACTTAAACCCATTACCTTAAATTAAAAAAATTTTAAAAATTTTAATTTAAAACAAAGATTCTTGGGGGATTTTGTAAGTGACAAGTATAATAGGAATCAATATGGCCACCCAAAAGCTAATTCAGTCTTAGTGATCATTAGTAGAAAAATTGCATTCAGGATTAGGGAGGTGAGAGCGTCAGTGTATTCCATGTTTTTCATCACATATCTAAATATTGTATTCAATTTGAAGTGGTACATTTAAGAAGAACATTTATATCCTTGGGGGGAAAACAAAGGAAGCTAAATAGGAGCGTAATAACCTCAAAATCATGTCATATGAGAATCAGTTGAAGGAATTAGAGGTATTTAGCTTGTAGAAGAGAGTTGTTCTTGTTGATGTTATTGATAATATCTATATTGCATTTTAAACACTGTAAAAGATTTTATATGTGTCATATGATTCTCAGAATAGCCCTTTGAGATAGGTGTCATTGTTACCTTTATTTTACAAATGGAGAAATGTGCTAAGAGGTTAAACACTTGCCCGATTTATCTGAAATGTCTGATGCAAGAATCAGACATGTTTTTCTGATTCCCAGTTCAATATATATATGTATATATATATATATATATATATATATATATATATATATATATACACACATATATGTATGTATGTATATGCTTCCAGGAAAATAGGGAGAGAATGTCTAGTATATGAAATAGGGATGAGTTCTTGAACTTTAGTAGAAGATGAAGAGAAACAGATTGAGGTTTCAAGTAAGGATAAAATTACTCATAATTAGAATTTAGGAGCAGAGTGTCCGGTCTTGGAAAGTTGTGATCAATTGTCCTCACTGGAGACATCTAAGCAACAGCTGTTATGACCACTGGCTGTTTAGGTGGTAGTGGAAATTCTTGTCCAAGTAGAGGTTAGATGAAATCGCTGCTGAGGTCACTTTGAACAAAGAGAGTCTTTGTATCTGCAACCAGCCCCAAAGTTCTTTGACAGGTCATTCAGGGCTAGACTATTCAATCAAGATCCTGCATCCCAAAGGCCTGCTTGTCCACGATCATAGTGGAAAACTCATTTCTCTTTTCTTTAGTGTTTTTGACAATAGCAACAAGAACAGTAGTAATTCACATTCATATAGCTAATGCTAAAGAATTACTACTGTTTTTGGCCCCATTGTCAAAAGGTGGAGGAAAACAAAAATTTAAAAAGTGCCTAATGTTTGCCAAGTACTGTCCTAAATGATCTCAACTGACCCTCACAACAACCCTGGAAGAGAGGTGTTATTATTAAACCTATTTTATAGCTGAGGAAACTAAGGCAGACAACCTAGGTCCCTCAGGAAATATTTGTGGTTGGATTTGAACTCAGAGCTTCTTTAATCTAGGCTACCTCAGATAGTAGAAAACTGAGGCTAAAGGCAGAAAAAAAATTTTTGTCAGGGAAAAATGTTAGGACAGGGCAAGGTGTATTTTCATTTTCATACGATGCCAAATGCCTAAGGGTATTTCAGTCACATTGTATAAATACAATTAAAATGTGTGTAGGTGAATGTGTGTGTGTGTGTGTGTGTGTGTGTGTGTGTGTATGTGGGCAACATAAACAAACACCCGAACAAAATAACTATTAGCAACCAAACATGCATAAACAAAGCACAATCCAGGAAGAGGGAGGAGGAATACATCAAATTAGCAGGTGTCCTTATGTGCTTAGACAGAATTTGATTAAATAAATTAACATACAACATAAGAGAAAAGGTGAATACTGGAAGCTCTAAATTCCCCTAAAATGTCAAAGTTCCAGTAATGTCTGGGTGAAATACTGTTTCTGTCTAATAATCTGCTGCACATATTTCAAGGCCTTTCCAATGTTCTCCAACCTCTGTGGGTTGAGTAATCATATAATTGAGTCTGGGTCACAGTTCTTGCCTCATTTTCTCTTTCAGTCTCTGTGAAACATTTTAAATATATAGGATGTACAGTCTAAAACTGTATTCACTATCAAAGCATCACTGAGATGGAAATATTCCTATGAAATAGAGATTCCTTAGAGGATTATCTAAAAGCTCTTGGCTATCTGACTCCAGTCAACTACTTCAAGGTTTATTCATACTATTTTCCTTCACGAAATCTATGTTCCAGCTCACCTGGTCCACTTGGGGTTCTCTTAAGTTGATATTCCAACTCCTGAGTCTGCATAGGCCACTCCCCCAGGTCCCTGAGAAACTACAATGGTCACGTGCAAAGGGAAATTTTTCAAAACTTATTTTTTTCTGAGGGGAATCGTTTTTGATCCCCCTCATGTCGATGATGGGCTCTCTCTTTTCCCCAACTGATTGGACACTGGATTCTTGTTTGCTTGTAGCATCTTGACCTTTAGAATATAAAGCTTCTTGAGGCAAGGACCACTTATTTTTCCCTTTGTCTTCAAAGAAGCAGAAAAGGTATAGAGGGGGGAAGAATGATTAATCTGGGATACTTGAAACTTCCCTCCCTCCTTCCTTCCTCCTTCCCTCCTTCCCTCCTTCCCCCCTTCCCCTTCCTTCCTTCCTTCCCTCCTTCCCTCCTTCCATCCTTCCTTCTTTCCTTCCTTCCTTTTCCCCTCCCTCCTTACATTTGAATATAATTGATTTCCTTTAAAAATTCTATGTATAGTGGGGGGGGAGGGAAGTAAGATTGGGGGGAAAATTGTAAAACTCAAAATAAACAAAATCTTTAATAAGGAAACAATCTCTGTGTATTTTATGGTAGGCATTTAAAAAAATTGTTTTAAGAAAGGACCCATAGATTTCCAAGAGGTCCATGACAAATAATAAAGGTTAAAACTTGTGCTATAGAGCACTGTTTTATGTATCACTGGTGCATGATAAATGTTTGTTAGACTGTGTTATGTCTTTGTGTGAGTATGGGTTTGTTTTTGTATGAAAATAGACACATAAGTGTAGGATGACTCAGAAGTCATCTAGGGCATCCCATCATTTTAAAGAGAGGAAAACTGAGGCCAAGGGAGGTTTAGGAAAATTAACAGATAGCAAAATAGAGGGATTTGAACTCAGTACCACTTACGTCCAGGGTCAGTGTGCCATACATGTGTATAAATATACATATACATACACATATATAATATATACATAGATATTAGATGGGTTTAAAAGGTTTCTCACAAATCATATAGGAGCAACCACTCAGGAGAGAAAGTAATTGCCCAAAACATTTTACTATTGACTAAAAACAAAAGTAGGAGAAGATTCTAGAAATTAGAACCCAAGGAGTTTAATCTTAAATAAAGTACTGGCAAAATTACAAAACAAAATATTAAGCAGGTGGTTAACACTTAATGGGGGATATAGTAATTACATGGAGTCTTTCTCGGTTCATTCAAAACCATTTGAATCATAACAACTTAATTTTTTTTAAACAGAAATACTAGACTGATAAATCAGGGAGAGTTTAAGCCCCATTTATATGGATTTCCATAAAGAATTCAAAAAATGCCCTCGTGATCTTTTGGGACAAGATTGAGCAATGTGGCCTGTATATCAATATGCATTCATTGTTAAATAACTGTATCCAAAGAATCCTAGTTACCCAAAGGATACCAATCCATAGGAGGCCTCCAAGGCTGTGTTCTGAGGCACCTTCCGTAACCCTGTCCCATTTCACATTTGTCCCATGACAAAGATATATAAGATATGCTTATAAATTTGCTGAGAACTTACAGCTGGAGTTTCGTGGGTGTGGAGCTGGTGGCAGGTATTGAATGACTAAAGTCAGATTTTAAAATGCCTCAGTAGGTTAGAACAATTCATTAAAACTAACAAAATGAAATTCAATAAGCATGAAGGCAAGCCCTTTATACATTTTAATTCAAAAGAATTAACAGTATGAATGAGTACACTATGGGGGAGGTCTGGTTTAACGACAGTTCACGTATAAAAAGTCTTCAGAATTTTGTTGATTCCAAACTTAATATTAAGTCAACAGTGTGCTATGGCTGCCAAAAAACTGAATTAGGCTGAATTAGTAAATATAGTATCTAGAACCAACTCTGTAGCCTTTGTTCTCTACACTGCCCAAGACACGTCTGGGGCGTTCTACCACATTTTAAGGACATTGACAACAAATTATACATTGTCTAGGGCAACTAGAATGACAAGGGTCTCATGTCCACATCATGGCTGTGAATAGAGAGGAGAGATCTGATGATGAGCTAGATAAAAATTAGATATGATTTTCTATTGTTGCTATTGTTACTCAGTCATTTCAGTCCTATTCAGTCTTTCATTATGCCATTTGGGGTTTTCTTGGCAAAGATGTTGAAGTGGTTTGCCATTTCCTTCTTCAGTTTATTTTACAAATGAGGAACTGAACCAAACAGTGGTGAGTGATTTGCCCAGAATCACACAGCTAATAAGTATCCCAGGCCAGATTTGAAGTGACAAAGGTGAGTCTTCCTCATTCCAGGTCCAGCATTCTACCTATTCTATAACCCAATTGCCGCTGAGATATGATAGCCATCTTCAAATATGTATTCAATTCAATTCAACTCAGATACAATTCAATTCAAATTCATATTATGAGATATAATTAAAAGGTTATCATATTTTGTCTTGGCCCTTTTAATCTTTCCTCTATATACTGTTTTTAGCATGGTGATCATGTCAACTCCTATAGGTTCAATCATCAGCTCTATGCAGATAACTACAGGTTATATTTATCCAATCCTTGTCTTCCTCCTGAGCTCCAATTCAACATTACCAACTGCCTGTTGGATATTTCAATTTTGATGTCCCACTGGCATCTCCAACTCATCATGTCCAAAGAAGAACTCATTGTCTTTCCCTTCAAATTCTCCCCCTACTCTCAAGAGGACTACCATATTTCTGGTGACCAAGGTTTATAATCCTCACCTACTTTCTTTCTTTCAACCCATTTATTCAACTAGTCACTAAATCTTATCATTTATTACTGTACAATAATTTTTGTATATGTCCTCTTTATTCCATTCACAGAACTACCATTTTAATATAGGCCTTCATCATCTGCCATTGGATTATTAATAGTTTTCCATTTCTTCTTCCTACATCCTTTACTTAGTTGACAAAGTGATTTTTCCTTAAATGTTGTTCAATCAAATCAACCCCATCCCTCTCAACAAACTACATCAGCAACATCTGATATTTCCAGAATAAATATGAAGCCCTGTTTGGCAGGGTCTCCCACCTTTGTAAATCTCCTATTCTGTTCTGTACAATCTATCCACACTGATCTACTGGCTAATCCCTTGTACACAACCATCCACCTGCCATGTTTCTGATGCCAAACATGTCCTCCCTTCAAGTTTTGTGTCTAGAAATCCTTGACTTCTTTAAAAAACAATTCTTCTGAAAAGTCTTTTCCCACCCCACAGTATTGGTATTATGTCTTAATTTACATTCCATGTAAATTTGTCTTGTATGTATTGACTTATAAATGTTTTCTTCTCTATTGGAATGTTAGTTTCCTGAAGACAGGAATTTTTTTCCTCATTTTCTTTGTATCACCAAGTTGGACAGTGCCTGTTTTTTTGATTGATTGAGTAATGTGGAAAAGAAATTATACTGATTATACATAGTTATAAAAAGAAGAACAAAAACACTGAACTAAAATTATGGGGATGGAGATTTAGGCTCAATATAAGGAAGAAGTTTCTATTTATAGTAGTCCAACAATGTTTAAGGTAACTCAATCTTTGGTCTGTAAGCCTAATGAAATCAGAGGATCAATGACCTTTAGTGAAAAAGGAATGTTAAAGAATATCTAGTGAATCCTTTAAAAATAAAATGGTTGTGTTTCTATATATGTATATTTGTATATATGTATATAAAAATGTATATAAAATATGTAATATGTATATAAATAGATAGATAGATATAAAATATATATGTATATAAAAATATAGCTAATAAACACATGGAACTGAAATACCCAGTTCTAGGTCTTGGTTTACCACTAACTGGATAACTTAATTGCTTCTTGAGAACAGTTACTTCCTTTTGTATCCCCAAGACTTAGCACAGTGCCTAGAAAATAGCATGTTCTTAATGTTTATTGATTGATTAATTGACTGGACCTGTGATTCCTCTTCTCCAAATGTGGAGGTTTGAACTAGATAACTCTATAATTCCTTCAAACTCTAAAATTTCTGTGATTCTTTCCTACAAAATATACCACACTGGTTCATGAAATACTAATATATCTTTCTGACTCCTATTCTACATTTATACTCTGTTGGAACTTTAAAGTGCATCATTTGTTAAAAATTATTTGAAGAAATCTTCAAAGACTTTCTATGTCTCACCTGTCACAATGAAGAACAGACATAACCTGACGAAGAGATTAACTTGTATATAATAGATAGGACAAGGTGGATTTTCCTGGGCATAGTCAAATAGGGTATCATGAATTATTAAACATATATTAAGTACCAAATGCCAGAATTCATTTTCAGTGTTAGAGATATGACAACAAAAATGAGACCTTCTCTCCCTACAGGGTATTTCTATTTTTCTTGGGGGAGGAGGGGAGGAAGATACTATTCACAGGCAAATAAATCTTTGGAATATACAAAATGAATACAAAACAATTAAGGAGATCACTAAAAACTGGAAGAATTTAGAAAAGTCTCTTGAATGGGCATAGCTCAGTCCTTGAAGCGACCAACAGGATCCAAGAGGCAAAAGTGATGAGTACTCCAGACACCAAAGACGGTTTATGTAATGGCATACCCTGCGAGTCACAAGCATATTAGTTAGGCTAGAGAAGAGTGAGAATAATGCATAATTAGTCTAGAGAGATAGGCTAGAATCAGATTTCAAAATGCTTTATGTAACATATCTATTTATGCTAGAAGCATTGGGAAACTGACAGGTGACTTTATTTTTCATTTTTTTCTTTAAATATTTGAGATATATATATATATATATGTATGTATGTATGTATGTATGTATGTATATATATATAGACATAGCCAAAAAGGAAGGGGCACAAACAAAAAAAAAATGAGACTCCAGAGGCCATGATGGTTACCCTTTCACAGGTCCCTGAATTACTCAAGAGTAAAGGGTGTATCCCCAATCTAAGGAGCATCCCCAACCATCTTCAAAGCACAGAACTGAGCATGCATCTTGAATTTCAACAAGTTCCCTCCCTAACTCTGATAGATTTTCTCATCCTAACAAAGCTTTAAAGTAACTTGAAATTGTGAAAAGAGAAGAGTTGGGATCAACTCCTACCTTGAACACATTCTGCTATTTGACCAAAACCATTCCTTTGGGTTGAGGCATCAAGGGAATACTAAGGTTCTAAACTAGACTTTTTGATCAACATGTGGTCCTGAATATGGAAAATGTAGCCACATGGCCCCTCTCTAATATTATTGCTTTTCTCTATTTCTCTCTCATCTTCCAATTTTCTCTTATTCCATACCTTTTCTTTCCTATTCTCTCTTCTTCTTGCCTTCTCTTCTTCCCCTTGCTGTCTTCCATTACACATCCCCCCCCTTCATGTTTTCTCTTCTTTTTCTCTACTCTTCCTCCCTCCTCCCAGGATTTGCCACATCTGCCACCCCAAGCTCAGCACCCTCAGCCTGGCTTTAAATCCTTAGTTGACAAAATAATTTGCAGTCAAAGTGTTGCCTTACCTGGGCTTCTTTTTGCTCATTCTTTCTCAACTGAGCTTATCTTGTAAGATTATATATTTCACTGTTTTCTTTTCCCAGGGAATAAAAAAGGCCACTTGCCTTTCCTGTATCAAGCTCTTTAAGAGTTGTTGCCTGCTTCTTTTTTCTTTTCTTTTTTGGCTTGCCTAGCTATTTATCTCTATGTAAGTGCACAAGTTTAAGTAAGCAGTTCCATAAATTTCTCAATAATTGGCTAGCCTGGGCTGTGCTGACTAGAGCTTACACCCAGTCTTCATTAATTAAAGCCCATTGCTCTAGTGGTGGATGGAATCCTTTTATTTCACATTTGGAGCAAAGAGTAAACTTCTTTTTAAAAAAATTTCTGAATCCTTCTTAGCACCTGAGTCAACCCTTAGGATGGAGGAGAGGGAGAGGGAGGGAGGGAGGGAGGGAGAGAGAGAGAGAGAGAGAGAGAGAGAGAGAGAGAGAGAGAGAGAGAGAGAGAGAGAGAGAGAGAGAGAGAGAGAGGAGGAAGAGAAGAGAGAAAAACAGAGAAATAGAGAGAGACAAAGAGAAGAGTAGCGATTATCTCTTCTGGCACTTTTGGAAATAGAAAACAATAATGAAGAAATTAATTTGATTTTAAAACTTTTCCTAGCATTGAAAAATTTATTAACCTATTTGATATAAAATTGTAGAAAACAATAGTTACAAGTGACCATGCCAAACCTCATTTTACAAAAAACAAGTCCAGAAAAGTAAATTGACTTTACAAAGAGCATCTGTCCAATTAATGGCAGAGAGGGGACTAGAACACAGCTTTTCTGACTCTCACACCTATGCTCTTATCTACTACACTTACTTTAGGATTTTTCCCCCATGTGGAAATAATAGGACATAATGCTACTATAGACATTGTTTTGCTGTTGACTCATGAAAAGGTTCTATGGTGAATGCCAATGGACCATCAAGAGACAATGCTTCTTTTCTTGATGATTATTTAAACTTGAATTCTCACATAATGGTGTCACATCATTCAACAGTTATCTCTCCTCATTATCCTCAAGACTTTAGAAATGCAATAAAGCATCTGCAACTAGAGGAGGGTTTCTTGAATAGGAGAGGTTGGCTTACTCGACCTACTTTTCAGGTGAGAGGCATTCTGGATGCCTCCTAGTAAATCATCTCTATGGGCTGTACATTAGCATTAAGGCTGCATGAGATGATTTGTGCTTGCTCTAATATCTCTTGAGAACTGCAGTACTCATGCCAAGAGTCTGACCTGTTTTAGTGGATAGGTCTGGTGAAGAAGGTGTAAATGACCCAGCATGTGCAAGAAAAAAAGCCTGCAGGATGTCTCAATGTTTCTCCAGGGGAATTTCCATCCAAGTCCATTGTAACAAAGAGAATTGCAGGTGTGTACACATGTGGGGACAATGAGTTTTCAGAGGCAGAAAACTTGAATCTGCATTTCAAAATGAGCTCTGCACATGTATTCATATTAACATTTTAAGCTAGAGTTGTTACATCCTCACATGTAATACTCAGGCTAGCTAAGCCTGTAATGTTTAAATGTCCCTATGGTATCCATTTTGAATTTTCATTTAAAAGTTTTTCTAAAACTACACAAGAAACCTATTGTCATTTCTATGCTGCTAGAAAACCTTGTGAAATATTTTCCAAATAAATGTCTTCCCGCAAGAATAGTTTCCTTTTCTAAAATATTAAGTACTAGCTATGAGAGACCCAGGACCACTGGTTGCAAGGGCTCCCCCACTCCTGACTCCACTATGTCTGAGCGATATGGAAGGAGTAAGTAGTCATTATCAAGGACACAGATGGGATTGCCATTGTACGTGGAATAATCCCCAGTCAGTCGTTCTATGGGCTCCCTTCTCTACAACTTCACCACCCTTCAGAGTGACAATAGAGATGGACTACAACTTAAGAAAGAAGAACTCTGAATTTTTTGGAGAGAAGATTAGAAGAGTGAAACAATTCTTGAATAAAGTAAATAATATAAGAAAGAATGAAGCAAAGTAAGACCCTGATCCAGCTTATCCTTTGATCCTTCCCATCAATTATTCTAAAAACATAGATTTTTGTTACCAGTCAATTCAATTCAATTAAATAAACATTTATTAAAAGGTTATTAAAAGGCCATTGTGCCAGGTGATGAAAATTGCCACCATAATTCAATGTGTTCCAAAAATTTTGAAGGGATCAGGGAAAGCAAGATATCATCTGAGTTGGGTTTTGAAGACAGAGAATTTGTACAGATAAACATGGGAAGAGGGAGTTCATTGTAAGAATGAGAAACTGTCTATGCCAATGCATAGAAGCAAGAAAGTGCAAAATGAGATTAAACAAGAGTCTAGTTTGACTATGGTGCAAAGTATATGAAGGAAATAATGTGGAATAGTGATGGAATGTAAGTTGGAGCCAAAAAATGCTGGGCTTTAAATTTTAGGCTAAGAAGTTTATGCTTATTTGGAGCAACACAGATGTTCAAATAATCTTCATAAAGGTTAAATGGGTGGTAGAAAAGATGGAGACGGAGACCAAGTGGGCAGTTTACCTTTTCCCCCCCTGTCATTTAAGCAAAATGAAATGAGGGTGAGAACCAAGGAGGGGCAATCTGTGTGTCAGAAGGTATGTTTGCAAAAGATATTGCAGAGGAAGAATCAGCAATACTTCTCGTATTTTTTATCATGGGGAGCCTGGCCTAGTGGTAGGAACAATGTATATGGAGTTAGAAGACTGATATCTGGCTCTGCTATAAATCAGTTCACCCCAAGCAAATCAATTCAGGGTTTTAGTCCTCAGTTTTCTCTTCTGTAAAAGGAAGGGATTATATAAGGTCAGGGGTTCTTAATCCAGGGTGCACAAACTTGATTTTGAAGACCATATTTCAATATACTTAGTTTCCATATAATCCTATGTATTTTATTGTATGCATTTAAAAACATTATCCTGAGGAGTTCAGGGCTTCACCAGACTGTCAAAATAGTCCACAATACAGAAAAGGATGTCTAATATTATCTGTTAGATCATCTTGAAGAGCTCTTCATTGCTCTAAATCCTATAATTCAGAGAGGGAAGTATCACTGATATTTCTTCTTGCGAAACTGGGCCAACTTTATCTCTTTTTTTAATGACCTTATTTCTGTGAGAATATCCTTCACATCATATTTCCTGACTAATTTGTGATGCATTTTGGTTTTCTTATATCCAACAGGAATCTCTTCATTGCTATAGAAAAAAAAATGCAACCACTAAAATATATTAGTTCATCAAAGGTGGCTCAGTTGACCATGGGATCATAAATTTATTGTTTTCAGCATGCATTTATTAAGCACCTACTATGTTCTAGTTACTGGGGATAGGAAAGAAGGAAAAAGAAAGGATGGAAGGGAGGAAGCAAGGAAAGAAGGAAGGAAGGAAGGACAATAATCCCTGCCCTCAAGGAATTTACATTCTAACTGCGGAAGACAATACATAAGAGATTAAAGGGGGTGGCAGAGATAGGAAGATGGTAGCAATAGTGGAAAAAATCAAAGAAGTTCCAAAGCACAGCAATGGGTAAGAAATAAAGAGTTGTTCTGACACTTTCTTTAAATGAAGTTTTGGAATTCATAGCTCTAATTAAAGGGTTAGAGAAGTGTTGAGTACCAAGGCTGATGGAATCTTCCAGGGTGATGAGGTTTTCCCAATAATCAGCTTCCTGAAGCATACATAGTATAGTAGTCAGTTCCAAAGTAGTGCATCCAGGTGAAAAATGAGGCTGAATGTGATTTTAATTCTCTTCATATTATAGATTAGAAATCTGAGGCTCAGAGAGGTTATGTAACTTGTCTAAGTCAGAATATTCAACGACAAAGGTAAAAATTGAACTTACACCCTCAGTCATTTTTGTGCTGTCTTTTCCAAACTTAAGAGCATTTTTCTTAACAGGGGAGGAGTAAGGTCAAAATTAAAGTTGATTAGTATTTGCCTTCTTATCATTTGTATTCATCACCCCATCTAAGCACATAGATCAAATATTAGTTCTACTCTTTCTCTGAGCCTAAAGTTTTCTCCAAACACAGTCAGAAATCCTTTTTGTCCCTCATAGATGTCCCTGCTGGCCTCAATCCCAATTTTTCTTCTACCAATCCTTACACTATCCTTTCAGGACTTGCCCTGTGCTCATAGTCCATTACTTGCTCTTGTTTCCATCTTCTGTACATGGTCATTTTTATTGTTGTCTTTGTTGTTTAGTTGCAAATTTGGTCAGTGACTGTCCTATGCATTCAACTTCTGTTTTCTCAAATGTCAATAAAAAAAAAAGAAACACTACAGTTCCTATTTAAATCCTATAGCTAAGATATTGTAATACTAAACTTTGACTGAAAACTAAAGGCTTTGATTTTTGGAGACCTACTCATGCAATAATTGAATCACAGAAGTGGAAAAGATCAAAACTTGGATGAGCAAATGTGAATCAAATTTCTAATTAGATTTTTTTTCTTTTTTACTTAAAAGTAATTTTTGAATGAGCTAGTGAAAGTTAAAATCAGAAAATACTAGCCTCATGAATACTTACTTTTTTCCAAAATCATAGTCATGACCTTATAACCAAGCAAGTTTTAGAGAACTGATCCAATTATTTGGATTATTTAAGCAGCCAACAAAAAGAAAAAAAGAAAGAACAAAGACACTCATAATTCTTTCTTCTGAATAATTTAGGTAACTCAAACACTCATTTTTGCTTGAACTACTCTTGTAATTGCTCCCATTCTCTATTTCCTTGTAAGAGTGTACGGATACCACTTAAGGGTCTATGCCTATGTTATATTTAATGAAAAAATGCTTGTGTTAGTGAAAAACCCTACAGGAACGATCACCGGGTTATTGCCCATCATCATATGTTCC
This sequence comes from Macrotis lagotis, assembly GCF_037893015.1. Classification (NCBI taxonomy): domain Eukaryota; kingdom Metazoa; phylum Chordata; class Mammalia; order Peramelemorphia; family Peramelidae; genus Macrotis; species Macrotis lagotis. The sequence continues at coordinate 66,994,218 of NC_133663.1, forward strand.
ATGTGGCCATAATGATTATAAGGCTAGATGGGAAATTCTCACTGTGTGTACTGGCCATATATTCCTGTCAAAGAGTGTACTACTGACCACAGGAGGAAATGTGACAGGCTCTTCTGTGTTAATGACTTAAGTCCTTGGTACAAAACTTATTTTCTCACACAACAACAGCAGTCAATGTTCAAAGTGTTTATGTAGTTTTATAATATAAAGCCCAGCAACAGCTCTCTATATGAAATATCATTACTCTAAGAGACTTTCTCTGACCACATCAGCATACAGGACACAGATGATTGATTAATCAATAAATGGGCCTGGCTGTATTACTGCAAACAAATTAGATACTGTGGGATAGAGTGCTATATAGACAGGATTTCTTTCTCTTCAAATATATCTTATGCTGATAGTAATGACCTTCTGGTAGCACCAAAGACCAGTGACTGTTTCATGACTTGACTTTCTGCAATATGGGAAAAGTATTGAACTGAGAATTGGGAGACTAAGGTTCAATTCAGGTTCAATCCAATGTATATTCAAAGGCAAGGCATTTATTGTCTCTATTCCTCAGTTTTCTCATCTGAAAAAATGAGACATAATGATCTCACCATAACATTCACGTTGTCTTGCATTCCATCTTCTCCCCATCAGAAACTTAGATCCCTACCCTGGAACCATCCTGAATTCAGTAGGCGAACTTGTACTTTTTCCTTGCCTGGAAATGGTTCTTCACCTCTTTTTAAGATCATGAGCTAAAAACCATTCCACCACTCTAAAATGACCTCTCTCCTAGCTCCCCTTGGTGTTGTCTTCACTGTTGCAATGTAGAGGCATGATTCCTTATATTGGGATCTCCAATGCTTATCATAATGTCTGACACATAATAAGAATTTAATTAAGCCTCTAGCTAAGATGCCAAGTACTTCCTACTACTTTCCAAGTAGTTTTTTTGATTCTTTAGAAATGGTTTCTCAACAAAGGGCTGACACAACCCTGTGATGGAATGGAGCCATGTTTTGGCAATTTGGGGGTACAAATTAAATGGATAAAGATTAGATCGATATATAGAGACATAGAAAGACAGAGATAGACATAGATAGATAGACAGACAGAGACAGACAGACAGATAGAAAGAAATATAGAGACAGAGACAGAGACATGGAGAAAAGGATGCAGAGAGACACGGAGACGGAGAAAAAGAGATAGAGATATGGAAACATGGAGATAGAGCTGTAGAGACATAGATAAATAGATGCATAGAAAGATAGAGTTAGACATAGAGAGATGCTATAGATAGAGATGTAGAGACATAGTGACATAGGAACATAGATGGAGTCATAGAGACACAGAGTTATAGAGAGATAAAGGCGTTTAGAAAGAGAGACAAAGAAATATAGAAATAGAGGCATAGAAACTTGGAGAAGTAGATGACATAATAGGGAGACAGGTAAGCATATATAGATTGTGTGTGTGTATGTATGTATATTCACAGAACAAGTATTAAATATTTATTATTGCTAGGTCTACTGGAGATGAAGATACAAGAAGGAAAAATAGCTCTTGCCTTCAAGAAGCTTATATTTCAATGGAGGAAGGTAAAACATAAAAATGAATTGGAAGGCTGGAAAGGGGAAGGAAGAGGAAGGCACCCATTCTGGAGCATGATAAAAGTACCCAGAAAGGAAAGGGGCCTGGGCCCTGACAAAAGCTCATGTAACTGAGCTAGGGGTCCAGAAGTGGTGATTGAGATTTGTTGTAGGTTCTGTGGATTTGGTCTGGGAAGTCCACCTATTTTTTTTATTTAACTATTTCATCTGATTTCTAAAAGAAAAGCCTATCTTTTTTACAAGACTATTCTGAGATGTTGTCTTTAAGGCATAGAATGACACAGTTTCCATCAAAATAAAGCTATACATCAACAGCTGGTTGAGAGTCCATATAGTTCAATTCCCTCATTTTTAGGAAGGGAAATGGAAGCCCAAGGACACATAGGTAGTAAGCACCAGAACCAGGACTAAGTACTCTAGTCTCACACAAATTTGTAGTTGTGATCCAGGGCAAGTCATTTAACCTCTGTCTACCTCAGTTTCCTCAACTATAAAATATGGATAATAACAGTACCTCTCTTCCAGGATTTTGAAGATCAAATGAGTGTAAAGCACCTATCTGTCACAAATTAAGCCACCTAATGAATGCCTATTCCTTTCTCCTTCCCTTTCTCCCAGACACAAGAACCAATGCCCTTTCCACTGTGCCACACCAGCCTCCAATATACTGGGTCCTATGGAGAATCTATGGAAGGACAAAGACAAGAGTCACACAGGATGGTCAGAAACCACTTCATCTTTAAATTCATAGATCCTTTGAATACCAAAGTATGTTGTGGCCAATACTAGCAAATAAAAGAAAAGTTTGGTCTGTATAAAAATAGATAAACTCAACTTCATGCAGACGACTTGGTGCCAGGCCTCTTAGTCATCTGGTGTGGGCACAGTGAAAAGAACTGTTGGTTTAATCAACACTGTAGTTTCTTTTGCATGTTCCTCTCCATCTCCATCTAAGAATTTATAGACCATTTTTAAAGGGAAACTGGGATTAGCCATGATTCAATCACTTACATTGTTTCAAGCCTTGCAAAGAAAAAGAGAACTTATTTAACTCAGGGTTCATTCAAAATAGTTGATGTTTATCCCCAGGAATGAGTATTACCCTATATCATTAGAGAATAATCATACTTTCTTATTTCTCGTGGAAAATCACATCACTGTTCTTTGTTTGTAGGTTAATATTAACATCTCTGTTAATAAACTGAAGTCAAGAATAGAAGCAGTTATTTAATAATTCACCCAAAAACAAGAGCTTGCACTTGAAATCCCTAAATGATCAACCATAGTGGAGGTTTTTCTTCCTATAGAAGTATCTAGAAATAAACTGACTCCCCAAAGCAATTTGTTTATGGAGATATACAATTTGAGTCTATTCTATGAGGGAAATATGTGCCATTCATATTGACACATATTAAGATTTCAACATTTAATTGTTGAATGAATGAATACTATTTCACGTGAGCATTTTTAACACTTCTTTTTAATTAATTTATACCACAAGCAAAAGAAGGCGATAAAGCAATTTTGACCATATAACAAATGCTGATAATTGTGAACCCATAGACTCCAAACAACTGGGAGCATCTCCCATCAAAATGAGTATGCCTCAGGGAAAACCATTCCCAGGAGGAATCTTCCATCCCTTTCTTGTTTCTGAGGCATCAGAAGAACTTGGTTGAAATTCATTCCTTTCACTATGATCTTGGACAACTCCCATCTTCTCTAAGCCTCAGTTGTTGTATTTGTAAAGTGGGAAAACAATTACCATTGGGGGAAATAAGACCTCCATGGATGTCCTTCTTCAACATTCCACTGTGCAACCTTCCACTGGTCCTGAACTCTTGAAAGTTGGATGAATTTAACATCATTTCTTAAAAGTCCTTCTAAACTCAAAAAGCCTTGAAAATGGGTCCCAGACTATGTGTCTGTCATCCCAAGGAAGAGTTTAGTTAAATACAGAAATGATCAACTTCAGAGTGACTGCAGGATAGGCAACCTCCCTTCTTCAAAGTCAGTTTCTAAGTTATAAAGGGGTTGTTAGCTGTACTATGTCCACACCTCATGGAACCCTTGGCTCCCTTCAAGGCTGAAGTCAAGGGCCACCCACTACATGGCTCCTTTACTAACCCCCCCCTTCCAATTGCTAAACATACCCCACCAAGTTACTTATATATGCTCTGCATTTACTTACACATTTATCCCCCACCTCAAGAATGTATAGGCGGCTAGGTGGCATAGTGGATAAAGTACCAGCTCTGGAGTCAGGAGTACCTGGGTTCAAATCTGGCGTCAGAAACTTAATAATTACCTAGCTATATGGCCTTGGGCAAGCCGCTTAACCCCATTTGCCTTGCAAAAAAAAAAAAAAAAAAGAATGTGCAGTGACCGAGCTCAGTCCTGCCTCTCCTGTAGCCCCTTACTGTAGAGATGGAAATGGGAAGAAAGTTTTGTTTGAGGGTAGAAGTCTGATCTATAGACTTTAATAAGTAGACACTATACTGATTATATACTAGATAGATAGATAGATAGATAGATACTATATACTTATTAGAAAAAGGACTTATAAAATCATGGATTTTTGAACTGGAAAGGACTTCAAAGGACAAGTATAGGATCATAGAGTTATAGTTGGGAGTCTGACCTCATTTTAAAGGTGAGAAAACTGAGGGACAAAAATACATAGATAGATAGATAGATAGACAGACAGACAGAAAGACAGACATATATCTGAAGTGGGATTTGAACTCAGCTCTTCTCTCAGTTCAATATTTTTTCCATCACACCATGGCTTACTTTCTTCAATACACTCCCACAATCCTACAGCCTTTGTTTCATGTGTATGCAATTGTTCACTAAGCGAACTCTCTTCTATCCCCTGCTGCCTATCTCCCTCTGAGTTTCAGTGGTTTACAGGTACTGATTTAGGTAATTCATTTTTGGGTCCAAGTGGGATTTCATCTTCAAAGAGTGTCACCATTCAACTCTGCCAAAGGTCTTTTAATTGGGGAATGAAAACCTCTGGGCATCTATCTTGGGACCTTGCTATTTCTTTGGAGGAGGCTCCGCTGAGTCCGCCTCCAAGTCCCAGGGCCAGACAAAGTGCCTATCAATTTTCTGAACTAAAACAAGGATGCTGGATAGTAATTTGTCACCTTTAGAAAAGCCAGGCATTTCCTCTCCAGGGTGGTCACGGATTTCAGAAGCCTCTAAGTATTAACAATCAGGCTGGATTTTGATGGAAAAAATCTCTCGGGATTTGAAATTCCCCCCCCCCCAAATATCTGCTCTTACTCTCATCAGGAAAACCGGGGAGGGGGGCGTGGAATAAATGTTCACAGTTTGAGCCGAATTTATACAGAAAGTTTCATTTCTCAATGGCACTACAGACTTTAAATGCTAGTGCAGTTTTTATTATGGTTACCCAGGTGATTTTAGTCTCTTTAGAACCCTTGCTTTCTGATCCAGTTTTAAAAGAGACGGTGGCACTAGAAAGAAGCTTTAAACTTTAAAGCAGACCTTCGACACTCAGAGGAAATGTTTATGAGAAAGAGGGAAGATGTTGACCTAGATGGAAACATTAGGAACTAAATTGGGTATTTCTCCTCGAGAGCTCAACAAAGAGTGCAACTTTTCAGGAATGGAAAACAAAACCATAAGTCATCACTTTCTCAGATCCCAGAGACCTCCTTTTGTTTTTGGATATTACACAACCTAGATGAGAATTAATTGGAATTAATATTGGACCATCCCCATGGAAGCAAATCAGCTGGGATCCCCCCCCAATATGTGGTATAGTTTGATATTTTTGGACTTGTAGTTCAGGAAGGACTGTGGAAGGAAATCTGGTCCTTTCCCACAACTAAAGTTGAATGAAGCAACTGTCCTAATTTTAAACACTTTTTTACATGACTACAATTTGTATAGAGTGATGCTGCTGAGCAATGCCTCATTCATATGCAGAGAAGGCTGAGGGGCCAGTAAACCACAGGCATAACTGTGTAGATTGGAGCCAAAAGATGGGATTTCTTGCCTTTATGGGGGACAACTGCCTACCATCAGGTGCTGTGTAATGGGAGAGGGCAGGAGAAATTGTATGACCTCCTTAACCAAAATTCAAAAACAACTTTATCATCAGCATCGTGACTCTTAAAGCTTTACAGTTGTTTAGTCTTCTCTTCATGAGAGGACTAAAATAATACTTTAAACATCTATCAGCTATCATCCTTAGCCTTCTAAACAGTTAAGTCCTGGGACAGCTAGGTGACACAGTAGATAAAACACCAGCCCTGGAATCAGGAGGATCTATGTTCTAATCTGAACTCAGACACAATAATTATTTAGCTGTGTGACCTTGGGCAAGTCACTTAACCCCATTGTCTTGCAAAAAAAAGAAAGTTAAGAACCATAAAATCATGGGACATATCTGTGTGGACATCAGAAATTATTTGGTCCTGTCCCTTTACTTTTAGAGAATGAAAAGAGATGCAGAGAAGTTAATAATATTTGCCCAAGAAGACATAGTTAGTAAAAAGAGTCTGAATGTGGAAAAAAAGGATGCTAACTCCCAGCTGCACCCTAGCATACCACTCCCAGTAGATTCTCTACTTCACAAAATAAGTCTTCAAAATGTAAAGAAAAGATAGATTTCTAAAAGGGAAACTTCAAACATATGAAAAATGCAGCAAAGATGGCTGTTTTCACCTAAAAACTTTGCCAATTGTGAAACCTATGGTTTCTCATGAGAAGTCCATGGTCCAGCCACTGTATGCCAATGGTTCTGGAAGAGAATGTGAGGCTAATGACTTCACACAACACTTCATCACCTAAATCCATGTGACACACAAATCATACCCATACTGTCATTAGTCTTCTTCCAAAGTAAAAGAGGAACAACAACAATAGATTGATTGATTATTTGAGAGATTTTTCACCTGGTCAGGTGGTTCTCTTATTCTGTAGAAGATTGAAATAAAGGGGTGGCTAGGTGGTGCAGTGGATATAGCACTGGCCCTGGAGTCAGGAGTACTTGAGTTCAAATCCAGCCTTAGACGCTTAATAATTAACTAGCTGTATGGCCTTGGGCAAGCCACTTAAGTCCATTGCCTTGCAAAAACCTAAAAAAATATGAAATAAAAACTGCTCTTATACCATTGCCAATTCTCTTGGAGAGAGGAAGAAGATTCCTGAGTCCTTTCTGTATTACATTCATCAGAGTTTGAAGACATGAGAAAATCATCCCAGATGTCTGAGGAGCAGATTACCAGCAACAAGAACAAAAGTTCAGGTCAAAACTCAGGGTCATGCAAAATGATAGAATATGAAAGAGGGAGAGATTTCAAAGAAAGTTCCCCTTCCCAGATACTTCAGAAATTCATATTTCCCAGTACACAGGAGGGAGAATTAAGCATATACATGACTTTACATATATTTGTGTCTAGATATGACCATACACAATATGGCCATTGTAAAATTTTTTGAAGAATAATTAGTTTGATAATGAGTCTGCAGGTGAGAGGAAGCTGTTTCCCTCTTGGTCTCAAGGTCACTGACTGTTTTATCTGAAGAATTAGCTGTAATTAGGAAAACCTGAAGTGCAAAACTAAATTAAAAAATTTAAGCAGTTATTCACTCTATGATTTAATTTTTTCAACATCCCCAAGATAGGAGAGAAGGAAATAGGTCTCCATTCATTATGAAAAAGAAGCTAACTTAACATCTATGAACTATTTGTCAATGATATTGAATGATTTCTATCTATGGTTACAAATCATTAAGCGGTAAAAATAATTTGTAGTTGATGTAAATGTCAATGATTTATTTGATAGCTCTCCTTTAGACAGAATTCTGAAAATAACAATTCTCTATGGATACTTACACAGGCTAATTTCTTTTTTTTTATTAGGTTTTTGCAAGGCAAATGGGGTTAAGTGGCTTGCCCAAGGGCACACAGCTAGGTAATTATTAAGTATCTGAGACCAGATTTGAACCCAGGTACTCCTGACTCCAGGGCCGGTGCTTTACCCACTGTACCACCTAATCGTCCCGACACAGGCTAATTTCTAAAAAATAGAATATTAATATAGTCGGATTTCCCATCAATATTGTTCCTCAAAGGTATACTGGAGATAAGTTTAAGATGAAATCAGTAAGTTTTGTAATAATCATTAAACAAATTTACATCAGAGCTTCTAGATAAATTTAAACAGTTGAAAACTGACAGACTAGCATTAAGTGGTATTTTTAAGAAACTGCTGAAGAATTTCAGACAAAAATTGAGATAATAATACTATTTTAATGAACAATAAAAGCAAAGGGAATAAAAGGAAATGACAAACAAACATGAGCTAAAAAGATCTTATTTGTTATCCAAAAACACTGACCAATGAAATTTATTTCATAGAGAAAAAATGCCATAATATCAGATGAAATTCACCATTGTAGACAAAGCAACCAAACGATTAATCAAATTTGTTTGTTTTTAACCATATGTTTTGGCATCTGTGGGGCTACGACTCTAACCTTTCCTTAGAAGTAGAAAATTTACCTAGAAAAGCTTTACCCATTGTATCATTGGTCAATATTTGTAAACTGCTTGACTAGAACCTAATGGATAACTTACTAGATGTTTGCCTCTTTCACATTCACACATAAAGAATAGCAAGTCTTTCATATTAAAGATGAAGAAACAAAGGTTCTGGGGATAGAGGGAATTATTATTATTATTAAAAGTGGAATTTGAACCTAGTTTTTCTGACTCCATGAAAACCCAATATTCATTCCATCATACCAGCCTCTTTCCCTTAAGTAAGCAGAAATGATTTCTCATTGAACCTTCAATTTTCCTTTAAATTTCCTTAAAAAAAGATAGTTTCCTTAATTCCTTTCCAAAGGGTCATGGAATTATAGACTTGAAGCTGGAAGGGTGTTTGGAAGTTATAATCCAATCCTCTTATTCTACAGGTGAAGAATTATAAGCTAGAAAGATTGGGTGGATTACCTAAAATTCCACAAGTAGTAAATACATGCTACTCTCTCCACAATTTACCACCTGTGTTGGGGAAAGCAGCTAAATGACCCAGCAGGTAGAGTAGTGGACCTGGAGTCACGAAAGACCTGAGAACAAATCCAACCTCAAATATTTACTAGCTTTGTGACTTAGCTATATTTGCCTGAGTTCCTCATTTACAAAATAAATAGAAGGAAATGCCAAAGCACTTCAGCTTCTTTCCCAAGAAAATCGCAAATGGGGTCATGAGCAGTTGGTCACAAATGAAAAATGACCAAACATATATTAAGAGGGGGATGTGAAGAAGATAGGGAATGATCTATTTCTTTTGTCTTTTTAAATTAATTTTAACTTGGAGTGGATCAAAAAGTTTTCTTTTATCAACATTCTTAGGAAGTGTGGACCTTCTGAATTCATACCCCAAAGCATCTTCTAATTTCAACATTTGTCCTTGAGAGAAAATTATCATCTCAAGGAAATAAGGATTCCTAGTTCTGCAAATGAGGTAGTGAGAAAGGCAAGTAATTAAATATTTTATGATACAGAGAAATAATCTTCTGATGGACAAATGACATCACCAAAGACTTATTTTATGGTCTGTCATTTTTCCTCCCCTGTGGCAAATATTGCAAAGAAATCGCACATGCAAGGTGAACAGTAGTTATACTCTGAAGGACTAATGTTTAAACTGTTTTGTAAGCTAAATCACAGTTTAAATACACAAGAAGATCTTGAGATTTAAGTGAATCTGAATGTAACTCATTTTCACAAAGAAAGGAAAAAATACTCTGATTTATCTGTTTATCCATAGAAGAGTTAGGCTTGTCTCCAAATACAAATGCAAATGTATGGCTCCTTCAGCACAAAAGTCAAGTGAAAAGTAATCAGAGTAAGAGAGAGGAGGTAAGGGTCAGCAAAACTACTAGACCCAGGAGCTCTTAACCTTTTCTGGTCATGAACCCCTTTGGCAATCTATAAAAAAAACTGTATTTTTGTACTCAGATTAATGGTTTTAAATTTATAAAAGTAAAATGCTTATGATTACAAAATGTTAATTATTTTGAAATTCATGATATATATATATATATATATATGTATATGCGTGTATATATACATATATATACACACACACATTTAAGTACATGAATCCCAGTTGAGGAAAACTAATCCTAGACAGCAGTTTTATACTGTATCTATTGATGGGGTTTTTTGTCCATTAGTTTTGAGAAGACCTGGTATGAAACTCACCTCCCTATGCAGATTAGCAACTCAATTCAAACACAGGTCCCAGGAAGCTGAGGACTAAGGGATTAATTAAATTATATATGATCTATTCTGTAGTTCAACCTGAATATGTTGTTCAGTGGCTTCAGTTGTATCTGACGCTTCATGTTGTCTATTGGTGTTTTCTTTTTTTTTTAGGTTTTTTTTTTTTGCAAGGCATATGGGGTTAAGTGGCTTGCCCAAGGCCACACAGCTAGGTAATTATTAAGTGTCTGAGACCAGATTTGAACCCAGGTACTCCTGACTCCAAGGCCAGTGCTTTATCCACTACGCCACCTAGCCACCCCTATTGGTGTTTTCTTGATAAAGATCTTGAAGTGGTTCGCCATTTCCTTATCCAGATTATTTTACAGATGAGTAAACTGAGGCAAAAAGAGTTAAGTGACTTGCCCCAGGTCACACAGGTAGCTAGTATCCAAAGTTGAATTTGAACCCAGGTCTTCAGGACTCCAGATGAGGTGTTTCATGCTCTGTGATAACTGACTACCTTAGGGATACTGAATAGTGTGTGGCTACAGTGAGGGTTCAACCATGGTTTTCCTCAGTCTAAAGACTGTTCTCTAATATCTGTACTCTCTCTCTCTCTCTCTCTCTCTCTCACATACACACACACACACACACACACAGAGACACACAATTCTTCTCTCTCTCTCTCTCTCTCTCTCTCTCTCTCTCTCTCTCTCTCTCTCTCTCTCTCTCTCTCTCTCTCTCCCCCTCCTTCCCTCCCTCCCTCTCAATTTCCAATCTCTGTCTCTCTGTCTCTCTGTCTCTCTGTCTCTGTCTCTCTGTCTCTCTCTCTCTCTCACACACACACACACATACATACACACACACAAATAAACATTCTCTCTGTCACCATTACTGCTCTTTATTCATTGGGAATAATTTGCATGCTTAGATCGTGGTACCTGTGATGAGCAGCCCCTCTGTAGAAAAATCTGCCTTCACTTTCCTTTGCAATGTTGTAATACATTATCGAAAGGGCCTGTGAATGGCCACCCCGGACCCCCCCCCCAGGAACCATGGGGTTCTATCTGTACACATGCAGGCAGACCCCTGGCATGTTGTTAATTTAGTACACTGAGGGGGCCCTTGTGCTTCCTGTAGCCTTGCTCCATGTTTATAACATTTCAGCAGTTCATTTCATCTCTTCTGGGAATTCCTATTCACATTTTCTATAGCAAACAGGTAACTGGTAAATATTTTAGCTTTTATTTCTCCCTCCTGATCCATGAAGATCTGTGAGTGTGTGGGCATTGAGGTGTCCAAATGTCAACCAGGGAGGACAAGGGAGTTTATATATAAATTAGTGCTTTAATAGTAGTATTAAAATGCAAGCCAAAATTGCTCTTCCAATTGTATTAAATTTTTTTAAAACAACCAGCACCTTATAAAAGCCTGAACCAAGGCAGGGCCAGAGATCATTTTTAAAACAAATATATATTTAAAGGGAAAACAATGGTCAGTAAAGGAGACTAAAATTAGTTTCTTCCATCCGGCCACATTACCTCACCCAAACAAGGACAAAAACTAGAGCGAGGAGGTCTCCTACCCTTCTTTTCCTATAATTGAATCACTATGTTACTGAGTAGAATTGGGAGGGATAACTTAAGTTACTTTTCTCTCTTTTCCCTCTGTATTTAAAGTAGGAAAAAGTGAGATGAATTTTCTAGAAACAAAAATGGGATTTAGAAGCAGAATTTTTAAATTATTTAGTATAGAGATACTTAACGTTTTTTGATCATTAACCCCTTTGACAGGTAAAACCTATGTACTTCTCATAACAATATTTTTAAATAAAAAATATAAAGGCATTTCAAAAGAATTATAAAGTAAATCAATTACATTGAAGTGAAGATAAAAGTTTTTACCCATTTGGGTTCGTGGACCCTCTGAAATTCATCAAGTCAAGAACCCCTGATCTACTCTGATGTTTTTCTTCTTCATGAATCATGAAATAACTGGCCAAACTACATATTTTATTAGTACTGTAGCTAAAATTTAATTCAAGTCCTCTAACCCCAAACTTAAGTTCTTTTCTTTACTGGTACTTCTGAAGACAAGGCTAACTTCTGAATCAACCAAATATGCTAAATTCTCACAACTCCTGTATGTAGTAGTTCATAGATGGGTAGGTGAGAGGGTCTGGGAATTAAATTCATAAAACCTTGTAAATGAGCTGAGTCTTGTAGCCTGGGCACCATTCTGGCTGTTGTGAGACTGTTTTTTCCATGCATTAGTACTGTGAAGGGGATGGCCTGTGACACAGTTTTAGGGTACAATTCACTCTTCTCTCCTCCTTCTTCAATGTTGCCCCCTGCCCCTTCTTATTGTCTTTTTCCTTAGCTCCAAGGGTGTGTGTGTGTGTGTGTGTGTCTGGTGTTGTAATATTGTTACTTCAAGCATCATGGCTTGCCAAAGGACTTCTTAGATATAACAGCACTTTTACTTCCATCCCTTTTGTATAATCCCCTAATTGCCTAAAAATGTTGAATTGTATTTCTAATCCCTGAAAGGTTCTACTTAGTCACATTGGTTTACCCAGCCAAGTGTGATATAGGATCCATCATCAGAATGTGCCCAGGAAGTAAAAGTCAATTAGTCATACAGTACATGCTCATGAAATGGTGGGTACACCTATTCTTTCCTGTATCTTCTGACCCTTCACACCACTCTCTGGGGATTGTTGGGGGACAGCACTGACGGAATACTCATCCTTTGGCATTTGACTATTTTTAATAGAAGCAAAAGAGATTTTAGAATTCATCAGTTATTATTGTTCTTGACCCTGTATGAGGTTTTCTTGGCAAAGATACAAGAGCAATTTACTATTTCCTTCTCTAGATCATTTCACAGAAAAGAAAACTGAGGCAAAGAGGATGAAGTGATTTTCCCAGGGACTCCCAGACAGTAAATATCTGAGACTAGATTTGAACTCAGGTCTTCTTGACTCCAAGGCCTAGTCCCTATCCATGGTATCACCTAACTACATGGAATGAACCTGATATTTTATAGAAGTTAATTGATTGACTTTGGAGTGGAGTGGCTCTGGGTTTAAGTCCTGCCTTTGGAAGATACCGAGAGACCATCAGAGTCACTATTTCTCAATGTTCCAGGCAATGGTATAAGACCATAATTAGAAAGAAGTTATTGATCTGCATCACTGAGGAGAGTCGAGGCTATAGACCCATACCAGAAATTCCCCACACTAATAAAATCACAAATACTGAAAAAATATATGGAAAATAGAAGTGAAGTAATTTTTCCAAGGTCAGACAGGCAGCAAATTGAAGCAATAGGATTTAATTGTGGATCGCGGATTCCAACTTCAGTGGTTTTTCCACTTTACCAGTTTGGAGATTAGTCAGTTCTCTAAAATTCTGAATACTTATTATTAGCTTGACACCTTCTTGGCTTGTTTGAATAAGATTTAGAAAGCTCATTGTACTATTAAATAATTAATTGCTATAGGTAAATGAAGAATGACTTTTTCTTAATGAAAAAATTCAGGAAGATAGTCTAAAATTAATATTCTCAGAGAATATTCCCATGAGACAAGGTCTTCCACATATATTGGCAAAAATGTTATTCATTTTGGAGGGATCCTTTCCCCCCCAGAACATCTGAAATCTGAATTAAGTACTTAAAAACAGTCATTCACAGGGAAGACCAAAAAAATTAGCCATTATAAGAAATATATTCACAGCAGTATCTAGAGTTGAATAAAACTGATGAGCAAAATGTTGGCTTCAAAAGCAAATTCCAAAGCTTGCTTTCAGAGACCTTGTACTTCCCTTAGCAATAGCCACCATCTTTGTTGAGCCGTGAGAGCAATAATGAAAAACAAGGGAGTGTTCATTTGGATGACTTGGTGAATGGTGTTGTATTACTTTTTTTTTTAATATGAGAAGTACCTAGAATTCATGGCACAGCTTTAGAGTTACAGAACACTTACAAAGGGGTCTGTAGAATATCATTTTCACCCTGCTAGACTATCTCACAAAGTCATCTGTTTTCAAATGACCTCATTGAGAAAAGATGACTACCACATGCAGCTTTCAGTATACTTCTTTTCAGGACACCATCAGGGCTACCTTATTTCTTTGCCTTGTACCTTGTGATTCAGCTTCCTTCCATCTTTTCATTCAATGCAATCTTTCAGGGTTTGGGGTTGGGGGACACAGGGAAAAGTGTGGATCTGTGACTTGTTTATAGATTTTTTTTAAGTATTGGGCAGCTTGATAACATATTAGATGGAGCACTGAGTTGGGAGTCATAATGATTCATCTTCATGAGTTCAAATTCAGCCTCAAACACTAACTAGCTATACAATTTTATGCAAGTCACTTTACCTTGCTTTCCTCACTTTCTGCATCTACAAAATGATTTGGAGAAGGAAAGGGTAAACCACTCTAGTAACTCTGCCAAGAAAACCCCAAATGGGTACACAAAGTCAGATATGACTATAAAATGACTTAACAATAGTAAAAATGTCTTATATGGAACCTCCCTTGTTGATATAAATCTCTGACTCATCTGTAATTTGAAGTCATAGAAGGTTACCTCAAACTGAGAAATTAAGTAACTTGCCTCTGGTCACATAACCCACTAGGTGTCAAAGACAGAATTTGAAACTAAGTCTTCCTGACTTCAAGGCTGCTTCATAATTATTTGCTATACCAAACTGGCTCTCAAGTTCATCTTTAGGTATTTCAAAAAGAGGATCCCTCTATTGGGTCAACACCCATGAGCAAGTGTGAGTAGGGGGTCCACTTTTAAGGGATTTTTTTTAAAAAAGTTTAGTCTATTCACCCAGTTACAGAATGACCTTGTGGCTTTCCATTTCCATCAAATATGAATTGGATTTATGCTGATCATATTAGCATTCAAATAGTTGCTCAGTTTTATTTAAAATAACTCACTATCATGAGTTTAGGAATACCCTAAACTCAACTCTTAAAATATTACAATAATGAAGTTGATTGCAGTGCAGAAATGCTGATTGGAACCTTGTGTCTTTTAGAGAGAAATGGAGGATCATTTCCAACTTCATCTGGATTGCCTGGAAGGTCAGCTTCATAGATGTTAAGCATCTGAGCTGCCTCTTCCTTCTTCTCCATGTTGCACTACTGTCTCTGATCTTCCCAATGATACCATCTTTCTCCTTCATCCTGGAAGTTCACCTCTCTCTCTCTCTCTCTCTCTCTCTCTCTCTCTCTCTCTCTGTCATTCTGACTATGTTAATATAATTAAAAGATAGTGTAGTTTTGACTCATCAAATATAAAAACATATAGTCTTCTGGATCCATCTGCAGCAGAAGTATCTAGACTAGATCGATGACTTGGTACCATCTGGTAGAATGGGAAGTGACTGGAGCTAGAGCAAAGAAAATGGAGAGGTAGTATCTAATCTCCTAGAATTTGCTTGACAGTTCGGCCCTGATAATGATTGAAGAAATAGGGGTAGACTTTTTTGGAAGGACATGTTTTTAGATAGAGGGCAATTGTTCTGGAAAAATAAATCATGTGGTGAAGAATACAGATCTGAACCTCAGAGATGTCCACTGGTTAAATATATCAGGCTCAAGTTCCTAACAGTACTTTACCTAAAAAAAGAACTCAATTTCTTGAGTAAAACATACCCCAAAATCTCAACTATAGTTCTAATTAGACAGAGGTTTAAATATCATGAAAGAGAATCCATTCATTGTGCGGGAGGCAGAGCAAAAGGGAGGGGAAATTTTCAGACTGTCTGAGATCTGAATTACGTTCTCAAAAACATTCATTCACAACAAAAAACCGCCATTACTCTCAGCAGCCATTCAACCTTATCTACTGCAGAACTGGAAAAACCTGCCTGGAAAAATGTTTATTTCAAAAGCAAATTCCTTTGTATGAGTTAGATTTCTTTGCAGTCAGCCTAGCAATAATAGTCCTTGGTGGTAGTTGTTAATAATTAAGAACTAATCTACCCAGGAAGATCTCATTAGAAGAATATGTTTCAGGCAAACCAGCCAGAAGAGAGAAATGGGACACAAACAATGAGACCACAAACTTCCAAAGGATAGAAACTAGAGGTACCTGAGACTTGGGAGACCAAAGAGGCACAGTGTGGATGAAGGATAGGGAGGGATGGAGATGATGAGAAAACTGATTTGAGGAAGAGTCTACAGAGGTAAAATTCAAAGGTTTGGGCTAGGGGAGGTCAATTATTTACATGATGAATTCTATAGAAAGGCTGAATTAGATATGCTAAGAGGAAAATTAATTTACAGGTCCTAGAATGCTGCTCCATAATTTAGGACTAACAGAATAAATTTCAGAGGACTGAGTTAAATCCAAAACAGTGAACTTAATTCACATCAAAACCAAGACCAGAGAGGAGGCTTTTAGGCAAGAGAGAAGAAGGAACCAAGATCTAGGATAAGACTTTAAAAAATAATCATGGGAAAGACCAAGAATATCTTCCTTTGATGCCTCATCAAGGCAGATGATTTGGGGTTGTCCCAGAGAAGCATGAACTCTATTCTAATGAGAGAAATTTCTCTCCTATATATTTACTTGTCCTTAGATCTTGGAGAGTACCAATGACATCAAGAAGGTGATATCTTGACTTGCAAGTAAAGTGAATTTAAGTGAGAGAGGGCTTTGCAAAGTCATCAGTCTCAGTCTCTCCTCCTGAGTCATCTGGGTTCAGTGACCAGTCATAGATCAGGAAGATTGGAAATGTCCCTGGACATTTAACCTTTTTTGTTGGTTTTTTTGCAAGGAAATGGAGTTAAGTGACTTGCCCAAGGTCACTGAACTAGGTTATTATTAAGTGTCTGAGTCTGGATTTGAATTCAGGTTCTCCTGAATCCAGGACTGGTGTTCTATCCTCTGCACCACCTAGCTAACCTAAGATCTTAACCTCTTAAGCTAAGGTCCATCCAATGTTTCAGTTTGCCTGAGGGAGGCAATACCCTTTCAGTGATTAATAAGACATGAGACAAAAAAAATGGCCTCTTTTACTTACTCAAAAAAAGCAAGCCATCAACCTGGGAGAGGAAAAAACCTCAGGGTATCTGGCTAGTACAAGTGAGACTTGGGTTGGAACCTATTGTTGGCCCATCAGAGAGCCATAGTGATTTGGGTTTATGACATGGTCAGGTAACTAGATTTGAACTTTATCACAACCTGATTTTCCAGTGTTGTATTCCAGAAAAATCATAAAGGAAACTGCCTGGGTGAAAGAGTTAATTGTCCCAATTTTTTTAAATGATAAGATAAATGAGTAGAGAAGAGAAAAAAATCTGGTTTATAAACTCCAAGATTAACTTGTGAGGTTTCAGTGGTTTCCCTTTCTATTTCCTCATTCAAGGCCAGTCATTCAAGGACATTTCTAAACTTGCCCAAAAATTTACCCTAGCCAGACCATCTTATCTAGGTGGAATTCTTATCCCACCATCATTCATTGTTCATTGAGTGAAGGATTGATCATTTGTATGTATGCCCAAGTCATTAGTGGTCTGATTTAGAAGTCTCTGTTCAAGAATGATATAATCAATCATGTCCCCAGACCCTCATTAGAATAGCCCACCTCTCATGATAGTATTCATTTTCTCATTAATTATTAATCATCTGTTGGAAATACCCTCTTTTCAAGGGCATATAAGTTTTGAATGGCTTCCATGATTTATCTTTGCTTTAAGAAAGAAAGCCAAATGACCATCCTTTTATTAATTATTTTCTAGTCAGTTTACTAAATGGTTGTTAATTACCCAGAAATTATGTCTCTTTGATTTTCAAATATCACACTACCTAATTGTAAGGGGCACAATCATTGACCTGGAAAGGCTTTAAATATTATTCAAAGAACAACTTATTAAAGTTAAAAGTTAGACTCAACAACAAAGAGTCAGCTCTCTGGTCATTTTTTCTGAGAGGGGGTTTTCTTGGGAGAGTGAAAACATAAGAATTCATGGATATTCATGAACCTGGGACAGAATAAAAGTAGGAATTATTTACTTGTCTTCATGTTTTCAATGTCCAACATAGTATTATAGTAATGGTAAATGAATAAGTTAATTAATAGTACTAAGTAATTGAATAATGATTATCAGTTTTGTTGGTTGATCAATTCATAGTATCTGCTGGAAATGTAGCTTCATTACTTTTCATATACTGGCTGCAGGATAATCATTAGGAGCCATCTTTTTCCTCCCAATCAGTAGTCACTGTAATAACGTTTGCAGTTTATAAACTTAAGAACATTAGAAATGGATCACTGTCTTAGGTACAGATCATGGTGAGGGGGAAAGGGGGAGTTTATGTGAGTGACTTGTAGAAAGTGTGGTAAGCACTTAAAGGAAGCCCAGGGAATATATTAAAAGTCTATGGACCGTGACCAAGTGGTTTTCTTTCAGGATGGGTAAATCCCCAATGTTTGGGGCAAGCAGCCAATTCTGGACCTTCCTTTAATTTTGGCACATACAATCTCACTGGAGAAAACTTTAATCCCTAAAGCAAGGTTTACACTAAAAAAGAAGCAAATATTACCCTTTGGAGCCTCAGTCCACAGAAATCCATATTCTGATGGGTATCCACATCTGAACATAGCTTCACTTGATGGCATTCATTCAACTCAGATTCTCTCTCTTCCTCTCAATTTCACCAAAGTATTCTACTTCCATTTTCCACCAAAACTTAATAACTTTTCCACATTGTGAGTGTATGCAATTTGAGATCAGTTTCCTGGTCATACCTACCTCACTAAGAAATAGAATCAGGAGACCATCTAGACCATTCCTTTATACGAGAGAGAGAGAGAGAGAGAGAGAGAGAGAGAGAGAGAGAGAGAGAGAGAGAGAGAGAAACAGGAAAATAGGCAGACAAACAGACAGAGAGAGTGACAGAGAGACACACACACACACACACACACACAGAAACACACAGAAAGAGAGAGAGAGAGAGAGAGAGAGAGAGAGAGAGAGTGAGTGTGTGTCTGGGTCTCTGTGTCTGTGAGTGTATTTATTAATCTATGTCTGTTGAATGGGGAAGAATAATAAACAATTATAAATAGTTTGAATTTTTTAAGCTTATAGCTATCTCCTTTTCAAACTCTTATGTTTATTATATAGAACCCCCTCTCCCTTACCTATTTTGTTTCCCTATAATGCTTTTGTAAATTCTGGTTTAAAACACTGACTAGGGGCAGATAGGTGGCACAATGGATAGAGCACCGGCCCTGAAGTCAGGAGGATCTGAGTTCAAATCTGGACTCAGACACTTAATAATTACCTATCTGTGTGACCTTGGATAAATCTCTTAACCCCATTGCCTTAAATAAATAAAATTAAAAATAAAAAGACTGAGTGGATTGCAGTGTTATATCAGGGATAGGTAGAGGAATGTAGCAGGAGAATATAAGAAATCCTATGACTTTACCTCTAATCAGGAAACCTGATGCTCAGAAAACCAGGGGAAGTTGTGCAGACCATTGTAATTTGAGGAAGATCTTCAATATTATGGGTACTAGAGGAGACTGCATTTTGGGAACTTATTAACTTTCCACCCCCTACCTCCCTACTCTACCTCCCTACTCTAGCCAACTCTCTGACCCCCACTTGAGAATATGGACCTTTCCACAATCTCAGACCAGATTTAATTTTGTTAGATTGCCTACAGCACACCCCTGGATCAAATGCCTTGTATCAGTATCAAGTATTCTTGTTGATGAAGTCCAGTGTCTGCTGCTCAGGTTCTTCTGTGGCTCTCTGTGCTTCATTTCTTAGGGTCTCCTTGCTTAAAATTTCTGATCCCAGAGATTCAACCTTTTGTGAGAGCTCTTTGATACTTCAAACCTTGCTTGACTACTTAGATTATGAACCCCCAATTTCAGATCACCCCTCAGTTATTGCCACCAACTTGAAGATACACCTCAGAGTTCAGCCTACTCCCAAGCATATCTCTTCTCCAATATTTATTGCCAAGCTCATCCCATCTCAATACTTGCTCTGAAACTCCACAGTACTATCTACCCTACTGCACTAATGTAGCTAAACAAAACCATTCACTCTCCAAAAAGATTCTACCAAATTGGGACTTCCTAAAAGGAAAGTACAATCATTTGTAATCATTTTCTATGTTGGATTATTTAGATATAGCATTTGTTGTCATAGACTTTTCATAGCTATTATATTTTGCTGAACATTTTTACTAAGATCAGAGTTATTTGGAGAATAGGGGAAAAAAGAAAAAAGGGATCTTACAAGCAAGCAAACAATAATTTAGAAGAGTAAAATATTCCGTTACATTAAGGAAATTAACTTTTTCAAAGAATGAACAATTCAGTTAAATCAACTTTTGCACTAACTTATTCACTAAGATTCTCTCTGGTGCCCCTGTGAAATGTAGGTCATCTGGGGTCTCCAAGTTTTAAGAGTTCATCTTGGAGACTTCTAACATAGTTTCTCAGGCTTCCAGTCAAATTCTGTCACAAAACATAGTAGGCATGTGTTATTTTATGATCAGCACATAAGGATTAGCCATTCTTGACTTTCTCTGTTGAGAGAAGCTCATTGTCAGTTTGTTTGCAAGCTGTCCTAAAGAAGTATGGATATGCAAAATAGTCATTCAGTGGAAGATCAAACTAATAATAGTTATCATGTATAGAAGACTTTAAGGTTAACAATGCACTTTTATATGTGTTACTCCATTTTATTCTCAAAACAATCCTGTGAGGTAGGAGCCATGGCTATTCCCTTTTTACAGATGAGGACCTGAGGCTGAGAGGTTAAGTCTGAAAATACTAAGGCTGAGGGAGACTTGCCTGGGGTCTAGCACTAGTTAGTACTTGAGGACAGATTCAGGTCATCTGTCTCCAAGTCTAGTTTTCTATCTATTGCATTGAGCAACTAGAAAGAATTTATCTATAAGTCCCTCATCTTACAGATGAATAAATTGTATCCCAGAAAGAGTGAGATAATGACTCATAGATACAGAGGTAGGAAGAAACAAATTGGTGGTTCAATCTGAGATTCTGTATTACAAATAAAACATTCTTTCTACTATACTGAGCTGTCTAAAAAACTGCAGAGAGGGTATACTCTCTACTGAAATATCACCACTGGCTGAATCACAAATCCTTTAAGTTTCGAAATATTATGCTAGCCAAGTTCATTGGAGAATTAAAGCAATTATCAGTTCATTTGAATTTTTTAAAGTCTATTAGACATACATCAAATGTTTTTGAGGCAATTTTTTTAACTATAATTTTAACTACTTTTCTAGGAATTAACAATTATCTTTTGTTCTCCACATATTTTTCCTTATATAGATCCATTTTAAGGTCATATTAATATATAAATGAACAAGCCAGGGTAGTCTTTTTAGCTATTTTTCTAAATTACTAGGTGTGTTGCAACTGCCACAGATTTTAATATCACTCTTTTTTATAAAAAAGATGCTTTAAAATTTAAAGAATTTTCTAAAGATTACCAATTTCCATCAAGTCCACAGAGATGACCAATGTCATAGCATAGTCTCATTGTCAAAGAACCAGTTCTTGTTCATTTTATTTTTTAAACAATTAGATGTGAGCCTATAAGCTATTGAGAGATCTATGAAGTAAAACTTAATAACATTTTGTTCTCAATACCTTCAAATGTCAAATAAACCTCAAAAACCTAAGAGGAAGAAGGAAGGGGGGAAGAGAGAGAGAGAGAAAGAAAAGAAAAAGAGAGGGGGGAAATGAAGGAAGGAGGAAATAAGGAGGAAGGAAGGAAGGAAGGAAGGAAGGAAGGAAGGAAGGAAGGAAGGAAGGAAGGAAGGGAAAAATCATCCCAGTTTTAATTTGCATTGGTCATATATTTGTATTGATTATTGATTTCTGGAATCTTCCTGATCCTCTATTATAAAATTTCTAAAATAGATCACTCTTGTTGATTGGAAAAACAACAGAAATCTACAACAAGTCTCCGTGGGTTTTACTACCTCCAAAACTCAGCCAATACTCCCATTGCTGTTTCTGCTCATGAGGCCACTGGGGATTGAATGGAACATTTCCATTCCTTGCCAGAAACATGTGCCAGTATTTACTAGTACTTATGCAAAATAATTTTCCAGAATCACTTTTCAAAAGCTGAATGTTCAGTTGACTTATAAAGTCTAAAATGGATTAATAAGAAAGAAATAGACAGTCCCAAATGTACAAGTTATCAATTTTATGCACAAGATGAGTAAGCCCTTCCATATTTCAGCTAAGCTGGAATTACAATAACCCTATATCTCTCAGGAGAAATGATGGCTGAAGTAAAAATTAAGATGTGCTTTGTTTTATTTAAATAACAGGAAGTCTTCTTGGCTGGATTGAAAGCATGATTGTTAAGTAAGAAGTATTGTCTTATTCTATTTGATTCTCAAGATTTTAGAACATCTGCCTGCCTCAACTACCAAGATATTACTGACTCTTCTGATGGCTGTTTTAGCCTGTGGGTTCTTTGAACTTTAGGTTTCCCCTCACAGCAAAATTTTCTAAGTTTTCCTAGTATAACTTTCCAAATAATTGGTTATTGATTCCTACTCCTATCTATATGTCTATAGAATTGAATTGTAAAAAAATCCAAAACCTACTCCATGGCCCTTACTTCCCTCCTCCACCATATCTACAAATAGAGCCTACCAAATCTGCCACTTTCTTATTCTATAGATAACTGCACCTTCCTATGGATCCAGGTCCTCCATGTAAGGAGATATATAGAAAGAGAACAAAAAAAAAAAAAAAACCCAAAACCAGGTTCCAGTTTTCTAATTATTGATACAAACAGCTTATTCTACCTGACTCCTTCATTTTAGGACCTTTCCCTACTCCTAAACTAACTTCCTATTTCTCAGACCATTGACATTATCCTGACAATGAAATCCTCTGGTTTCTAGTTCCCTGCAGACATCATACCTATTTGTTCCTTTCTCTTTCTTCTTTTTGTCTCTCCCTCAACACTCATTCACTCATTCACAAAAATAATTAAAAAATAAAACTTTCAGAGAGCTTTACATGCAAACAGTCTCAGGAGCTCTTCCTTTATTCTCTGTAAAAATGACAATACTAATTCAATTCAATTCAACAAACATTCATTAGACCCCCACTATACATCAGGAATCCCATGCTAGGTGCTAGATTTACAAATGAAAATGATAAAACAGTTCCTAGAATCCCTCATATTTTTGGAGAGGGACAATGCTTTTGCTGATAATTAAATAAAAATATATACAACATACATATGAAGGGGTTTTCAATATGGGAATCCCTGCCAACAATTTAGGGAGACCAGAAAAGACTGTGAAGAGAGGTGGGAATTTCAAGAGCTAGTTATGAGGAGGGAGAATATTTCACACTTGGACTTCATCCAAACAAAAACATGAGAGGGGGAGATAAAACATCCCAAACAATGAATGGTGGGTATACTGGGCTGGCTGGAACGTGAGTACGTGAGAGACATGTGATGAGAAATCAGTCTAGAAATACAGATTGAAGCTAAATTGTGGAGAGCTTTCAAGGCTAATCAGAAAAAAATTCATTTTGTTCTGGAGGCTATGGGGAATCACTGGAGCTTCCTGAGAAAGGGAATGATGTCATCAGATTGCTCCTTTAAGAATATACATTCAGGACCTTTGAGGAGGATGAATTGGAGAGGGGAAGATAAATTAGCAGGTCATTTCAATAATGCAGATAAGGAGCTGACCTAAAATGGTAGTTACATCATGGAAGGAAAGTCACAGAGACGAAAGATGCAGAAATAAAACTGATAGGATTTGAAAGATTGATCATTCAAATTCACCAAATCCCATAAAGACAAACAAGCAAATGATGACACCTGTACCACACCTATGCTGCCTTTCACAGGGCAAGCCCTCAACGGCCATTATTAGTATACCTACTGAGTTCCTTTTTTTTTTAAATTCAGTAGCAGCTACATGGGTACCCCCTTTAGTCACCCTAGTCCTCTTGAATTTCAGTTAGCTTGCTTTCCTCTACCTACCACCTGGCCCCCCAAAAAATCCAAAAAAGATAGGGAAAATGTTATATTGAAGACTGTTCCATTAGCTTCCACTTTTCCAAGAGATTGGTGATGGAAGTAATTCTACATGATACATAATTAAAAGAAACTTGTGCTTGTCTATATATATAGTCCACACTTTGGTGGTCATATCTGAATGAGGGGTCACCAGATATTTCAGAAACTCATATCAAAACAAATCAAAACAATCAAATTATTTGTGATGATCTGACTTGAAAAAGTCTTGAAATCTTCCAAGAAATCTAGATACCCCCGACTTCTCTCCTTCTCTCTCTCTGTCTGTCTCTCTCTGTCTCTCTCTCTCATACATATACATAATGTATAATATATATATATATTATACATAATATAAACACACATATGTGTATATTTATAAATATATATATATGTGTGTTCCATATATATATATACACACATATATATATATATATATGTATATTTACACACACACACACACACACACACACAAACATAGATACATGTCCTTCACCCTCCTGGGGTAGGTGTCATCACTTTTTTTTATCTTCAGACTGATGCTGAACTCCAGTCAAAAAGAGCACAAAAATCTTTCTTGCCTTTCTGGATGACAGACTTTGTCTCCAGGTGGACAGAAGGAAAGTCAGAAGGGTCATTGTTTACAAGGGAAGTGCTAATTAGGTAAGTATACTTGTTTTGAATGACCATTCCTTGTGGCTGGGACACAGGCACCATTCTCAGCTTTGTCAGAGCTATTAAATCTTCATGCCTATTTGGCATCATAAGTCACTCTCAAAGGCAGAAACTTAACTAGAAACACCTCATTGAATATGATCAAGGTCAATAAGGAACAAAGACTTGCCAGTTCCTTACAGAATAAGCAAGCTGAAAACCCAATCTCAAGCTGATAATGACTTGACCATATAGGAAAAAGAAGAAACATCTTGAAAGGGAATTTCATTAAAAAAAAGTTTTCAATGGTTATGTGAACTTGATTTCTTATAATTTTTATTAACTATGTTGAAAATAAGTGGTTTGCCTTTTAATCTTATGTATTACATTTTGTGAATTTTAAATCATTATTTTGAAAAGGCTTCACCAGACTCCCAAGGGGTCTGTAATACAAAGAAGTTGAAAACCCCTGTTCTAAGTGAAGTGAGCAAATGGAGAGGATTTTACCATGATGAGAAAGTCATGGTTTTTGGTAGTGTTTGCACTTCATGGCTAATATGTGTTCAATTCAACAAGTATTTGTTAAGGACCTAATATGTGACTAATTCTGTGCTAGATACTCTGGGGAGATATTAAAAAAAATTTATTCCATTGGTCCTTGCTTTTAAGGAGCTCCCTATCTCACTAGGGAAATGAGGCAGTTGAATAACATTATAAAATGAGTAATTAAGTGGCAAAGTCGATGTTATAAATGGTGCTGCTTAAGATAGCCAAAAATATTGAATCAAGCAAAAAAAAAAACAGCTAATTCAATAGTCTTGTGTAGATATATTCTAGAAGGCAACCAGAATATAAAATACTGCAGAAAGACCTGGAATGTGGACTTTAGAAGAGTTGGATATGATATTCTGTCTGTCTGTTAATTCACTGGTGTTCTATCATCTATAGAAAACACTCCTGTTGGACCAATAGAAGGACTTTTTCTTCAGGGGATGTGGGGAATAGAAAGAGAGCTTTGTTATATAGTTGTACTCCAACCTGGTGAAAATATCAAAATAATCTCGTTAAAGTATAACACACTTACTCAAGACAGACTAAAGGGGTTCTCAGCAGTCTTAAATCTATTTAAAAAACTTTGCTTTATCTTCACCTCCAGTAGAAGTATCTCTAGTCCAGCTATGCATTTGTCCTTTTAACCTCATTTTCTGTAAAGTAAGAGTTTGTTTCCCCAGGAGGTCATTTGAATAAGTCCTTTGTCCTTTTACAACCCAGACTGACCATTTGGGAGTGAATCTTCTGTTTTGCCACTTGAGCCAGTGACAATCCTTTCGAAAAATCTCCTCTTAACCCTGAGTTGACCTACCTTCTTATTTTTAATAAGCAATATTCTCTTTTAAAAATTCACTGAATAGGAGGTTATAAACAAGGTCACTTTTAATAATGTAAATCCCTCCCACCAAAGAAACATTTACATAAACCAACAGCATCCAGAATGTGCAATTAAGGAAAAATGAATAGTTAATAAGCCTGTCAAATTATAACCCCCAAAA
Organism: Macrotis lagotis; assembly: GCF_037893015.1. Taxonomy (NCBI): domain Eukaryota; kingdom Metazoa; phylum Chordata; class Mammalia; order Peramelemorphia; family Peramelidae; genus Macrotis; species Macrotis lagotis. The sequence goes on from NC_133663.1 coordinate 67,020,364, forward strand.
CAAATCTTACTCAATGATGAGGTGGTAGATTTTATTTTCTTCCCAGTGTTGAATTTGCCTTTTAATTGGGTAAGAATGTAAAGTCAAAAAAAGACTAAAGGATAAAACTACTCATTAAAACAAAAAGAAATTTAGGGGGGTATGTGGCCAGAGGTGGCAAAGGACTAAAACTCAGGAGTGAAGTCTGACTTTTATATCTTTCCTTCCTTTTGCATTTCAAGCTTCAAATCTATGAATACCAACTATAAAAAGAAATGAGCTTCCTTAGCCAGAAAGAACTCTATTGTAAGTCTCTACATACCTTCATATTCCCTTATATACCCTCAAAAATAAACACGTTTGGGACTTAGCAGTCCATTCATTTTGAATGAAAGATAAGCCCAAGAATCAGAAAATCTTGAAACTCTCATTGATTTTGCTGAGACTAGAGAAATTCTTCTACTTTTCCAACTGTGAAATTTATATATATATTATATATATATATATAATATATATATAATATATATATATAAATATATATATACACATATATGTGTATATATACATATGCAAAAAATTGTTTTACATTGTCATTTATATATGCTATATATGTATCTATCTGTGTATGTACATATTATACCTATAGATAAAATATACAGATATATATATATTTGTGTGTGTGTGTGTGTGTGTGTAAAATGAAAATATTCCAGCTGCCACTTTCCTCATTGCATAAATAGGATTAAATTGTTGAGTTCTTACTCAAGGAAAGTCACCTAATGGAATACAAAGATTAAGCCAAAATAAATGTATGTGATTACTCAGGAACCTTATTTCCTATCATTATTGGGTTAAAAAAAAACATTGTTCACTGGGAGAAATTTTCTGAACTACATTTACCATAAGGTTGCATATGAGTTCATATCATATTGATTACAAACTGCAACATAATTTGAATGAGTGGGCTCTAAAGGACTTTTAGAAGGATGTTCCAAATCTCTAAGGAATGTTTGTTCTGTTGAATAGAAAAAGAATCAGAGAATAAAGGACTTTTGTGGAGATGAAACAAATGGAATGAATTGATTAGGGCATCTAAACTCAATTGTGTATGAATTTTCAAGTGTTTAGACCAAAGTGATGAATGAGAATCTGGTGATTAGAGTCTTCACTTCGTTCTTTTGACAATGCATCTATCAAGATGATCTTCCTATAGGACAGATCATGTGTTAAACCTTAATCTCACCCTCAAACTACAGTGGCTCCCTATTACCTCAAGAATCAAATACCAAATAATTTACTTGGTATTCAAAGTCCTTCATGACTTGGCCCTTTTCTACCTTTCTACTCTTCTTAAACTTTAGTCTCAAGTGACCAAGTGCCTCTGCACTTCTTATTCTTCCTCACACAAAATAGTACATTTCCTTTCTCTTGTCTTTTCCTGACTGCTACCAATGACTGAAATCCTCTCCCTCTTCATTTTCACCTCCTGACTTTCACAGTTTCTTTCTCAGCTAAAATCCTGACTTCTGCAAAAAGTTGTTCCCAATGCCTCTTAATAATGTTCACTTTTCAGGCATGTCTGATTCTTTGTGACTCCATTTGAGGTTTTCTTGGAAGAGATGGTTACTATTTCCTTCTTTTTTACAGATGAGAAAACTGAGGCAACTGAGGTTGAATGACTTGCTCAACATCACATAATTAAGATCTGAGATCAAATTGGAATGCATAAAGATAAGTCTTTTTGCCTCCAGATCCCAGCACTCTATTTATTGTACCACCATAGCTGTAGCCTCCTCTTAATAATAACACCTTCCATTTGAGATGACCTCTATTATTCTGTATCCATCTTGTTTGCAAGCTGTTTGCAGCTACATGGCACAATGGATAGAGCACTGTCCTTGGAATCAAGAGGACCAGAATTCGAATCCAGTCTCAGACATCTGAAACTTACTAGCTGTGTGATCTTGGGTAAGACATTGCTTCGCATACAGGACCATCTCCAGTTGTCCTAATATATATCTGGTCATTAGATCCAGATGACTCTGGAGGAGAATGGGAGACTGGTGACTTAGCATACCCCCCCCATTTAAATCCAATCCATGTCTTTGTCACAGCATCACCTCCCTGGTGTCCCAGTCTTCTCTGAGAATATCATCTTCATCATCATTATTATCACCATCTTGTTTGCACATAATTGTTAGTATATTGTTGATCTCATTCAATTTAAAGCTCAGGGACTGGAGGAACTCCTTTTACATTTCTGTGCATCCCCAGCATTTAGAAAAAAGTCTAAATCTTAATCAATGCTTTTTGACTTCTTGACTTGTGGGTGCTGCAGCAAATAAGTTTCAGCCATTCCTCTGGCCCCTACTATAAGTAGTGAGCAGGGAATGAATGCAAAAATGACTAGAGAAAGTCCCATCAGACCCTCCTTTTTAGCATGGTGGAGAGGGCTTGATCTATCTCTATTCCCTGCCTATATATTGAGATGCAGATGGATTAAGTGGGGAGTTGCTGGTGCTGTCCTAGAAAAAAAGATAGCCATTTGCGTGTGGATTTAGGGAACATTTAGTACCTTATTCAATTCTTTATTGTATATCTTGCTTTACTATTCTTCTTAAATGCTTTTTCCTTTTAAAATCATATAGTAGTTGCTATAACCTGGCATAGAGATATATTGGCTGAAGCTCAAACCAAGATTTTGAATAGATGATATCATATACAATACTCTAAGCCTAGGTGTAGTTAAAGGGGGAGGGGTGTGCTACAGGGAGAGACAGACAGATGGTTGGAGACAAAAACAGACAAGGACAGGGAAACAGAGACAGAGGTAGGGAGAGAGAGAGTGTGAAGAGAAACAGAGAGATAGCAAGAGACAGCCAGAGACAGAGAGGGAGAAAGGCAGACCGGGGAGAGACATACAGAGACAGACAGACAAAGATAGAGACAGACAGAGACAGACACAGAAAGAAAGACAGAGAGATGGAGAGAGAGACAGACAGACACAGAGTCAGACAGAGACAGACAGTGACAGACAGAAAGAGAGACAGAGAGATAGAGAGGGAGAAAGGCAGACGGGGGGAGAGACATACACAGAGAGAGGAAAAAGAGAGAGGGAGACAGACAGAGATAAAGACAGAAAGAGAGACACAGAGAGAGACAGACAGAGAGATGGAGAGGGAGAGAGATAGACACAGAGACAGACAGGGACAGACAGTGACAGACAGAAAGAGAGGCAGAGAGAGACAGAGAGACACAGAGAAAGGCAGACAGAGACAGAGGAAGAGGGAGAGACAGAGAGAGAGAGACAGAGCCAGGAAGAGACAAAAAGAGAGAGACAGACAGACAGACAGACACAGAGAGAGACAGAGGCAGAGAGAGGCAGAGAGAAACAGAGAGACAGAGAGACAGAGACAGCAAGAGACAGAGAGAGACAGAGAGACAGAGAGACAGAGAGACAGAGAGACAGAGAGACAGAGAGAGAGAGAGAGAGAGAGAGAGAGAGAGAGAGAGAGAGAGAGAGAGAGAGGCAGAGAGAGGCAAAAAGAGGCAGAGACTTAGGAATGACAATAAAAAATGTTACATACTGGATAAAAAGCTAACCTCAGATACAGGAAGACCTGCAGCATACACATACTGGTTGACAAACACCAGAGTAAATCATTTAATTTCTCAATAGTAATTCAAGGCTGAAAGTTGAGGTATGGTTAGTTATTGAACTGTATTAATAAAATCTATATTAATAGATCTCCAGACCAATAAAGTCAAATTGCTCTCTGTATGTATGTATGTATATATTCATGTGTATGTATGTATTCACGACTGATGCATATATATACACACACACAAACAATGCAGATTTAGACACATTAATACATGTCTATATACAAATATGTATACATAGAAGTAGATTAAATTTGACCTCTTGAAAGTCAATGGATCTCTTGAAAAAATATCTATTAAATCTAGGTCTAGAGACAAAGTAAATAATTGAGACAATTATCATTATATATCTAAGATAAGCAAGGCAGAGTGTTTTTATCTGAGTTATCCAGGCACAGTAATCTCACTTCGGTTCTACAATTCACTTGGCAGGTGTAGACCCAAAGGACACATCTATACAATATAATAGAACAGCTGCCAATGGCGTCATTAAACATGTCACCAACTGATTGAAAGCTAAACTTTCATTCATTCATGCATGGGCTTTTTCATGACCTCTTCTTTTTTTTCCACCTTCTTTTTAGTCTTGCTCCAGGAAGAGGACCACTTTTCAGGCCCCCTTCCTTTCTGCTTACTCCACATATGGGAATTCTCTATTAGAATATAAATTATTTGAAGGTAGTATCTGATTTGCTTGCTTATATCTGAATATTTACCACTTACTCACAGTGTTTGTTATCACATATTAAGGGACTAAATGTTTTATTTCTACTTATCTATCTATCCATCTATTTCTCTAATTCTTACTTCTCTATCCATCCAACACACTCTCACACTCACACTCTCTCTCTCTCTCTCTCTCTCTCCTATGCCTTTTGGGCTGATATCTTGATTATGATAAAAAAAAGAAAGGTTTTGCGAAGCACTCCTCCCCTCACCTCAAATTTGGATAGCCACCTGAGGTCCATGTAAGGTGTACAGCAGTGAATGATTGGACCTGCAGTGCCCCCTAGGTCCCCTAGGTATAGAAAGGACATACATAATGGAACTCTTATGTAGACAGTACAGGTTGAAAGTGCATTTGGGCTCCATCCTTGGCTTATTTGACCTGCCTTTCCCTCGGGCTAAGGCCTTGCCACCCTGGTTGTTGATGAGGTAATGGTTGACTGAGTCAGCACAACTAAGACAAATAGAATCTCTGCTAAAGATTACCCACCTGGATGCTTAATCTCTATGTCAAAGCAAGAATGAGGAGATTTGGGTGAGTCTCAGAGGAGAAAAAGAAGATAGAAAAAAGGAGCGGAAAAGAGAAGAGGTATAGAGCCATCCATACATGCACACATGCCTGCATTCACACACACACACACACACACAGACACACACATACTTCTTCATAGAGTATAAATGGAAGCATTAGCATGTGCATAAATTTTAGTATAGCACACTGATGTTATTTCATTTTCTCCTTACAAAGGTCACAATTTCCCCAATTTTCACACTTGTTTCAATCCTACTCCAACCCAAATGGCATGTTTCTGAATATACCTGTGTATGTTTATGTTGATGATGGTGAAAAGGGATATCAGATCTTCTAGTAAAGAACTCTTCTTATATGTTCATATGTACATTTTCAATCTAACACTTCCATATGCAAAAATAGATAGGTATTTAGATTATATTTCTAAGCCTGTAAGGACCAACTAAGTGGTAGTGGATTGCGCACTGGCCTTGGAGTCAGAAAGACAGGAGTCCAAATCTAGCCTCAGAGATTTGACTCTTACTAGCTGGGTGACCTTGGATACAGAAGTCCTGCAGCATATACATACTGGTTGACAAACCCCAAGAGTAAGTTATTTAATTTCTCAATAGTAATTCAAGTTGGGGTACAGTTAGTTATTGAACTGTATTAATAAAGCCCATATTAATAGATCTCCAGACCAATAAAGTCTCATAAGTTGGTTTCCTCACATTCAGGGTCATCTCCAGTTGTCCTGATTCATATCTGGTCACTGGACTCAGGCGGCTCTAGAGGAGAAAATGAGGCTAGTGACTTAGCACAACTCTCCTCCACCTTCACTCAAATACAGTTCATGTGCCTGTCAAAGCATCACCTCCTCTAATGTCATGGTCTTCTTCATGACTGAAAGGCAAAAAAAACATGATGACTGACCAGCCTATATCTAAGATCTTGTAGATATTAAGATATGCTAAGAAATTCTACACTACCTCTCCCAATAGTCTGAAATTTCAGGAATAGAAAATTGGATGCTAAATACAATTTGTGGAAAGTAACTCATAAGGCAAGATTTTTTCAATCAGTAAGTGGCCAATGGACTTCATATAAATTGAGAGGCCCAAGAAGGCTGCCTTTCCAAAGAATATCTGTCTTTGAAATTCTATCAATAGAAATTCACTTAATAGGACTGTTGCATTTTTCTTTTAAAATATAAATACAAAAAATTGCCTACATACTTAAAGCTAGCTATCATTTACATCCTAGAGAAAATTAATGTTAGGTTGTTTTCCCAAATAAGGAAAGGTGGTCAACTGAGAGACTGGGAGTTTTAATGAATGAGGATGGGAAAAGCAGCCTATAGAAGGTACCAAAATAGGTCAAAGACTTTACATTTTTAAAGGATATAGAGATCCTGGGCAGCTGACTAATGAAGGTTCAAAACTGGAAGTGGGAGGTCTTCACAGTGCCTTAAACACAGTGGAAAAGACAAATTCTACCTACCTCACAGCCAGACTGACCCTATAGCCTGACTATCTCTCAGCTATACAACAAACTAATTAAAAAAAACCCTATCTGTGATTATTCTTTTCCACTTCAGTCTTTATCACTTTACAAACGCATTTAACAGGATTCAACAAAACAGGATTGGATTAAAACAAATGAACTTCATTTTTGTTGAAAGAGGTACAAGGGTCGTATGATCTTAAGCATGCCATTTCTCTTTTCTCAGACTCAGTTTCTTCATTTTAAAAAGGGGAATTGGATTAAATTCAAAATCCCTTCCAGTTTTATAAACTTATGATTGATTTTATGATACCATATATCACAGGGTTTTTTTTTTAACCTTTTAGCTTAGTTTGTCATTCTATTTACCTAGTATTATAACAGTTCCTAAATCACAGGACATAGCAACAAATTGGAAGTAGAATTGTCTAGACCTAATAGGTTGTTTATTTAAATTTGACTAAAACTCCTGCTGTGCTTTATAAACCCTAAAGTCCTATGTAAATTTTAATTATTATTACCTAATATCTCTTTGGTTCCACCAAATATCCTGTGAAATTTTGCCTAATTTCTTTTGTTATTGTTACTGAAATAACAATGTCCTGAAACTGAACCTAAAAAATCTACATTTGAATCATCACTCATCCGCTTCCCACTACTGGCTCTGACCTCTGATGAAATCCAATGATGCCTTGGTGAAATTGGACCAGGGGAGACAGAGATTCAAACACTATCTCTGACACTAACTTCCTATGTGACCATGGCCACAGAGTCATCTAATCTCTGCAAGCCTTAATTCTTCTGCCCATAATGATGTTTTAGCATTTAGATAGGAAAGGAACATGGAATGAGGTTTGGACTTTGATTAGAATCCTGCCTCTCTACTTACTACATTGTGACCTTGGGAAAATTGCTGTACCTCTCAGGATTCAATTTTGGCAACTAGGAAAGTAGAAAGTTAAACTAAATTATAAGATCCTTTCTGGCAAATGATCCTAAGAAGACTATCTTTTCTCAATTTCATTACCTCAATAGGTTGCCAAGGGGATTTTACATATCTAACTATTTGAATGTCTATGTAAATATGTGTATATGTATGGAGAGAGAAACAGAGATGCAGAGAAGCAGAGACTAACTAAATTCAGTTCTCACCTCCCTTTCATGATCCCCCTCATCTGAAAATGGTTGCTCCTTAATCAGATTTTCCTAGCATTCTCACCTGGTTCTCATTTTCTTGTATTTTACTTAGCTGTGTACCTGTCTCCCAACTATTGACAATTTACAGCTAAGTTATAAAAATATTGAAAGCAAGGCTTATGTTATTTTTCAGCTTTGTATTTCCCTCACAGGACCTTGTACATAGTAGATACTCCCCCCCCATGTATTTTTATTTATTTCATTAAATGTTTCTCAATTACATGCAAAAGTTTTAACATTTGTTTTTTTTAATTCCCTTCCTCCTTTGTTTCTTCCCCTCAAGAAGGCAAGTGATTTCATAGAGATCATACATGTGAAGTCATGAAAGCCACAATTCCATATTTGCAAAGTTTCAAAAGAAAACAGAGAAAAATTTAAAAAATAAGAAAGTTTAAAAAGTATACTGTGATCTTTCTGACTCTATGAGTTCATTCTCTGGAATTGGATAATTTTTCATTATAAGTCCATTGAAATTGTCTTAGATCATTGTATTGATCTGAAGAGCTAAGTCATTCCCAGTTGATGGTAGAACAATATTGGTGTTACTGTGCAAAGTGTTCTGGTTCTGTTCACTTCACTTTGCATCAGTTCCCATAAGTCTTCCCAGGCTTTTCTGAAACCATCCTGCTCATCATTTCTTTTAACATAGTAGTGTTCTATCACAATCATATATCACAATTTGTTTAATTGGTTGGCATCCACTCAATTTTCACTTCTTTGCCCTCAACATAGTAGATACTTAATACATTTCAAATTTTAAGGTAAGCCTACACAATGAGATAAAGTGAATATGACTTCAGAGGAAGCATAAAATAATGAAAAGAATAAATTTGGAGTCAAAGGACTTCAGTTTAAATGTGGTACTTGAGTAACCCTGAACAGGTATCCAGTTCTCTGTACCTCATCTTCATTTTTAAAATCAAAATAACAAATTATATGAGTTTAAATATCAATCATTCATTATTTAGGAACCTTCTATTTGCTATTGCACTGGAAATACAAAGACAAAAATTAAACACAACCTGTCTTCAAGAAGCTTATTTTCTCTTCAAGGAAACAATATGGATACCCATAAGTATCTACACAACAAATGTGTATACATAAGGAAAATATAGAAATATATATATGTAAATTAATATACAAATATAAATAAAAGGAAATTTGGTGGGAATGACCTGAAGGAATTCAGAATGGTTTCCTGTAGGAGGTGGTATTTTAGCATAGTTTTGAAGGACATTAGAGCTTTTAAGAGGTTGATGTGAGAATGAAGTACATTATATGGAGGAAACACAGTACAAAGGTAAAGGGAGAGGCGATAAAAAGACAAGTATAGGCAGCAGCAAGAAGCCACTGGGCTGGACTATATATAGCATGTGAAGGGGAGTATTGCCCAGTAGTCTCATAAAGTAAGTGGGACCAAGGTTGTAAAAGACTTTACATATTGCATTTTGTAATTGATGCTAAAGGAAATGAAGACACTGGAATTTATTGAGAAAATGAAGAGACATGTTTAAAACTGCATGTTAGCACTATCAATTTGAAAGTTACATGGAAGATGATTTAGAACATGGGGGTCCAACCTTTGGGCTCTGCTGGACCACATCACCCAAACAAAAATTTATCAATAACCTCATATAAAATTTAATATTTATTTATGACTACAATACAATCCATATTGCCAATGAGTATCATAATAAAATATCATATTGTTACATCAATGGTCTTAGCTGCATGCAGTTCACAGGTCACAGGACGGACACATCTCATTTAGATAAAGGAGAAAAACACATCATTGTAATTCCTGATCCTAGGAAGACTCCCTCTTCTTATTTCCACAATCTTATTTCCTTTTATACAATAACAATTCAGACATTCAGATAGCACTATTGTCAAAAAGAAAACTGTTAAATATGTACCTTCAAAGGAATAATATATTAGTCTTTCATTTATTAACTAAATTTGTTTTTTCTTAAATGGTGTTGACAATTTATAGTTGTCTTTGGAAAATCATTTTGATAATGATCCAACTATCATGAGATATTCTAGAACCTTTTTATTTTATGTCTGCTAAAAAGAAAAGAAAGTTGTTATCCAGGAAAATTTCCAGACTGCCATAAAAGTGAAGATATTGCTGCCAAGAAATATCAGCAATAAAATCTCCTCTAACAGCTTCTTACCTTTATGTATCTGTAAAGTACCCCTTTTTTAAAAGTAGGTAAGACAATCAATCATTGCTTCTAAAGCTAATTGCAAATGTTTAGTACTGATGTTAAATAATATAAAAATATGAAATTAAGTGTGTGGCTTTCCACAGACAGTCTGGTCTAGTGGAAAGCATCTGGGGATACAGCTGGTATTCAGGGGACCTACATGCTATTCATTTCTAGGCCTACTTCTTCCTTGGTCACCAATTTACTGTTTGAGTTCATTGGATTCTTTTAGGACTTCCCTTCTTTCATTTAATAAAGTTTAATTTTTAACTTTTTTATGACTCTTTATCCCCCCCCTCTTCCCCTCTGCCTCAAAATCTCTCCTCCATCAATAATTCAAAAAGCATTTTTATGTATCCAATGTATGTCATACATTGAACTGGACATTGGGGCTGCAAAAGCAAAAAATGAAATAATTCCCAATCTCAAGAAGATTATGTCTTATAATAGTCTTTACCTGCAACCACCACTCTTAAACCCTCCCTTTTAACAAAATTAAGTTTAGCAAAATGAACCAACAAAACAACTAGAGCTGACAGAAGAGGCAATATTCAAGTCAATCCTATCCAATAACCATTTGTTAAATATCTATTATATTCCAGAAACCTTATCTGGAGATTCAGATCTAACCTCAGGCAGTTTTCATTTTACTAAGGAGGAAAAATATAGAAATAGAAAAATAAAGAATATATCAAAAATAAATACAAAGTAATTATATTAGTGAGGGAAATACTTAGAAATGGGTAAAGCTGAAGAATGGTCTCAGGTCAGAAATATCCCTTGAACTGAACCTTGAATGGAAATAGGATCCCAAGGAGAGTGACCAAACCTTCATAACTCCATTTGGGATTTTCTTGGTAATCATACTGAAGTGGTTGGCCATTTCCTCCTCCAGTTTATTTTACAGATGAGGAACTGAGGCAAAAAGAGTTAAGTGACTTATCTAAGGTCAAAAGCCAGTAAGGGTCTGAAGTCAGATTTTAACTCAGGTTTTCCTTACTCTCCATTGTGAGATCTAGCTGCTCATGGGATAAAGGCATACATAGATTAGTCCTTTTTGGGATATAAAGTAAGAAAGAGTAAGATGTAAACATGTCAGAAAATATAGATTGAATGTGCTTTGTAACTGGCTGTATTTTGTCCTAGAGGCAATGGATATAATAACTACAACGTCTTAAGAAGAGACACAATGGTGGTAGTCCTATAATATATGGAGAATGGTGGGAAAGGGGAAGGTTAGGAGACTGTGAGAACAACTTGGAAACTATTGCATAATTCAGGTAAAAAGTGACAAAGTTCTGAACTAAAATGGTGGCCATGGGAGGAGAGAAAAGTAACATTTTTGAGAGTTGTTGTGATTGAATTTATAAGAATTAGCTATTGAGGGAATAGGAAAAGGGAAGAATAAGGATGATATGAGTTTGTAAACCTGGATGACTGAATCGGATGCCAGTGCTCTTGACAGAAAAAAAATGGTAGATTTCAGAGGAAAGATAATGAAATTTTCTTTACAAATGGTGACTAAGAGACGGATGATTCATATAGTCAGAGAAGTCCTATAGGCAATTGGTGATATAAATTTTGGAATTATCTAGAGAAAGATGACAACTGATCATATAAGAGTTGATCGGATCATCAAGTCATTGGAAGGAGCAGTGAATTTAGCATAAGAAGACATCCTCTCAAATTCTGACTTTGCTACTTACTACCTATATGACTTAAAGGGATTTATTTTCTCTGGGCCTCAATTTTACTCATCTGTAAAACGAAAAGTTCAATTTGATAAACTTTAACATCTCTTTCAACTCCAAATATATGATTAACTGTATGACTCACTAAAAGGGTAATTCCCCCCCCCCCCATCATTGCCTATCTCTCTACAAAGAAAAAAAGACTTCTTTCTCGGCAGTTCAAGACTAAGATCAGGTATTACAATTAATCTGAATTCAACTGCCTTTAATTGTCATTTATGTTTATATAATACCCCTTCTAGGCTATTCCCCTAGCTTTAACTCATATTGAAAGGTTGCTTTCCAGTGGGTGGCTACTCCCTCAGATTTTAGAAGTAACATACATTTAACAACATAGCTCTAAATCCCCCACTGGTGTACTTTCCATTTAGTCCTTCCCATTACTTCTTAGCAAGGGCATTTACTAGGATGATATAGTAAGAAACACTTCTCCCACAAAGCTAAAGTAAAAGCATTTTGCATCAAATTCATACTATATCAGTGAGAAGAGCAGGCATAAACCTAAATTACAATCAATGGCGGTGAAATCCATACCTACAAGTCATTTAGCAAAGATAGCTTAGAATTCCTGGAATTGAAGTCCTAGAATTTGTCCCTCTCTTTGTGCATTCCTCTAAAAACTTTCTCTTATGTAAAACAATTCTTTTAGGTAGGTTGCCTGCTTGTACTCCCAAAATATTCCCCTCTTTTGGTTCTTTAGTCTGCTCTCTTCTTTACTGCCAGGGATCATCCTTCTTGAAATAAGGGTCCCTCCAATGACTGCTTCTCTATATCTACATTAGTCTGAAACATATGTGTCTTCTCGGTGTGGGATAAAAATATCTCAAGTGCTGTAAGTCAAAAAGATTTAGAGTTCTTCCCAATCCCCCATTTTCTCTGATATAGATGTATAAATTTCTTATGAAATTGCACCTCAATTTTGAAATCTCAAACTGGCAAAATTCCAGTGGCATTATTCCCTTCTTGACTGAATCAGAAAACTCTTTTTTACCTCATTAGAGATGGGCATTGATGTATCTTTTACTAAATATTTTGAGTTCAAATCTGGTCTCAGTCACTTGGGCAGCAAATTACAGCAAAACCTGCTTGCCTCAGGTTCCTTATCTGTAAAATGAATTGGTGAAGAAAATGTCAAAACATTTGAGTGTCTTTGCCAAGAAAATCCTAAATAGAGCCATGAAGAGTCAGACAAGGCTAAAAAACAAATGAACATCAATACCTTGTAATTATATTTGGGATCTTCAGTAACTTTATCAACTAAAGTGGGAAGAAAATCCTTAAATTTGAATTTAGTCATACAACATTTTATATACTTGATTAAGTTTATTTTATTATTCATCAGTTCAAAAATACCTCCCAATATTTCACTTAGTTTACCATTTAAATAATTGCTTATATTGGACAGAAATTTGTTACATGATCTTTTAATAAATTATTAAATCTGTCTATACCTGGGTTTCTTCATCTGTGAAGAATAAGTGACACTTATTCTATATGCATGAAAGGGTTTTTGAAGTGACAAATGAGAGGGTCAGAATGAGGAATGGAACAACTTTATCCAAGTGAAACCAGGATATGAATCCCAGCTCCACTCCATCACCTTATCACCTTGAGAAATTGATTCAAATGACACAACCATTTAATGATATCAAAGTGAATAAAAACACATCTTATTTATGCCTCATAAGCTTTGAAGAGGCTAAAGTTCCCATGGTTATCCAACATAGAAATTTGAGAGATGGGATACAAACCTAGGTTTTTCTGACCTCAAACTGAACATTTTATCTACCATATCGTGCCATCTCTCTAGACCTCAGGTTTCTCATCTCAAAAAGAAGGGAGTTGGATTACAGCATAGTATCTCTAAAGCTTTGACCAGTTTTAAAAGATTTCAGAATATTCTGAAAAAATAATTTAGATTAATATGAAAAGTGTTATTGAATATTTCTCCAGGACAAAATATCTTTTTAATAACAGCATTTTACTAGTATTACATCACTGAGTTATAAAATGCTAAGACTTTTAACAATGAAAATTGAGAAGAAATCAAAAGACAATGGAGAATTAAGAGGTGAGTGTGAATGCTACCTATAACAAGTAAGGAATTATAAAGAAAAAATAAATGAAATGACATGATAAAAAAAGAGTCTGCTGTTGGGTTGATCATGTGGTAAGAGTGAGGGATTGAATTGAACAATTGAACTATGTATGTTCTCCAATGCTATCTTCATGTGGTCAAGATAAAACACTGGGGAGCTAGATAAGAAAAGATGAATCATCCAGCCATTAACTCTCTCTTGAGCTCCAGTTTTCCATCTCCATATGTCTATTAGATATCTGAAACTGGATTTCTTATAGATATTTTTTTAAAAATCCAAAATTTAACACATTATCTTCTCTTTTTTTTGCAAGGCAAATGGGGTTAAGTGGTTTGCCTAAGGCCACACAGCTAGGTAATTATTAAGTGTCTGAGGTCAGATTTGAACTCAGCTACTCCTGACTCCAGGGCTGGTTCTCTATCTACTGCGCCACCTAGCTGCCCCTCATTATGTTCTCCAGTTTGATCTCAACCCTCCCATGTGCCAAACTACACCATCATTCCAATTACCTGGCTTACAAAATCTAGGTATTATCTTCAACTCCTTAGGCATCCACAGAGACAACTTGTTGCCAAGTTCTGTCAATTCTACCTTTTCCTATCAAATATGTTTCCTTCTTTCCTCTGATAATGAAGCTACTGTGGTGTCAAACCTCATCACTGAGTACCTAAATTATTGCAATATACTTTTGGTCTATGTTATGAAAGGTCAGGTCTTACCATATTATCATTACTACCACCGCACCCCCCCCTTCCATAAATACCAGTGTTTCCCTATTTCTCGTAGGATAAAACATTCAATCCTCTATTTAGTATTTAAACCTACTTCCTAAATGTTTTTATACCTTACTCCTTTCCAAATACTCTACAGTAAAGACATACTACCTAGAGTGTTCTTCCTTACACCAGAATCTCTATTTTCTGATTGTGCATTTTGAGTGACTGTCCCCTAAGTCTGAAATTTTCTTTGTTATCATTATTGACTCTTGGCTTCCATCAAGTCACAACTAAAATCCAATCTTCTGCAGGAAATTTAGGGGGGAGCTGGGAGTGCAGTGGATAGAGTTTCAGGCCTGAAATCAGGGAGATTCAACTTCTTAAGTTCAAAAATGGCTCCAGACACTCATTAGTTTTATGATCCTAGATAAGTCACTTAACCTGGTTCATCTCAGTTTCCTCATCTGCAAAATGACTCTGAAATCTTTATTAAGAAAACTTCAAATGTCATCACAAAGAGTCAGGCATGACTGAACAACAATAGGAAACTTTGTTAACTTTATCCAATTTATTCATCATATGTCCTGGATATACATAACTGTTAGCATGTTATTTCTCTGTCAGTCAACAAACATATAGGCATTGTGCTACACCCTGGGGAGACAGAAAAAAAAGAAAAACAGACCCTGTGCTAAAGGAGTTTAGAGTCTAATGAAAGAGATTGCAGAGTAAGAGGGGAAATTTGTAAGAGAGGACAGTTTGGGGGAAAAGATAATGATATTTTGGATATGTTGAGTTTTAGATATCTATGAAACATCTAATCTGAAATATTCAATAGGCAATTAAAGATCCAAGTCTGGAGGATAGAAGAGAGTTTAGGGTTAGATAGCAAATCTGAGAATCATCAACATAGAAATACAAATCAAAGAGGACAAAGGAGAGTCAAAGGGAATTCACCATGAGATTAGAGAAGGAAGGGAACAGAATAGTCAGTACAAGGATTTCTCTCTTATTTTTCCATGAATTACCTGACAACAGAGACTTTCTTTTGACTTTTTTATTTCCTTAATATTTAGCACAGTGCCAAATATATAATAGAAGCTTAATAAATGTTTGTTGATTGGTGCTTGGTAAATGCTGATTGACTGGAACTTAATAAATGTTTGCTGATTGGCTAACCAGAAGTGGAAACAAAAAGTATGCTCGTATAATTCATTCTCTGTTCCAATAGCTGCTTTCTTTCACATTTGTGTTTTTTTCCTTTGCAATCAACTCACTTTTCTTCCTTTTTACAGGGCATGCTTTGCTTTTTAAAGCCTGGTAGAGCAAGTGATTGATGTTATGGAGTGGGAGGAGAGAAGATGGTGCAAGTTATTTTATGGAATGGAAACTTTTATCTGACTGTACTCCTTGAATCCTGCTATTCTTAGCCCCTGTTATTTTATTTTCATGAGTTTCTGAATTTGGAATTAGGTACCAGATCTCCACAGTCTAATCCTTGTGCTTCTCCTTTGATCAGTTGTTCTAAGATTACTTCAACTTATATCAGCTTCCACTGATCAAATAGCCTCCTGTCTCTCTCTCTTTCCTCTTTAACTTAAGCAGTAAGTTAAGTACAGTAATAGTTCAAGGATGCTAGTCAACTTTTTTTATTATCATTAAAAACTTAGAAACTAAACTGTGCTTTTAGAATCAAAGGCTGGGGGCAGCTAGGTGGCCCAGTGAATAGAGCACTGGCCCTGGAGTCAGAAGTACCTGAGTTCAAATCCCACCTCAGACATTAGCTATGTGGCCTTGGGCAAGCCAGTTAACCTCATTGCCTTGCAAAAAAAATAAACCTAATTAAAAATAAAAAATCTAATAAAGAGGCAGCTAGGTGGTCCAGTGGATAGAGCACTGACCCTGGAGTCAGGAGGACCTGAGTTCAAATCCAACCTCAGACACTTAATTATTGCTTAGCTGTGTGATCTTGGGCAAGACACGCAATCCCACTGCCATAAATAAAAAAATAATAAAAAAGAAATAAAAGCTGATCTTTCCTAGTGTGCAGAGAAACAAATTAAAGTGAACCAACAGGCCCAAAATCCCAAGAATATCTAGTTTCTTCTCTTGAGAAAGGGGACAGATCGGAAAGAATCTATCACCATTTTCTCATGCTCTTCACCTTCAGGTCAGACCCATAATAATAATCACTACCAACCCAAGATCCCTGTCCATTTTCCACAGCCACATGACACACTTTCAATCTTCAATTCCTGCTTTGGTCTCTGATTGCTTTCCTCTCTCACATCTACTTGCT
This sequence comes from Macrotis lagotis, assembly GCF_037893015.1. NCBI lineage: Eukaryota > Metazoa > Chordata > Mammalia > Peramelemorphia > Peramelidae > Macrotis > Macrotis lagotis. Next base: position 67,037,018 of record NC_133663.1, read on the forward strand.
ACAAAGTCATCTATTTCCATAAATGGTGGATTAGGGGAGGATAAGCCAGTGAGTCAAGGTCAGTCCATTTGTCCAGTAATAGCAGGTAGCTCCTCTCAGTGTTCTTTCATCACTCCTGTGGACATAGCTGAAAGGTCTATTATATTGATAATGTCATGACAAAAATGAGGAAAGTTCTAGCATGTAGCTCAATGAGTGAACCTCCTGGTGGGTCTCAGAGATAGATAAAAGTCATTTGGGATGATATTTCATAACCATCTATTAAATACCTACTATATGTCAAACATCATGCTGAGTATTAAGAATATAAAAACAGAAGGAGAAAAAGGAGAAGGAAGAAGGAGGAGGAGGTGAAGAAGGAGCAGAAAAGGAAAATAATAAGAAAAGAAAGAGGAAGAAGAGGAGGAGGAGAAGGAAGAAGAAGAAGAAGAAGAGGAAAAAGAAGAGAGGAAGAGAAGAAGCACAAAAAGAAGAACAGGAAGAGGAGGAGAAGAAGGAAGAAAAGAAGAGTAATCCTTTTCCAAGACTGGACACTAATAAATGTTTACTATTTGATTGGCAGATATACAGATAGGGAAATGTGCAAAACACCTATAAAGCAGGCACAAGGTGATCTCAGACTGGGAAACCAATACCAACATCTGGTGACTGGGAAAGGTTTCCTACAGAGGATAATGCTTGAAATAAGCCTGAAGGAAACCAGAGATTCTGAGAAATGATGTGCATCACTGGGAGAAACCTCCTGCTCAATGAGATTCTTAAATATGTGAAGATGCAGTGGATTATCTCTATTTGAGTAAAAGAGTGAGATGTTCAAGCTAATGGGGCTGAGCAGTCATTGAATTCACGATGAAACCAGGCATCTCTAGAAGCAGAGTGAGCTGCTTCTTGTGTGGGCTCTATATTCCAGTATCAGTTAGAGCAGAGGTTCACTTTGGAAACCAGCTTAAGACACAATTGGGAAATATTTAACAAGATAGAAATATAATACAACCTAGAAAAGGCTAAACTGTGGTTTTCGAAGCCAGTATATGACCCACAGTGTTCTTGATTTCCAGATTAGTGGTTCATTTCTATTTGAGTTTGACATCATGAGTCTGATGAACATTATCATTGATGGCAGAGTTCTGTCCTCAAGGCTGAGAAGGCAGGAACATAAACCATCCACCCATGATAATACTTTGCCCTGGGTCCTGCTTTTTCAACAATCCTACAAAAATGTCATCTGAGAGGGAAAAAAAAAGACAAAATAAAGAAAGGTGAGTACTAGCACCCATGCTATCCATAGAAATGACATGAATATCATGAAATAAATGTGTCTAATGACCCCCATGCTAGTCCATTCAGGAGCATTTCTGCCTGGTTCTGAAAACATGAGGGAAAATAAGGCCTAAGGAGATCAGGGGAGGGACAGAGTTATTGCTCTGGTCCAGACTTTGAGGACCATGACCCACTTCCTGACCAGAAAACACTCAGCACCACACCCAACAGAACAAAAGTCCCAGATGCCTGCAAAGCTGCCCAAATACAAAGCCCTCTCCATTCTTCCCTTCCTCAGCCACTCACTAACTCACCAGAACCTTTCACACCTAGTTTCCCAGATGCGCAAGTTCCCTTGGTTATGGAACAGGGAACATGCAGCCGGATACAGAGGGTCTCTGCAGATGAGCTTAAGGGCTGGCCAAATTCATGCATACTGATACATGAATGCCACAGACTGCCTGCTATCAGCTTTCATCCAGGAGATGAGCTGAGCCAAAGAAGTTAGGAAATCAAGAGATCTTTGAAATAACTTGCCATGGATGGGTTGAAATAACCACTGCCGCAAGATTCATTGGATTTTTTCCTGGAACAAAGTTGGAAATCACTCAGAGGGCAATAAATGCTGAGATCCATCTGTGCTCTGCCAAAACTTTAGACAAGAAGCCAATAAGGCAATTTTGACCTCACTTGCTTGGACGGTTTCTCTTAAACAATAGAGCCATACGAAAATGCAATTGGCTTGCTTTAAACTATTTCATTTTGGACAGGGTTATTAACTTATATGAAGCATTAAAGTTTCAAATGAAAGTCAACTTTTTCAAAGAAAGGGGTACACAGCTTGTACCCCCTCATCAGTGTTTATAGAACAATAGCAGAAAAGCCTCCCCCTTCTATAACCAATGAATTCAATAAGCATTTTTAAGCACCTACTATGTGTCAAACATTGTAATAGATCCTGGGGGAAGGGAGGGGAGTACTACACACATGAAATAGTCTCTGACCTCAAGGAACTAAGATAATGGTAGATAAATAACATGTGCTGACTACAATGATCTAAACAGAAAATAGCTTGAAATAACTTTAGAATTCTGATCAGTGCAGTGATCAAACATGATTGCAGGTTTCTTGGTAGAGAAGTAATAGAATACAAGTTAAAAACAGGCTTGCATTCATAGATGTGGCCAATATGCATCTGTCATTGACATCATCATCATCATTGTTGTTTTTAATGTAAACAAGGAAGAGCTATCTAGAGAGTGGACTCTAGGAAGATGAAAAAAGAAAAAGACAGAGAAGTAAACGAATGAAGGAAGGAAAGAAGGAAGGAATGAAGGAAGGAAGGAAGGAAGGAAGGAAGGAAGGAAGGAAGGAAGGAAGGAAGGAAGAGAGATAGAGATAGAGATAGAGATAGAGATAGAGAAAGAAAGAAAGAAAGAAAGAAAGAAAGAAAGAAAGAAAGAGAGGAAGGAAGAAAAAAGGGAGGGAGGAATAAAGAAGGGAGAGAGGGAGGGGAAGGAGGGAGGGAAGGAGGGAGGGAGGGAGGGAGGAAGGAAGGAAGGAAAAAAGGAAGGAAAAAAGGAAGGAAAGAAGGAATTTTTTTCACCCTCCCTTCCTTCCCCCCCCAAAAAAAACAAGCAATCTGATATAGGTTATAAATGGATAATCATGTTAAACATATTTCCACATTAGTAATGCTGCAAAAGAAAAATCAGAACAAAAGGGGAAAACCACAAGAAAGAAAAAACAAAAAAAATTTTAAAAATGAAAGTAGTATGCTTTGAACTGCATCTATGGGGAAAACAGCTCTATAATTCTTTTTCTGCGTGTTCCTTTTTTTAATACTGTGAATGAGGCAGGACAAATGAAAAGATGTTTTTATATACAGATGAAAAAGTAAGTGTTAGAAGGAAATTCAAAAAATTCATTCATTAAAAAAAATACTTATTGAAACATTTAATCATTACTAATCAATAACTCTAGGAATAAAGAAATTACAGATGTTACATGAGTTGAAATCTGTTAGAATCTGACAAGGAAAGAAAATGACTAAAATTGAGGAAACTAGTAAGAATATTTTCCATCTATTAATTCAATGCTAACTGGGAATTTATAAAACATTCAAAAGTCTAAAAATATAAAACACTTCAAATACTCAGCCTTTCCTCCTTCCTGGAGGCTCTCTACTTTCCAAGGTGAGTCCTGAGGTATCTATGATCTAACTTTTCCCATGAGTGGGGGGGGGGTACTGAATCAATATGTATCTTAATAGATTTTTACTTCATTCTTGGGTTGAAGAAATTGTGAAAATTCTTTCTTGATTCAAATTCTTATAGAATTACAAAGAAGTAGATTTATTTCTTCTGAAAACTTCTGTAGTACTGCAAAAAAGTAGGTGATGTAGTAGCCACAGAGAAATTGGGGAAGAGTAAAAACTATTGATGGATCTTTAATCACTTTGTTGGGCATTTACAAGGACACTTTCAAAAATTATACCATTTGTGTAATTTCATTAGTTCTTTTGTAGAAATCTGATAAGAGTAATTTATATGATATAGACAGAAAGTTCAGATATTCCATTAGCAACACTATGAAATCAAGAAAAAAAGTGAAATCTTCCAATAAGGAAGATCCCTGGACCCAATTTACTGAACGAATCCCTGGACCAGATTTATAGGAGAACGTGAACAAAAATAATGGGCTTGGAACTGTATCACTGGAGGAAATCCTCAAGTGAAAAAGTAAACAGATCCATTTTCATTAGGTTTGAGCATGTTTACCTGCAATAAAGTGGAGTGATACTCTTGGTCATTTACTTCTTTGACCTGAGCAGTCTTCATTGCCCCTCATAACTGGAATAGAGAAAAATCTATGAAAGGATCACAATCTTCTGCTCAGTCCCCACCCCACAATAATCAATTAATCTGAATGGTTAGGGCTGAAGATGCTGGATCAAGTATCAAATGATTCTATTGTCCTACTGTATTTATTCATTGGGCATCTTCATTTATGTTCACTCTGTGAGGTAGTTTTAAATGAAGAATAATAAAATGTATTTTCTACCCTCAAAGCACTAATCAAACAAGATCATTCCACATACCATGAAAGTATCCTATTTTCCATCAGCATAGTATCATGAAATACACACCACATTTGGATTCAAAAGGTCTGTATGGGTCTCATTCACAATATACAAAATTCTTGATTATATGACCATGAACAAAGTTATGACCTTGTGTCCAAGGTTGTCCTCTTTGGGCTTAATTTTCATCATCTGTAAAATGAAGGGTTTAGACAAATAACCTTCAAAATGCCTTCTGGTTTGAAAGTTTATGACCCTTTGCTCATGATTGTCCTATTAAATCCTAACTATCTTGTTAGGGCCTCACTAAAATGCTCTATTCTGAATTCTTCCCTAATCCTCTTAGCTTGAGCTAATCTTTTTCAGTTCTGAATTCTCAGAGAATTTTGTTTATTTATTTCTTAACACATGGAAAGGTATTCTTCTTTGTACTGTAGTTATTTTGGTCCATCTCTTCACGTACTCTTCTAGGCACTAAGGCTTTTCAAGATAAAGGATAATGTCATCTTTTACCTTCTTAGCTAGCTCAGTATCTCACAAATAGACACACACATACATATTTACATATCCATATACAAACTCACATACATATCTAGGCATATATACACATGTATGTCTATTCATTGTCTATGTGTTTGCATGTTTATATACACATGCATAAGTACATTGTGTATATTTATGCTCATTTTCTTTATAGTTATACTCATGTTTAGTTATATTTGTTTATTTATATTACCCTCATATTTATTTATATATATTTGCTTAAAGCTTCACTCATATTTATGTCTACTCATTTATTTATATATATTTACACATATGTATTTTATTTCATATATTTCAATACACCATATCTGTATGGCATATATATGTGTGTGTGTGTGTGTTCATATATGCATGTGTATATGTATATTGAGGATTTAGTTAAAATTGAAATCCAAGGTGGACAATAGAAACTTCCAGTTACTTTATCTCAGTGAAACTTAAACTTCTACATATTCTTTGGTGCCTCTTAATCTGCTGTGGTTACCTTTCTCCTAGGAGACTTTCTCCAGACCTTCCTAATATCCAGTCATTTCCTTCTTCCCTTTCAAAGCCTACTCTCTCCTTCTGAGATTCATTTTGACTAGGACTCCTTTTCTACCAGGGTTGTGGCAATCAGCCTTATCATTGCCACATTGCCCCCCAGACAAGACTTTGCTGGAATCAGAGCCTACTATTACATTCACTGTGAACATTTGCATCTCAGAAATCCACAAACTACAAATGTGGACTTGATTGATTGTTTTATTGTCTAAAGAAGACTTCAAAAAGTGAGGAAGAAAACGTAAATATTGCCGATTAAATTTAAAAGTGTATTATGAAGCTGTTGGTTAAATATATACCAATATATCCTTTCCTATCAAACCCTAAGCAAAAATTAGTAATCCCAAAAAATAATATTTAATAGGTGCTCCTTAAAAGGATTGCACTGGGCTAGGATATATTATAAGAGGATACAGAGTATTTGTTATTTCCTTATCTTTCCTATCTTGGTTTTACTTACCTTCAAAAAATTTTAAAATGCCTTTTGTTGTTGCTGAGTTGTTCTCAGGTATGTCCAATTCCTCATGACCCCATTGGGGATTTTCTTAGCAAAGATAATTGCAATGATTGTTATTTCCTCCTCTATATTATTTGGTAGATAAAGAAACTGAGACAAAAATGGTTAAATGGCTTGACCAGGGTCATACAGCTAGTGTCTGAGGACAGATTTGAACTCAGGAAGATGAATCTTCCTGGTAGTTTCCTGGTGATCTAATAGTATAAAATGATTAACCCACATGGATTCAACATTCTAGTGGAAGCTAACCTAATAGAACCAAGGGAGGCTATCCACCCAAGCTAAGAGCTACAATACTCTTTTTGAATGACCTTTCTATACTACAGTGGAGTAAACCTCGTTTTCTTAATTGTTCAATGACTTACCAAGTGTCACCTTATTGCTTTCTATTATTAAACCTAAATTAGCAGGTTGACTTTAATCAAACTTTTCTATCGTACTTCTTTTTTAGAATCCTTTAATATCATTAGCATGTTCTATGCCAATGACTCACCCACTGTGAGCTTAAAAACCCATTACTGGAAGTGAGTAGAGGGAATGAGTTACTCCAATGGGTCTCTGAATTCATATGTATACCAACCATTGCTCCTTGTAATTTTGAGAGGAAGCATTTTGCAGAGGATAGAGAACTAGACCTGAATATGATTTAAGTTTGAGACTTGCTTTCAGTGTTTAATAAATATGAAACCCTGTACAATTCTTTTTTTTTAGGTTTTTTTTTTGTTTGTTTGTTTGTTTTTTTTTTTTGCAATGCAATGGGGTTAAGTGGCTTGCCCAAGGCCACACAGCTAGGTAATTAAGTGTCTGAGGTCATATTTGAACTCAGGTACTCCTGATTCCAAGGCCAGTGCTCTATCCACTGTGCCACCTAGCCACCCCCCTGGACAATTCTTTATACCTTTCAGTGTCTCCATTATCTATAAGAAAGCAATAGCCAATTACCTTTAATTTAAAAAAATGTTATCTTAGTATGTAATTTTGTGATCTCTTCTATTTTGTTTCTTCCTTAAGGATATGATTTCTCTCTCATCACGTTCAAGTTGGATCAATGCATAACATGTAAACAATGTAAAGACTAACAGGCTGCTTTCTGTCAGGGGGGAAGTGAGATTGGGGGGAAAATTGTAAAGTTCAAAAATAAATAAATATTTTTTTTAAAAAAGACAGCAGTAGTCATATCTGCAGAACTTACCTCAATATGAGTCCTTTTGGGGCTGAACTCAGATCATATGCAACTTTGAAAATTTTTAAATATAATATGCAAGTCAGCTATTAAATTTTCACAATTAACAGCTACCAAATATTACTATGCAAAGAACCAGTTAAATTTTTTTGATTGATGTTAAGAAGGGGTCATCATACTCAAAAAGTTCAGAACCACAATTCTAGCCTTATCCTGTTCTCTGGTCCTAAATCTTAAAATCCTTATTTCCCAGAGACCCCTCATCCCTTTCATAAATAAAGTCCATATAATAGACACAAGAGAATATGTCCATATACCACATTTACTAGTGTATAATATCTGGATCTAGGAATGAAAATAACCACCAACCTAAGTCCCCTTAGATTCTCACAAAGAAATTCCTAACAGGTAAACTGCTTTCAGAAACAACCAGAGACCACCAGTTAACTAAAAAGTCAGTGGACAAAAGAAGAGACAGAACAGGTCAGGATGAGATTCTATTGAATGACATCCTGAGCATTCTGGAAAAAATTTTAGTTGACTAAAAGGCTAAAGGATGGTGATAGATTGAGGAAATGTGGCACAGAAAAAGGAAACGGTAAAGAGAAAGGCCCCAAAATAAGCTTTGCCTACATCAGTTTTACCAGGGAAAGTTATTTAAAGCTCAAGAGTAAATAACATCATAAGCAGAAAATAGTATTAAATAATCCTAGGGCAAGATCAATAGTGTTGTTGCTGCTGCAAGAGATGAGATTTCATTGATCAGAAAATTCTCAGTATGGAAACTCCCATCAATGAAAATTAGAAACTCACTCCAACTTGCAGTGTAAAGAGCTTGGTGTTTAGAGGGTGGATGAACAGTAAATAGTGAGAAATTAAATGACATCCAAGCCCACATAATACTTTTGAGAGACCCTATTTGAACCCAAGTCTTCCTGAATCCAAGAGCAGACTTCAATTCACTATATCCTATTTCCTGAAAATATAATGCTAACTAATAAAAAAAAAATCTATTCCCCTTCCCTCAAGAAGTTTTCACATTCTGAACTAACATTGCTGTAAGTCATTATTCATCTTAACCTGATGCCCTATTCCCATCCCCCCTACCCACCTCCCTAGCTACATGGTCTTCAGAATACACAAGCACATGTATTCATACTTGTGTGCATATATGTTCACACATATGTGAACACACATAGACAAACTTCATTTGTGCAATAATAACATTTCATTTCACAACCACAAAGAGATTTTTGACTCTCTATAAAGCAGCATCTTAATTTGTCTTGAATCCTGCCTCTAGCATATTTAACCTTGATAAGAAGAAACTGAACCCAGTTTAATGATCAGTTCAGTAGTTACCCTGTTGCTGACACTCAAGTGTTCTATAAGCATGGTTAAATTTCAGGCTGCCAGCCTGGGGAACACTCTCAGACCAAGAGTCAACAGTTAATTTTCTTTTCATATAGTAAAAAAGAAGTCACAATTAAAGTAAATCCCAATTTAGAAAATGCCATTCTTGGAATTCCAACCTACTCTTTTTTTAAATGCTTGTTGGCAAAGGTAAGGCTCCATATTTCCAGGGTGACTGCAGCTTTCCTCCACAGATCCTTGAGTTTCCAGTAGTTTGGTTCTTCTGGTCTGTTCACTTTCCACAAATTATTAGAAATTAATTTGACTGAGTTCAGCATTATCTGACAATTGTGCTGACCCCCCAGTGAACCTTTCTGGCTAATTTATATCCCAACCAAGAGGCTTAATGTTTCTAACACTATTGCACATTATTCTAAGCTCATGCCAATTATAATTTTCTAATATAGCCTAGAAATCATGCTGTTACTAAGCAACAAAGGTCACTTAAATAAATAATACCCTTTTATACTATTGATACACTCAGTTCCTATTCATGGTAACTGAAAATTATTGTTTGAACCTTTCTTAGCAAACCGTCATTTGGATTATTAACCAGAATCTGCTAAGCCATTTTTTTCTTTGTGTAACCTTAGACAAATCTCTCTATTTCTCTGGGCCTCAGTTTCCTTATCTGAAAAATGAGAAGATTAATCTAGTTGGTATGTAAATTCCCTCCCAGATCTAAATTTTGTCTCAGATTCTACAGAAATAGATGTATTATTAGTAAGTTTTAGTAATTCACAGTTCAACAGACGTGTGGACCTAAAACTTTTACATCAGAGATGGAAGACTGAAAATTGTCAGCATTTATTTAAGAAAGACATCTTAGTCTGTCACTTTATACTTGTAATTTCCACTAAGGTCCTAATGGGTATATTCCACGATTATATGAGTACATGTCTTTCCAAGGAGTTCCATTAAGAACCAGAAAGAGAGGGACCATAGAGACATCCCACCACTTTCAAGATGGACAGTCTTTAGTATCAATGGCAGATTGGTTTCAGACTTTTACGCCTTTGCTCCAGTTTGCTTTGAGCATAACTCAAAAAAAATATATATATATATATGTATATTATGCATTCACACATATATTTACATGTATATGTGTGCATACATACAAACATGTATATTACTGAGAATATATAATGCAAATACAGTATATATTTATGAGAATTTATGTATATATACATACTCATGTGTGTATATATATATATATATATATATATATATATATATATATAAAATTCAAATCTCGGTTATTCTCACAACAATCCTGTGAGATGGTTGAGGAAACTGAGATTTCTGAGTCCTGTCTGAGGTTCAGACAGGTTAAGTGAGTTAGCCAGAGTCATAGTTATAATGTATCATGTTTTTCTGGTCCTAAATTCAGCATGCTACCAACCTCAATACATTTTTATTATGATTATGTCTCTTCACATTATTTATATTAATCAAATAAAACTATTCTACTCCATCTGAGAATCAAAGATGAAAACACTTTCTAATCTAAGGTGGTAACCATTTCAAGCTAGGGAAAAAAAAGAATCAAGAATGATTCAGCTTCTCTTAACTTCTCTCAATAGTTAAGCTATAGCATGAAGGATACAGAAATTCCATTAAAAATTCACAGATTTGGTAGCCAGTGCAGACGACTCAATTTCCCTGTGCAATCAGCCTTGTTTTATCTATCAAAATCCACATCAACTCTGAAAGAATTCTCCTCTCAAATCTTACAATAAACTTGAATAAATCCCATGTTCCCTAAAATGATATCAATAAGGCACTAGCTTTGATAGGTCCTATCAAGTGGGCAAAGTCCACTGAGTAGCCACCAGTTTGGTAATAAGCTTTACAGAATGTAACTAAACTTTGCCTCTAAATTAGATATACAGTTCATCTTCAGTACAACCATTTTTGAGCACTATCTCCTAAACCAAAAAAGAATTCTGGCATAAACAGAGAGGGAGCACCTAGACAGATAGAATCCTGGATCCTCAAAATATGGAAATAAAAATTAACATTTAATAAATGTCTACATCCTTTGGGACATTCTGGAAAATATAGGGGTACAAAGAAATAAAAGGCATAATTCTTTTCCTAAAAAAACTCAAAATTTATTTAGTTTCTGTCCATTTGAAAAATAAATATAATCACATTTTGAAGGCAATGAAAAATCTGTGAGTAGGAATTACATGAATAATAATCCTTTTCCCAACCACAATCTGCCACTGCTACCATATTACTTGCTTAATAAATTCCTATTTGACCAACTAAAAAGATACCTCATTATGAAAACCTTTACTAGGAATTATTGTTGTCCAGTCACCACATTTCTGTTGTGTACAACTCTTCATGACCCCATTTGGGATTTTCTTGGTAAAATTATTTGAGTAGCTTTGCCATTTCCTTCTTGAGCTCATTTTCAGATGAGGAAACTGAGGCAAGAGGTATTAAGTGATTTTCATAGGTTCACACAACTAATAAGTGTCTGAGGTCAGATTGGAACTCAGGAAGATGAGTTTTCCTGACTCCAAGACCAGTACTATTCATGTCTCCACGTAGGTTTGTGACCTCACACAGTTTGTTGTTTTCTGAGGTATTTAGCATATGTCACTTTATATTTTTGTCTTATGTGTGTGTGTATTAAATAGCTCCTTGTATGATAATTGTTCTCTGAATTCTTCTAGACTGTTGTCAATAAAAATTTTTATCATTATAAAACAAGCTGATGGAGCTTACAATAAAACTTCAGTAACTAATAGATCCAGTTGGAGTGTACAGACTAGTGTATAGTAACCAGGTCATTCCCCAACATATGGTATATTTTCTTTCTTTTTTCATATGGTATATTTTCATCTGAGCTTTGAAAGATAACTAAAATGAAATCAAAGTATTGCTCATAGTTCCAAATTCACAGTATCTTATTAATCATATGTTCCAGGGCAGCTAGATGGCTCAGTAGATTGAGTACCTGAATTCAAATGTGACCTCAGACACTTAATGAGTACCTAGCTGTGTGGCCTTGGGCAAGCCACTTAACCCAATTGCCTTGCAAAAACTTAAAACAAATGTTCCCCAAATTACAAACTGAGAATCATTTTTTAAAATGATCAAATTCATAGACTTTGGAGCAACTACTTTATGTACATGAAATTGTCAAGAAATAGATAAAAGTGACAAAGTTCATTTGCTGTCAGGAATTATGGATACTCATACATTGTAAATGGGATGGCAAATCAATTAGATCTTTTCGTAAAGCAATCTGGCAACACACACACACACACACACACACACACACATATATATATACATATATATGTATATACATATATGTAATCAAAAATAATAATCCTTTTTGACTCAGTTTATAAGTAGAATATATCCTAATATTATAAATGGGAAATAATAATTTTTAAAAAAAGAGTTATCTGTTAAAAATAGACAGTTGATTGACAGAGGGACAAATTTTAAGGCCATCAGCCCTGTTTCCATTTATTTTATATTCCCAATCATCTTCTTGTCAAATGTCATTCTGTCAGAGATCCCTCTTATTTCCATAACTCCTTCTCTATGACCCCATAGTCTTGAGTAATGATTGCCTCCCCATATCTACACTTTGGGGGAGATCACAGCTCTGCCCACCTTGCCATCCTATTCTCCATGTTTTCAGGAGTTGCCTTAACTCTGGGGTGCATTCAATCCTCCTACTTTAAAAATGTGTATCAAATGAACTCTGCCCCTGTCCTAAAAAGGGTGTATCATTCCATGTCCCCATGGCCCCAGTGACTTTTCAAAACCAATTGTTCCCTCCTGGCCATCACATCCCTATATATGTCACCTCCCCCATTAGAATGTTGCTACTTGAAAGCAGAGACTTTCTTTGTTTTTGTATGTATATCCTCAGCAAATAATAAATTCTTAATAGATGGCTTATTAATCATTCATTTTTCCATGCATTCATAGAGATATTACAGCATTATTTGTCATAGTAAAGGAATAGAAACAACTAAGATGTCCAATAGATGGCAAACTACTGAATAAATGTTGTTTTATCAATATAACATAATGTTAAATGACATTTAAGAAGATAAATATAAGCTATATAAAGAAATATGGTACATCATATAAAGAAATATGAAGGGAATCGATAGAAGCAGACTATATACTTGGACTCTGATTATATAAATAGAAAGATGCATACCCAAATACAGAACTGAGTAAATAAAATAGAGAGCAGAAGGGCTGTTGAGGGAGCAACTAATGAGCTGCTATGGGCAGATTGTACATTGATGATCATTTTAAAGTCTTAATTACTGTAAATGTGCATTTATTTGGTCTTGATTCAAGTCAGTACATAAGAAATTACTACAACTCAAAGATGTGGGTGCTGCCTCTACCAGTGTCATTTGCAGCACTTCTATGACTTAGCAAAAAGTCTTTGAGAGATCATATAAATGAAAAATGTTCCCTTTTTTTGGTCATTCTGTGGGTAACCTTCTCCACAGTTAGCTCCAGTGGTCTCCAGTCAATAAAAATCTCTATAGAAATATAAAGATCATGACTTGCGTGTGAATTGGATTTAAGTGAGGCAAGGCTGTGCAAAACCATGAATCTCTCACTCTTTCCTCTGGGGCCATCCTGGCCTATGGTTTAAAGGTAAGGAAACTAGAGAGATTGAGTGATGTCTCTAAGGGCTCCCTGAATAGCAGAGTTGGTATAAATGACAAAGTTTGGAACCCAGAGCTTCTGGTCCTGTATCCTATTTCTTTCCACTGTACCAGGTGGCCTTCAACTATAGAATTCCTCTTAAATAACCTGAACATTCACAGATGAGGAAACAGACCTAGAGAGATGAAGCTATTTGCCTGGTGTTAAATGGCTGGTAAAGAAGTTCGAATTCCAATTTTCTTGACTTCCTGACAATGTTCTTTCCACCAAGCAATACTGTCTCACACTCTGGCAGAGGTTTTTCCAGATGTGAAAGTTGACTTCTCCAAACACTGGTCCCTTTAGAGAATCTTAGAGTCTCCCTCTCTCCCCACACAATACACACTTTCTCTTCTCATCTAGGACATTTTATAACAAGCAACATTTTCTTTTCTGAACCTGTCACAAAATGAGGACATTTCACTGTACACACAGTGAAATATCTATAGGAACAAAGAACTTCAAGTCCTGGAAACAAGAATGAGTTCCATATGATTTCCCCCCAAAGTGGGTACTCTGATCTGGCAGCTTCTCCAAGAATGATTCCAATATTATTCATACTAGCTAGATTTTACCTAATGGTCTGCTGGTGGCTTGGATTTCTAGAAAATTAACATTTCAGACTATGTAAATTATCTTTGCTAGAAGCAGAAAGATGAAGGGTGTCTTTAAATAGAACTTCTTCCTGCTGATGTGTGTCCCTCCCATTGAGGATAAAATGGAAACCCTTCCCCTTGTTCTCCAATACTCACCTTCCTCTGCTCTTGATGAATTCCAGGAAAAGTAGATGATACCACAATAGACTTCCACTGACTGTCCAGGTTTTTACCTTCATGCGCCTAGGGGAGGATACCTGATAGGTCCCCTCTATCCTGCAGTATTGTTCCCATACACTTTTTAGGAGGTGTAGGGTGAAAATGGCCACAAAAATCTCTCCTGGCAGGTGGTTCTCCCCGTTCCCATCCCTGAAAAGTATAGTTATTCCTGGCTTTAATTTGGCCTTCTAAAGGCTTTAATGTACCATTAAGTGATCACATTGCATTTTACAAGTGTTGGTGGGCAATGGATATTTTCTAATATAACTTTGCTTTTGTGAGTTTTCTCCCTCAAAAAAAGGAAGAACTTAATCTTGGGAAATTCATAGGAAAGAGCTTAGTAGCCATATAGTCCAACTCAATCCTTTTACAGAAGATGAAACTGAACTCCAGAGAGATAAAGTCCCTTGTGTGTGATCACTCAGCTAGTAAATATAAGATGTGGAATTTGAAACAATGTCTTTCTGACTGGAGATTGATCATTCTTTCCAATATACCATGCTGGTTCTCTAATTTTTAGGTAAACTGCTACTATGGCACAATCTGTGGTACTCCAATGGGCAGGTTAGTCTAAGGATTTTTAACTCTGATTTATAATTTTTATTTTATTCTGAGAAAGCAGACACTTCAATAATTTTAGGCACACTGCCATAGAAAAGAAATAGCAAAGATTTGTAACACCAACTCAGAAAGGAAAAAAAACAACTGGGTAAAAGTTCTCTAAGAAAATGATCTTTATCATGCCAGTGGTTGATTCAGAACTTTGGGAGCTCATGGTCAAGGTATGATTTGGAATAGCCAATCTCATCATTCCAGTCATCTTCCTAACATATGTGAATTTATGCCTGATTGTTTTGTCCAGGGTTATCCCAATGATCAATAGTTACTATGGATGTTACTGATCTCAAGGGGCTCTCCAAAAGACTAAGATGAGAAGGATTATGTATGATTCAAACTTGTCTGGTTTAAAGTCTTGGTGGGAAATGAATATTTTCTAGTAAACTTTACTTTTGTGAGTTTTCTCTCTTAAAAAGAAAGGAAGGATTTAATCTTGGGAAAATCATAGGAAGGAACTTAGCCACCATGTAGTTCAATTCATTCCTCACTGAGTTCCAGAGAGATCTTTGGTTCCCTCAAGAATGAATAAGTACCACATTCAACCTTAATCCATTCCTGATTCCCTCAATGATACCTCCAAGCTACCATATTTTCTGTATATACATCCGTCAATTATCAACTATTATTAAGTATCTACTAGGTTACAGGCATTTTTATGCACTGAATATGCAAATACAAAAGAGAGATGCTGCTCTCAAGAACCTCATAGTCTAATAAAAAAGAAGATGCAAATACCAATATACATGCAAGATATATACATACATATATATATATATGATACTAAATTGGTAATAACCAATAGAAATACCAATATCAATGGGGATGAGGAAAGGTCTTTTATAGAAGAAAGGATTTTAGTTGGGATTTGAAAGAAGCCAAGGAAGTAGAGTTGAAGAGGCATAGATAGATAGATAGATAGATAGATAGATAGATAGATAGATAGATAGAAGTATTATATGCATACTCACAGATAGAGTAGTTAGATAGAAATATAAAAAATAAATGCATTTATATACCTACAGACATATATATGAGATTAGAAAGTTATACTACATGCACATATGCAGAACTATATGTTATATGCATGTATATAGATAGAAAGAAATATGTATATATGTTTTAGATACCTATACAGATATATATGGAAAATGATAGAGAGGTATGTATTAAATACATACAAATATATAGATACAAAGATGCTTATGCGTATACATATTATCTCCCTCATTAGAATGTAAGCTTCACAAGAGCAATTCTGTCCTGGTACCACTAGGATTAATTCTATCTACCAAACAGGATGGTTGTGAGAATCTAATGAGTTAACACAAAGAAAGCACTTGCTATATAAATGCTAGCTAATATGAGTCATCAGACCTCTGTTAAAATGCTAATTTTATCTAAAAGGGATAACACATTAATCAATTGATTAATTAAGCCTACTGCAGGACAAGACACTAAGTTAGGCAACTGAAAGGGGTACAAGGATGAATAAGACAAGATCCTTGTTCTTAAGTAACCTATGGTCCAATTAGGGAGGAAAAAACAATGATGTGAAATAATAGATTAGAGTTAAGTAGCAATTAAATGCCAAATTTGAGAGATTTCACGATAAATTGCCAACTGAGGATTAGTGCCCCAAGAGTTCAGGGGAGAGAGACATCACTTTGGACCAGAGTGATTTGAGAAGTCTTCATGATAAAAGGAGGTAAAGGAAGGATGATTGGTATTTGAATAGGCAGAGAGAAGGGAGAACATTCCAAGTAAGGAATATTGTGAACAAAAGAAGGGCATGGAAAATGCAAAACACATTCAGGGAAACGTGAATGAGCAATGTGGCTAGAACAAACACAGGCAAACTATTCAAGAGCATGAGAAAAAGCTACAAGGTAAGATATGACCAGATGGTGAAGAACCTTGAATGTCAGACAAAATAAATATACATTATTGTATTTAAAAGAGGAATGCATTGAAAATCTTCTTTTGCTTTGTTTCTTTAAATGTAATAAAAAGCACTTATTTATCTCAGGAAGAGGTTTGGCTCATTCTTTTCTTCTACTATTTTTTTTAAATAGTAATTACAAACAAAAATGCATAAGACATGAAACTATGTTAAAATATTCTCACTTCAACAAAGAATCAGGCTTATATAACACAGTGATAAAAGAGATAGTTCTGACATCAAAGGATCTGATTTCAAAACCTACCTTTGATTTTTACTACTCATGTGACTAGAGATCACTAAATAATGAAAGCTTCAGGTTCTCATCTTTACAATGGACTTGATCTAGATGACTTCTGAGGTCTAGCTTTAGATATATGACTCAATGTGATGCCCTAATATAATAGAAATATTTTAAATGAGAGGAAAATTGAAGGGTATCCCCCCCAGCTCTACAGTGTAGTTTATTCATTATTAAAATAATGACATATTGTTAGGGAAATACAACTTCAGTAGACTCCCTGGATAATAAAGTCCAATATTGTCCTAAAATTATCTAGTTTCATAAAAAAATTCTATTAATTTGCCCAGAAAATCACTCAACAATCATTCCATTCTTGTTATATAGGTTGGGACTTGGGATCACATCTACTGGACATTGAACCATGGACCATAGTCAGGTCAGTGATAAGTATTATTACTGTCCTAATCTCAAAAAGGCAACTTTTCTACCTCTTCCTAGTCCAACAGCACAATTTTACCATTAAGATCTGAGTAGAATCTGTCTCATTGTACTTCTCTATCTTGATTTAATTTTCATATAATTTAAAATTGCCTGTTACATCTATAGACAATTAACATCCTTTACCCTATCCTGGTTATGATAATGGCAAAATTTTATAAGATAATTCTCTAATAGAAAAGAGGTTTAATCATAATTTTATTCATACCATGAACAATTTTACCAGGAGTTGATATTAACTTTAAAATGAGAACTCTGTAAGTATATGTGCTGCCAGAAGTCCTACCTTCTATTCGATCATTGTAGTCTTTAAAAAGTTCACCATAGAATTTTTTTTTCTTTCCTACTTGTTAAGAAGCCTGAGTAGCATTTAAAAATACACATGTACCCTCTAGCAATTTGTTACTCCTACTACTATGCCCCCCCCATAAAATAGGATAAGACAATAGAGCAGTAAACCCAGTTAGAAATCTTATATCTACCCTGGCATGTTTCCCATACCTTGGAAAGGGTATGAATTAAGAGCAATACATTGTGATCAATTAATATTTGAATGAAACCTACTCAGAGATGGTTAAAGATAATTACTACTTTAAAAAAAAAGAAAAGCTTTTAAGAGTCATCCATTGATGTAACAGAGTCTAATTCTAGTGAGGTCCCAGGATACAATTAGGGGCTGAAAAATACTATAAGACACACACACACACACACACACACACACACACACACACACACACACACTCAGTGCCTTTGACTTCTGAATTCCCCAGTGTTTGGACAGTGCTCACCAACATCTGGAGCACATACAGTGGAAATAGGCGATACCTGTGAAATGTAACCAAACAAATCAACCACTCTGCTCCTTACGTCCAACACGTTCATTTTACAATGAATGGGAAATCTATGACCAGAGCTCTTCTACCATTTACGATTAAAACATCAGCAGGTAGAAACATTATCAGAGAGCAAATGGCCTTTAATATATTCAACACACCCATTTTCCCAGTCAAAAGTTGGCTGCAAAAGTCACCCCACCAGTTTTGCCTTTATTCACCACCTTATACTTCTTTACTTCTATATAGTAGAAGTTTTACCAGGTTGTGGCATAATAGTTTTACAAAAACAGTGAAAAGCTAGAAATAAAGGACTGTTGAAGGCTTTTCCATTTGCTAAGACATTTAGCAGGGCAACTTTCCCTTTCCACAGCTAAAATTACAAAAATGGAAGCAAGTAAGAAAGAAAGAAAGAAAGAAAGAAAGAAAGAAAGAAAGAAAGAAAGAAAGAAAGAAAGAAAGAGAAAAAAGAAATTTTTATAACCAAGTGAAACATTTAAATGAAGGGGTAAACCTGGTAATATTTCTAGGGACAAAAGAAAGTTGTTCTAAACTAGAAGCTTTACAATTTTTTGGTCTCAGAAGCCTAGTGTAGTTTTAAAAATTATTGAAGACCCTCCCCTAAGAGCTTTTGTTAATGTGGGTTATATGAATCAATATTTACTATTTTAGAAAACAAAATGTCTTCATATTATTATGAAAATAACTTTGATCTTTAGAATCCCCCAAGGATCACCAGACCATACTTTTAGAACTTTTGAATGAATTAAAAACAATATTAAAAAGAAAAAGAAAAAACAATATGATAGAGGATAAACATAATATACTTCTAAAAATTCCCTATATTTCCCCCTAAGATGTGCACCAAAACTTTTATGTAATGTTATTTTCTTGTTATTTCTTGATTTTTTTAAGTCAGATATTTGTTTTAATGGAAAGAGCCCTGCATCTGGAGTCAGAAGTCCTAAATTATAATCCTAGAATTATCTCTGACCAGTTATGTGACCTTGGAGAAGACATTCCCTAGTCGGGGGTTCAATTTCTTCATGGGCAAAGTCTACTTTTATTGCAAAATAAGAGCTGTATGTGGTAATCTAATGCTTAGGCAACCACAACAATACTCAAAGTATTTATGATAGTATTTATATAGAACTTTAATGCTTATAAAATACTTTCCACACGTTACTTTACCTTGCTAGGTATTAAGATTATCCCTATTTTACAATGTGAAAACTGAGGCCAACAGAAGTTAAGTGATTTACCCAGAGCAATAGAAGAAGTTTCGGTCTGAGGTTAGTTCAAATCTAACTGAGGTCTTCTTGATCAAGTCCAAAGTTCTATTCATTGTCCTATCTAGCTGTAACTTTGACCAAATCTCCTCACAGACTCAGGGCTGCCATAATACAACAGATTTCTGACCTAAGTATTTTGTTTATGATTTCTTCTTTAAGGGAGGCAAAGAAAGCCTCCATGATGTCAAATCACAAGGCAGAGCATTCTAACAGGTATGACTTTTGTAGAATACATATACTTCTTTTCTCTACCTAATTCTCCTAATTTAGCCCACTCCTTCCTTCCCTTACATTTAATGGATCCCTTAGCATGGGGAAAAAGAAAAGAATTCCTCCCTTTGTCCCTTCTCCAGTTCCCTTCTTGTGTTTCACACTCCACTAAAATGGGTGGCTCCTCTGGATGCCAGATACATTGGCTTTCCATGAGGCATAAGGAATTGTTGTGATAGATACAAAGCCACAACAGCTGAAGACGTGGGAGAATTGCCGATCACATATGCCACTTGGCCTATCCCTTTTAGAGGTTATGTGAGGTAGATTTGATTGAGCCCTTCTCATGTGATGTTGGAAAAAAAAAAAACATGGCTCTGGTTTGTATCCTAATATATTCACAAAACGTCCCTCCCTAGATTTATGCCAATCTATCCTCCTCTTCAACTAGAGAATCCAGGAAGAGAAAGGGCATGTTTGCCCAGTATAATAATGTCGCTTTTGTTTTTAAGCAATCTATAAGGATCTTACTCCAGGGAGATAAAAGATGAAAGGAAAGGAAGATTACCTGCCAGAATCATTCAGTGTTTAGTGTTTTTCCCACAAAAGTTCATGGAGAAGTGATATACCACCCCAGGTTATTTGATGTTGGGCTAATAAAACTATAATTACTAAAAATAAACCAGTGGGCATCAGAAAAAGAATCATAACATATTATGTAAACTGGTATTCAAATACGATATGTATAAAATACAAAGGCGTTATATGGCCTGAATGAAAACCTTTGTTTTTTTTTTTTCAAATTGCATTGTAGATAGGATTCAATAATTAGTCAGTAAGATATATTCAACAATTAACTTTTTAAATGATGCTGTCTAATGACTTTTATTTCCAGAGAGGCGGCTCCTTCAATCTATAAACCCCAAAAGGTGAAAATAAAAAGCAGAGGTGTTTCCAAAAGCTAGATGATTAATCCCCCACTATTTTCACCTAGCTTTTTCAGCATCCTAGGGAGACAGCCTCAGGGCACCCCCTCCCGCATTTGGGGTCTGCGGAGCAGCTATGTCTATAACATAGCCATCCTGGAAAGTAGATGACCTGGCAACAAATTAGCATCTGAGTTTATCATGAATATCGATCATGCAATATTTATTTTAAATATAATTTATTCATCGGTACTTAACCAAAGGCAAAATTAAAATCATCAGGACCAGAAAAACTGTTTGGTTTTGAAAAAGTCAAGGGCCCTCGTTGGATAGCTTAATGACTTTTTGTTTGAGCTCTGTTTGCATAAATTATCCATTAAGTGCAGCCATTTCCCCGGATGGGCATAGCCCTTGCCACAGAATGAGAGGCGCTTCAGTGTCCTCATTAAACAAAAATGTGATTGGAATGGAGCTATACTTCTGCGCCTGGCGAGCATCAGCTTTTATCTTCCTCCAGCCCTTTGTACCAATTTCATGTTCACTTGGAACCAGGCTCACAAACCTGGATTTTCTCAACCAGAGGATGCCATCAGTTCAATGGAAGTTGAAAGAGGAGGCTACTGCTGTTGTAGCCAACTGTGGTTAAGTGGGGATTGTGTGTGGAGGGGGTAGTTTGGAACATCCCTCTATGGCTTTAAAAGAAATAAGAGGAGCCTGTGGGAATGCAGGTGCAATACAATCTATTCTCAGGCTTGCTAGTGGTTTATGCACCACCAAAAAAAATAATTATAATAAGTAAAAGAAAGAAAAAATAATCCTCTCACTATATCCAAACATCCTTCTACCTCACATTGCTGTCCCCTATATGCAGAGTATGGATAAGACCCAGGTTGTGTTGTGTGTAAAGTTAATTAACAAAGACAGAGGAAAATATTAACAACCCTGATTTCATATAGCATAATCACTTGCATTCATGTCTGGATGCATTCTGCTACCATGCCTCCTTAATTGTATGATTTAACACAGGAAGGTCTTTGAGGGGGCTGGTTTTAAGGAAAGAAAAATAAAATTGTAGCATGCAAGAAAAAGTCATGGCATTAGAAGAGTGGCCTCCCAGCAGAATGGTAAGTTGGAAATGTGTGGAGCTTGTTCCATTTTAGAACAAAAATGGCACATCAGTCCACGGCGGAATAGAAACATAGCTATCTACTTATTATGATCTTAAATAAAACTTGCCCGTGTAGTCAAGGAGAGAGTGGTCGACCTTGACGGACTCCACAGAAATCCCACAGCAGAACATTACCAAACGATTGTGCATTGATGTCAACTGGCCTCAGTTGAAAGTGGCCCGGAGGCTGACACTCTGACTAGAAATCTCATCCAGTCACAGATGTTCCATGGAAGAAGACATCACAACTTTACAGCCTCCATACAGCTGGGGCTTTATACTATGACATAACTGCTTCAGTCTGCTCTATAATGTGCTAAACTGATATCCCAACCTGCTAAGAAGTGATGGGTTTAACTGTAATGTGTATCCTGGGGCCCCACAATATCACCTAATATAACCCTAGGGATAAGTTCAAGTACTCAAGAAGGGACACCATATAGGTGATGGGCAGCAGCTGTTCTCCATTTCCACTGAAAAATAGGGGGAAAGGAATGGAGCTTAAATTACAAGAAGAGGGTGTGAGCTTGATAAGACTAGAACTGGGAGAAACCAAGTCACTAACTAGAGGAAAAAATGATTGAGTGGGTTAAAGGAATGAAAAATTTTCTCCAGGTACCAGAGCCCAACCATCAACATCAGGAGGGAGGCAGCCCCTTGGCTGTGCATGAGAAGTTTGTGGAGAAGAGATTAAAACCCAGTAATTTTAGTTGTTCCAGGAAAATATTCTATGAAAACAAAACCAACCAAACAAAATAATCCTCTGTGCTCAAAGATTCTCATAGAAGCATTGTGCACAATTTTAATAAAAAGAAATAAACTAAATGTTCAACAATTGGGAATATTAAATGAATTGCAGTATAGTCATGTAATAGAATACTATAATGCCCTTAGGCCTGACAAGTATAAGGAATGCATAGAAATCTGAACAGACACTTACAAAATAATTTGGGGGAGGAAGGGAGAATAAAACAGATTACACATTATGACCATATAAGAAGAAAATTGGACAGAAGAATAAACTAAGAATGTTGATGAGGTCTTTAGAGGTAGTAAAAAATTTAAAAGTGTTGCTATATCTTACATTTTAAAATTATTTTAATTAAATGCAAATAGTTACTAGATAAGTTAAGTGAATTGTACTTCTCTACAATATTTTTAATAAGGCCTTCTTTTTAAAGACAATTATCCAGAACATTTATAAAGAAAAATACCTACATTTATTTGAATTATGTAGATATTGTTTAACTTGTATGATCTAGAGAATGATAACCGTTCTTCACTTTGTCTAAGTTAAAAAGTCAAACTTCATGAAAAAAAAATTCCATATTATATAGGTCATCCAATTCATAAAGGAAAGGATAATGAGCAAAAATCACCAGCAAAAATGACAAAAGAATAGCTTTCTCGAAGTTTGGGAATGGCAAAGAGACTGTCTAATAGATTGATTCTCTAATTTAGGAAAAATCCCTCAGTCCCACAACCAGAAAGACTGAAAAATCAATAGAATCAATCAATGGTCAGGTTGTTTAGACAAAAAGGGAAACATAAAGTCAAACATTTTTAACTATAGTAATTAATGGATCAGATACCTCCCAGGAAGGAAGTTGTTTAAATCTACCAGACATAGTATAATTAGCTGCTTGGATCATCACAACAAACCAAGGTGTCAGATACTATAATTATCTTTATTTCATAGATATGAAACCAAGACAGACAGACTTGCCCAGGATCATACAGTTATGATAAGTGTCTGAAGTTAAATTTGAACTCAATTCTTCCTGTCTCCTAGAACAGGGTTCTATCCACTGAGCCACTTAGATGTCTCCATTTCCTAGAGAAAAATTAGATCAAAGCCTGAGCATGTGGATGTGTGTTTGTTTTTATAGAAGTTTATTCTCAGACTGATAAATTTGTAGATTCCTAAATATATACCAGTGATTCAAATATCTACTAATTAAGGGTTACAAGTTTCATCAGATTGTCTTGATCTTATATTTAGATAGTCAACAAAACCAAAAATATGCTTTATCCTCTTCAACACCTAACAAACAAGAAACTTAAGTTGTAAAGAGATATACTAAACAGCACAACAAACTACTGGAAATTTTCTACACATTTAAAACTCTTGAGAAAATATTTGCCTTAAAGAAGTCAAGCAAATTACTCTGGCAGTGTTAAGTCTGATCATGAGGATTTCATCCAGCAAGAGATTGAGAAAAAATGATCCCACAATTAGGAGGAAAACCAAGGGAGATCAAAATAAGAAAAGGAAATAAAAAGAGACAGAGATACTTAATAAAAGATTCAGAGAAAAGGAAAAGGAAAAAAAAAGAGAGACAGACAGAGAAAAGAGGAAGACAGAAACAGGAGAGATTGAGAAAGACATAGATTAATAATGGCAAAGATTAGAGAAGTCAAGAAGAATGAGAAATAAGGAAAAGTCATCAGATTTATCAAATAAGAGATAAATTTTGGTAACATTGAATAGATGAGATTTAGTTGGGAGATAATATCAGATGCCAGATTGAAAATAGATTGAGTGTGAATGAGGAAACGAAGTAGAGGCAATAGTGTAGCCAGTTTTTTCCTAAGAGTTTGGCTGAGGAAAAAGATGAAAGATATAGGATAATAGCTTGAAGGGATAGTAAAGTCCAGTGAATCTTTTTAGGTTAGGGGAGATTTCCACTAGAAGTTGAAATAATTTCAATAAAAGAACTAAGATGACTGACAGCACACTAACATGAATAGTGTTTTCACCCCTTTTTGAGTTACATCTACCAAAGACCCCTTCTATTCCTACTCTTCATGTCCTTTCCCTCAAAAAAAAATTTATCTCATGCATGGAAAATTGCATACTCATAGCTCTAAGAAATATATTCTGCTTTTCTGTACTCTATCTCTGGGCCCACTTTGCTAATTGAATTCCAAGTAACAGAAGTTAGAACTGTAAGTCATCTTCAAGATCAAATAGTGCAACTCTTTCACTTTCCAAGGCGAGGAAGTTGGTAGACTTTGGCCATTCAGTTACACTGACATTTATTAAGCTACACAGGATCTCAGGATACAAAAATGAAAAATGTCAGAGCTGCTGACCTCAAATTGCTTATAGTCTAATGAGGGAAAGCAAAAGGAATACATTAAGTCTTGAGGACAAGTAGGGAGAAATGAGGAGACAGAGAAAGAGGGGACTTGAGTGAGGGGGGATTACTAGAACCAGGCTTATTAACCTGGAGACCATCGTCCTACAAGGCATCTGTGGTTAGACTTCAGGAGGTTTATGAACATTAATTTTAAAAACTCCCCATTTCAATATAATTGATTCCCTTTTTAATCCTGTTTTTTAATTTTATGCATTTTGAAGCATATTTTTTAAAACCCTGAGGAGTCTGTAGGCTTCAGTAGACTGCCAAAAGGATTGGAGATCTGAAGAATTAAAAAGCCCTGATTAAAAGGAGTATTCAGGAGAAAAATAATCTGCTACAATATGATCTAGTACTTATATTGTTTTTAAATCAATTACCACTATTTTTATCATTTTTTTTACTTCAAAACATAGTAAAAGTTTATTTTATTTAACTGGTATCTGTGCTACCTATTTCCACTTACTTTATGTTATCCTATTTTATCACATAATGAAAAGTGACTAACTTTGTCAGACAAGAATCCTGGTTTCTAGTCCTAGCCTTGCCATTAATTAGCTGTATGACCTTGGAAAGGTCATTCCCTTTGAAAGTTTCCATTTCCACAACTATAAAATGAATTGTTGAACTAAAACTCTCAAGACCTTACTAACTTTGACATTCTATGATTGGCTAAAAAAAATGAAATGAAATGAGGAAGAGGAAATTCTCTGTCACCATATGGGCTTCTTAAAATGAAGGGATTGTTTTCTTGAAGACAGTTGATGATCTGACTTTATTTGCAAGAGAAACAAACACTGGCAGGCATATATGCTAATCTCCAGAGAAAGAACTGACAGCATTATCCTTCATTCAGAAATTAATTTAGTACCAATGGGGTAGGTTTGAACAAATATCCTCCGGGCATTCTTTGCTGTATTGAAGAGCTGTTAGAGCTTGTACTTTCCAACCAGCAGTTCATTTAGGTTAAACAATTTGCCCCAGCTCCTAAGCAACCAAATGAACAGAATATTTGCCCTCCCACACAGTCTTTCACCTCCATTTTCCCAGGTTCAGGTAGGACACCTAAAGATTCCAGATCCACCCAGAAAAGTGTGGCATAGTAGGTTCTTCAGAAGCTGTTATCACGTTGGCAGTAGGAGGGAGTGGGATTAATGTTATGGCAGGTGGTGAATTGATGACTGTGGGAGGTTGCAACTCCTCCTTCCCTCTAACCATTAGCTTCAATGAGGAATCATTTAGGGTGAGATGCTCCACCCCTCACTTTCTTTTATCCTTCTGTTGAAGCATGTGTTAAGAATTGTAGGAGGGGATTTGTGACATAAAAAAAAAAACCAAATAGAATAATGGAGACATAGGGTGGCAGTGCTTTAAAATGGAGCCCCAATATATCATCAATGAAATAAATCAAATATGAAAATCAACAGAACTGAGCTCCCTCCACATATGTGGCTTCATAATGAATACCACAACATAGCAGGCACAGTAAAAAAGAGAACAGCTCAAAAATCACAAGTGGTAGTAAATTGGGATTTGAGTGGAGAGGTTATTGTGGCATTATGCCACAAAGACAGGCTCCAAACTAGTCATTTAATGCAGCTCAATGAGTATGTTTTATAGGATGGTTCTGTTCTGGATACTGTGATAGATACAGAAGAGGTCCGAGATCGGGGCCCAGACTTCAGAACACTAACAGTTAAGTATAATGGCACCTGTCCAACCACTACTTTATCAAGGATGATCCTGGGGACCAAATCCTTCTTGGAACTATTCTAGAAGATCCTGGTCTTTAGTCTCAGAATTTCCTCTTCTACTAATTTCTCAACATCATTTCCCACATCTCAACATCCAATCTAAACAGTGCAACTTAAATGTAAACATGCTAAAGGCTCTGGATTGGAACATTGCATTTGCACATTTGCTCTCCTTTTTTTGCTGCCATCATATCCCAAGCCTTCTAGACCTGCCTCATTCATCATGCTATTTTTCTGTTTGTCCACCAATCAAAAAAACCTTGTGATCATTTACAGGCTCCTAATTAGTCATAAAATCACTTGGCTTTCCAGATTTTTTTCTTGTTTTCAGCGTCCCCCAAAGAAAACTATTACATGCTTCTGTGACACACTCAGTTTTCCCTCTTATCAACCAGAAAATAGAATCACTTAACCAAGCATCCAGTACAATTGCTTTCTGGAAAGACAATTTCTTTCATTATGGGAAGATGAGACATGTACAAATACAGGAAAAGTCAAATACCAGTTTAGGATAAATATGATTTACAATAAAAGCAAAATGTACAGGGAATAGTATATGGCAGTAAATGGTTAATTAAAAACAAGTGTGTTTTGGTATTTATCAAATAAAGCAAGTAAAGAAAAAAATGAAAGTGATTCAAAAGTGGTAAAGCACTTTGCTTATGATTAATAATCATATTACCCAGCTCTCCCAAGTGTACAAAATCTTTATCAACAAACATTCATTATCACTCATGTGCCAAACACTATACTAAGTACTAGGGAAATGGGATGGCCAGGTGGTGCAGTGGATAGAGCACCAACCCTGGTGTCAGGAGTACCTGAGTTCAAATCTAGCCTCAGACACTTAATAATTACCTAGCTGTGTGGCCTTGGGCAAGCCACTTAATCCACATTTGTCTTGCAAAAACCTAAAAAATAAAAAAGTACTAGGGAATCAAAGAAAAGCAAAAGATAGACCCTGCCCTCAAAGAGCTTACATTCTAATGGAAGAGACAACATGCAAGTAACTACTTAAAAACAAGCTGTATATACAGGATGACTTGGGGATGATCTCTTAGCATGAAGGAAGATCAGGAAGTACTTCTTGTAGAATGTGGGATTATAACAGATTTGAAGGAAATCAGAGAGCAAAGGGCTGAGTGAGTGTTTGGCTTGAAGCATCTCACCCTTCATCAAACTATCCCATGGGATGATGTGAACAATGTTATGTCATCCCAATCCTGGTCAGAGCCAAGATTCAGAGTAGGTAGATCAATGCAAGGATATATTCACTCGAAAGGATAGGTTATCCTCAAATACAAAATTAACTGTTTAAACTTAAATCCCTTGTGCTTCCGAAACACTCAATAGGATTTCAAATTTGGGGAACATAACAAAAAGCAAATAAAATAAGGGATAAAAAAATAATTTGAATAAAGACTTCAAAAGACTCCTCTACTAAAATTCTATTCTTTATGCTATAGAAATGGTTATTGACCTTCTGAGACTTGGAATGTAACCTTGAGCAGGTCCAATCAAGCTGAAAATCCTTTGAATATAGACCCAGCAATGAATTGTGAAGGTTTACTTGGCCTTTTAGCTTCCTTCAAGTCTTAGTTAAAATCCCATCTGTTTCAAGAAGGCTTTTCTGATGTTCTTTAATCCTCGCGCCTTCCTATATTATAGTGTGTGTATGTCTGATATCTCTTCAAGCGCAAAAGGGATCTTTACCAGGGGACCTGGCCTACAAGATTCTCAGAACGGGATGGCATGGGAGTGAAGGAGTAAAATCTCCAGACTATGTGGTCTTCCTTATTTAGGTACCTACCCATGAGGCATTACCAGGCCAGGACCACTGACCACAGTTCTGTGATGGACATACAAAGGTGACCAAAAGCAGGCATTCTATAGCAATATGTAGCAAGGATGGTGAATTCTTAAGATATGCATGGAGTACAAGAATTGTGATGAGTGTGTTTCAGTTGAGTGTTTGGTTGTGAGACAAAAGAGTGAATAAGGATGTTCAAGGGTAGGAAGTCTCCAACAGGCTAAAATTTGTCTTGGATATCTGCCCCATATGTGGTCATGATGGTATATATCCTATAGCATAAGACATATAGGACAAACAGTTTCAAGAAAGAGCATGTAAATATACAAATAGATTTACATTAATTCATCAAGAAATATTTATTAAATATCTAATATGTCCCAGATGATACAAATACAAATAGTACATCAATCCCTAGGCTTACTTTCTAATGGTTAAAGCAAACCTATATGCACAAGGAGAATGAATAAATAGTTAAAGAAGACAAGGTAGTTTAAGGCAAAATATTTAAGAAAGGAAAGCACTTTTAGATCCCTTAAAGAGGGTACCTGAAGGAGTATCAGTCAATCAAACAGAAGTGAAGTTTTTTGTTTTGTTTTCCAGTGGTGGTTGTTGTCCTTCATAATCCAAGAGGACCATGATACCAAATGAATTAGGACATAATATGCATATACTACAAAAATGGAGAACTATGGTCTACTAAAGGTCTGGAGGTACCAGAGCAAGGAGGAAATTGTGGCTCCTTGACGTATTCATTCATTCAGAAATTGAGCATTTATTCAGTATCAGCAATGACTTAAGCACTATATCACATACTAGAAATATAAATTACAAACAGTACAGTTCCTGCCTTCGAGGAGTTTACTTTTTTTGAAGCAAGTTCAGAATAGAACTATTTGAAATAGCAAAAAAATAGGCTTTCTTATTAAAATTAGAATTAATTCAAATGTTGCACAATAACAGAATAGCTTCAGCAAACTCAAATATAGATAATGCAACTTGATGGACCTCTTAAATATCACATTATGGCTACTATGTTTATACATAGAAAACTGTGTGTAAAATTTTCAAATGGGCAAAAAAAGTAGAAGGTGTTATTGATTAAAGTATTTATTACACCTTAGGGAAAGAGGTAAGGTGAAAGCAGGGCTGGTTTGAGTTCAAAACTCAACTCTAATGATTATTGTCTTTGAGCAGATTCATTTACATCTCCTCTGCTACAGTGTCTTGTCAAATGAGAGGACTGGATTTGATAATTTCTGAGGTCTCTTACATAACAAATGCAGATCTATGATTTCATGACCTAATGTAAAGCATAGGCATGAACATTAAGAGACAATGTAAATGTAAAGACTAAGACTACCTTCTGTAGGGGGTGGAGGGGAGGGAAGCAAGAATAGGGGGAAAAATTGTAAAACTCAATTTTTCTTTAAAAGAAAGAGACAATGTAAGAGACTTCACAGTGATACAAATATAATTTAATGTTAATTACATTTTCTTGGTAATATTGCTTTAAGTACATAATAAAATAAAATAAAAAAAGATATAGACAAGCAAGAAGTCATTTCCTTGGCTCTAAATGATAAAAAACTGAATGTTCTAGAATCTACAGGGTTTATAAATCTCCTCAGCTTTTAAATTCTTCCAATTCAACCAATATGACTCAAAATTAATTTATTATGATTCAACTGAAGGTACAAAACTGTACTAGCACTAGGAGAGATACAAAGCTTGGCTCTATCTACTATACAATTTAGCAGTTAAATAATGCCGGTTTGGATTGAGGAAAAGCTGAATTCAAATCCTGCCTCAGACAATGACGACCTTTGTGATACTAGATAAGTCACTTGACTCTCTTCATGCTCAGAATTCTCCATGAGGATGTTTTAAACATATGATCCTATGATAGTATACCTGCCCTCCAGGAGCTTATATCACAGATAGTTATAGTAGACCATAAACCATGATAAGAGCTTTAGAAAGATTGTAAAATATTTTATGAGACCAAAGGAAAAAGTTTTCAAATAAAACGGGGATCATAAAATGCTTCAGTGGAGAGGCAGCAGTTAAAATCTCATCTTAAAGGATGAATAGAAATTGAAAAGATAAAGATGAGGAGGAAAGGAAAAGGAAGGGAAGGGGAAAAG
Source organism: Macrotis lagotis (assembly GCF_037893015.1). NCBI lineage: Eukaryota > Metazoa > Chordata > Mammalia > Peramelemorphia > Peramelidae > Macrotis > Macrotis lagotis. The sequence continues at coordinate 67,067,660 of NC_133663.1, forward strand.
ACTGGAAGGGAAGGAAGAAAGGAAAAGAAAAGGAAGAGAATGGAAGGGAAGGAAAAGAGAAAAGAGGAATGAAAGAAAAGGGCATAGAGCCAAGAGGACCCATATTCCTGAATTCAAATCCATCCTCAGATACCAGGTGTGTGACTCTGGGAAAGTCACTAAACCTTGATTACCTCAGTTTCCTCATCTATAAAAGAAATGGGGAAGAAAATGGCAAATCACTCCAGTATCTTTGCCAAGAGAACCCCAAAGGAAATCATGAAGAACTGAAATGACTGAACAACAACCAAAAATCCCAAACTGATTTCATATGGATTTGGTATGAATTAAACCTTGCTTAAACTAGTGGTGGGAAGGACTACTAGGGAATCCAGGTGGAGATATAGTAGAGAATAAGAGTAAGGTTGAAGATCCAGAAATGGACACTTACAGTTCACCTATGAGCAGATGTCACACCAGACTACAGGTTGGGGATTAGGCATATGTGAGACCCAGATCACTAAATTGGCAATCTAGTAGCCAGATTCTGAACAGGGTCTTAAAAAACTCCTACATTCAAGCCTCATCAGCACTCCTATTCCTGTCCCATCTTCCTTTTATAGCACAGAGTTCAAATATTATACTGACAAAAATGTATCATTGTCTCAGGTGCCTTAAAGTGTCTAATTTTCTTGACTGTAGCTTTAAAAGGATAGATTAAGGTAAACAACATTTTCAACAGCACTGGATCATGTTAGTCAATGAGGAAATAGGAGTTTTAATCAGTTCAACAAATAATAAACCCAATGAATCATACCACAGGGCCTAGATTATTATGGCAAGTGTGGCAAGTAATTGCTGATGTTTTAACTATTTTCCAGTCCTGTCTGACTCTTCCTGCTCCCATTTGGAGTTTTCTTGGCAAAAATAGGAGTGGTCTACCATTTTCTTCTCCAGCTCATTTTACAGATAAGGAAACTGAGGCAAAATGGTTTAAGTGACTTACCTGAGGTCACACAGTGTGTAAATAATTGAAACCAGATTTGAACTCAGGAAAATGAGTCCTTGTGGCTTCAGGTCTGGCAATCTAGTCACACTGCATCACCTAGATTAAGCCCTTACTGAATGTTCATTGACTGGCTTGTTTTAACTTTAAAACCAGCACTCCTGGCCTCCAGGACAAAAGACATGAATTCCTCCTCGGTAGAGACAGTGTGACTTTGGGTATGAAGGGCCAGCCTGGTATTTGGAATCAAGGAATTTTGTACCTACTTCCTGCTACCTATGTTTGTCTCCTTGAGCAAGACAGGTCTCCTACCTCCTAGTACATGAGCCGTGACTCTCAGGTGGATCTGTGGAGGATCATTTGTGCACATTTCTCATCTACTCCCCACCTTATCTCTCCCCAGTTGCCATCTCCTTCAGGAAGCCAGCTAAGCACCCTCTGTGGTCCATCTCTGCCCCCTAACTAAGCAGTGACCCATTTCTCTTGCTGTCTCCACAGGTCCTCCAGAAGGGAGAGGACAGTGATGAGAGCACTTTCTTGGCTCTGGGCCCCAGAGCAGTGGCCTGAAGCCTCAGGGCTGTGCCTCCCTCAATAAAGATTAATAGAACCAGACCTTTAATTGCCATTTTGAGTTCTGTCTCTGGGAGCCTAAGTCACTGCTTCACACCCCCCCCCCCCCACTAAATCCACTATCGGCCTATCGCTACAATTCTTGCAACTTCTGGCTTATCATTAGGACCCTACTCCTCTCTCTCCTCAGACCTCCTCTATTTCCACTTTCATCAAAGCAAAATCAGGTGGGGGAAAAGCATACTGGATAGCTCAAAGAGCAAAGCCTCCAGAAGGCAGTTTTGGGGCATCTGTGGGAAAAAGCAGAATGAGTCTGTCTGCCCATCAAAGTTTTGAGGGGTTGTTACTACATTTGAGGCTCCCCAGGCTACAGTTGTATATTGGTCCTGCAGCAGCTATCCCCTTGGTTATTTAAGCTATTCTCTCAGTTAGGAATGGGAGAATAGTGATGTTTGTCCTTCATTCTTTTTTTTTTTTTTGGATTTTTGCAAGGAAATAGGGTTAAGTGGCTTGCCCAAGGCCACACAACTAGGTAATTATTAAGTGTCTGAGGAAAGATTTGAACTCAGGGACTCCTGACTCCAGGGCTGGTGCTTTATCCAGTACCACCTAGCTGTCCCTTTGTCTTTCATTCTTGAAGAAGACCATGACATCAGTGGGATGATAAGCCGTGACAAGCACGTGAATTGGATTTGAGTGAGGGGGATGGTCTTGGAGTCAGGAGGATAAGAGTTCAAGTCAGGCCTCAGATACTGAACACTTACTAGTTGTATGATCCTGGGCAAGTCACTTAACCCTGATTGCTCTGCATCCAGGGCCATCTCCAGTCATTGCAATTCATATCTGGCCACTGGACCCAGATGGTTGTGAAGGAAAAAGTGAGGCTGGTGACTTAGCACAACTCCACGTCCCCCCCCCCGCCCCGATTCAGATCCAATTCATGTGCTTGTCATGCCATCACCTCCCTGGTCTTCTTCCAGAATGAAGGACAAAAATATCATTGAGAAAATAGTATAGACTTTGGGAATGTTGACTCTTGCTCTGACACTTCGAGGATAAAAGATGCTTTGCACATATATACCGCTCCCAGGCTCTTCCTGCCTAAATCCTTTTTTTTTAGGTTTTTGCAAGGTTTAAGTGGCTTGCCCAAGGTCACACAGCTAGGTAATTATTAAGTGTTTGAGGATGAATTTGAACTCAGGTACTCATCACTGTGCCACCTAGCTGCCCCTAAGCCCTTTTTCTCAATGAGGAAATAATGGAGGAAAAAGAAATATTTCACCTTCAGTGTTTCCATGGCTCCCATCATCCGCCAGTTACCTGTGAAATCAGCAGTAACAAGGTAACAAACCACCATCTAGAATAGCTATTGGCTAATCTGATGCTGACTGACAACTTGGTCAGCCAGTCCCATTTGCATGCCCAATAATTGATTCTAGGATCCTATTAATATGCTTGCAGTTCATTAAGAATCTTTCTCCTGGAAAGTCACATAGCACTAACATTGTGGTGATACCATCATCTTCTCAAGTTTAGTTAATTGTGACTTTGGAATGATCATTACCTCTTCCCTCTCTTTCACTGATTTAGAGATGAAACAGTCAAGTCCATCTTTACTTTTCAGATAAAGAAACTGAGGCATGGTAAAGGTTAAGTGACTTACATTAGACTCAAATAGTAAGGGTCTGCAACAGGATATAATCCCATGTCCTTCTGACTTTCTTTCACTCAGAGTGTCCAATCATTTGTTAAGTCCAGACCTCCTACCTAGGCTAGTGTAAAAATTTATTAATCAGTCTCCTTCTTTCCAGTTTATTGCTTGGCACAGTGAATAGAACACTGAATCTGGAGTGAGAAAGAACTGAGTTCTAATCTTGTCTCAAACACTCACTAGTCTTATGACCCTTAATGAGTCACTTAGTCTCTCTCATTTTCTTGAATTATAAAATGAAGATTATAATAATACTTACAACACAGAGTTGGTGTGAAGATCAAGTGACATCCCATTTATCTTTAAACACATATATTAAAGTCTCAAGTTCTCTTTTTAGAATGTACTTTTTTTCCTTCTCCCTTAAGCAAAGTACCTCTGTCTTATCAAAAGCCTCATAATTCCAGGACATAATATTTTCATTCCTTTCAGAAAAAGAATGAAAACAATCAGTAATGCATAGAAATACAACAGACTCATTTCATTAACTAATGACAGTATAGGAGCCCTGGATGGTTGAAATCTAGATGAAGGAAAGATTGAATTCCAACAGTCACTGTCTGCCATATGTAATAGTACAATGTTCTAGACCCCTAGAATCTAAAGATGAAACAAGACTCTATTCCTGGTCTCAAGAACTAATTGGCAAGCATTTATTAAACCTCTTCTTTGAACCAGCATTGTGGTAACTTCTGGGGCTATATAGTCCAAAATTAGATGGTTCCTGCCCTCAAGAAACTTACATTTTATCTAAGAAAGAAGCTTACAAACTACTAGACTGTAAATGACCAAAGGAGACTTGAGCACTCATTAAGGTTTTCAACCTCCTTGGATTCAGACTAAGTAAAAAATAGAGGCAATCTCAGGGTACCCCCCCCAAGAGAAGACCTCCCCTATCTGCTCACTGGTGCCAGACATTCCAAGAACAGGTGAGAACCTGTTTGGGAGTTAAAGCTTAATACATAAACAGCCTCAGGGAAAGGATTGGCTTACCCTCACCACTGTGGCATCCATCACTATTGTCCTACCTACTTCTGACAGCAAGTTTTGATAGGAGAAGGAACCTGAACCCCTGAGAAGGGGAAGGGTGGTTCCTCTTAGGAGAAGGGAAAAGAATGGAGAATGGAGAGGCTCCATCACTAAAAAGCCTTTACAAGGAAGAAGCTTAGAAGATGCCTACCTCCTGTATTTCCATTATTTATGACAGATTAACACCTTAGATCAGCAAATGGATCAAGTTGAAATCCTTCTTCCTTATGACAAAGTAAGCCCATTCCAATAATCCTGAATCAACAGAGGGAAGCCCCATTCTGCAAAGAGCATCTTAGAAACCACACCTAGATCTTGCAGCCAAATTTGCACAGACCTGACCCCTCAGCCTCCAATCCCTCCACTAAGGTGAGATGATGCCTTTGAAGGCTGTAATCTTAGACTTTGATTTTATGATGTTGGGATCAGATTTGCTAGAGTCTTTTTTCCGTGTTCAGCATTAGGTACGGTACATTGAACGTATATAAATCAAATTAACATACGCTGTCATTCCCTGGTAGAGCAGCTGCATTCTTTGTGTTACATTTCATAGTTAGAATGAAACACTTACATTTCCATTACTAGATTGCAGCCCCGCAGGGTGACTTCAATAGCTATCTACCAGAATTGAGGCTTTTAACTCTAGGCCTGTTTCAAGAAGGTAAATGCAAGCTAAATGGACAAAGTTACTGAGCAGTCACTAATTACCACCCAAAATACTAATTCTGGTGGTCTCCATTGGCAAGAAGTAATGTGGAGTCAATTCACAGAGCCCAGCATGTTACCCTGAAATCACATCCAGGGAGGGCTTCCTCAAGGGCACATCTGGGCTATGAACCTGGCTGATTAGCTAGTCAATCAATTGATAATCAATCAATGGTGATTAAGTACCTACTAAGGCTAGTCACTGAACTAAGCCCTGGGAACAGAAAAAAAAAGGGCGAAAACCAGAGCCTGTCTTCAATGAGCTTATAATCTAACAGGGAAGTTCAATAAGATACTACTGGAATGAGAGTGAGGTTTAGTGGTTAGAATCCTGGTCCTGGAGTAAAATCCCATAGTACAAATCTCTCTGAAACATTTAATATGTCACTTGAAGTTCCCCTGGCTGTGAAAAGGGAATTGCACAACCATAACTCATTCAGTTGACCTAAGACTCAAATCAAATGTACAAACCAATATATGATATCGATTTATTCAGTGTGTCTAATAAGGCCAAGTTAATGGGTTCTTTGTATGAACCTAATTTTGCTCATTTTACCATTGCTTGCAGACTAATCTCCCTTACCTTAGCAATCTGATAAATGGATGGTCAGCAAAGGGGATCAGGCAAGAGACTGGGGCTGAATCAGTTTATGGAGGTGGTACTGTGGGCAGAGGGCTAATGTAGAATCAGGATATCTATGTCAGATTCTGGTTCTGCCACTTACCTAATTTGATAAATTCTAAGACTCCCTACAGCTCTACAACCTATGATACTATGGAAAAAATAAATCCATACCTTATTGATAATAGGTTAAATGGAATTCAGATTCTATGTACAAGATGACAACTTTAATTAGCCCCATAGTGATATAATTGTTGAATGTACTTGGTAGTTCATAATCACATCTTCTGAATTCATTTTCTTTTCTTAAATATATATTTTATTGATGTCTTTTCTTACATTATCAGTTTCCCTTTGAAAAAAAGCCATTCTAAATGATAAATAGATAAATAAGACAATATTTTTTAAAAAAAAAGAAAAAGGAAGAGGAAAAAAGTTAAACTTCTCTGATCAATATATTGAAAAAAAGTCTGAAAATATGTGTTGTGCTTAATTCCCATGACCTACTGTCCAATGTGGTTTAATATTGGACTAATGCAAAGGTGTTGAGAGCACAGCCTACTAGAAATTTCTAGAACTAGATTAAAGTATAATTGGGAGAGATTTAAAAAAATAAATGGAAATACAATAGAACATAGCTTACGTTAAGATGTGGTTTTCTAAGTCAATATGCAACCACAGGAATTCTTGGATGCCCCCATTTCTATTTGTTTGACACTACTGGGCTGATAAAGTTCTTAGCCTGAAGTCAGAACACACTGAGTTAAAATTCTGCCTTTGAGTGACTCCAGGCAAATATCAATGTCTGTGGCCCTAAGACAATATCTTAGAGTTTATATGCTAACTTATAGATGTCTTATAGGGAAAGAGGAGGGAATTTCCACATTTGTTATGAATGACCCACACATAGTCCAAAGCCCAGGGTTAAAGGTCACAAAATACAGAAAGTGACATAACTCATTTCTACTAGGCTCCAATATCCTAATTTACACAAAATTTTGTTATTTTTCAATTACTTACAAATCATGACTCTGTAGACAAAGAGCACCAATATTGTCCCTAAGCTTTTTTTAAATTTATTTTTGCAAGGCAATGAGGCCAAGTGACTTGCCCAAGGTTACACAGCTAAGTAAATAATAGTATCTGAGGCCGGATTTGAACTCAGGTCCTCCTGACTTCAGGGCTGGTGCTCTGTCTTCTATGTTACATAGCTGCCCCCCTAAAGTTTTCTTGACAAAGAGACAATAGTTTCTTCTCTAGGGGATTGAAGCAGAGGTTAAATGACTTGGTTAGGGTCACATAACTAGTAAGTATCTGAGACCACATTTGAACTCATTACTTTTTGACTTCATACCCAGTGCTCTATCCACTTAGCTTCTTCTTCAAATGGTACAGTTACCATTTATAGAACTTTGAAAGGTTTTGTAAAGTGTTTCGTGAATGTTATTTCATTTGACCCTCACACAACCCTGTGAGGTATTATGATCACCACTTTACATATGAGGAAATTGAGGTTCAAGAAAAAATGAAGTGACTTGGCCAACAATGCACAACTTCTTAAGTGTCTGAGGCAAAATTTGAACTCAGATCTCCTTAATTCCATGTACTCTACCTCCTACATGACCTCATATCCTATGGTTTCATCCTACTTTCTACAATTCTATCAACTAGCACCAAGTCCAGAGATCTCCAATTGCCTCCATATCAGAAAACTATATGGCATAGAAAGAAGATTGATGAACTCGAAATCAAGAGATCCCAGGGCCAAAATTACTCTTCTGACTTCATGACTCTAAGACCATGGGGCAATCAATTTTTTGGAACCTCATTGCAAAATGACTTAATAAATCTTGTAGTACCATCTTTGAGGATTGAATTAGATAAAATAATGAAGCAACATGGTATAACAGACATCAGGATCACAACATTTCAGTGCAATAACAAGGCAGGTTTTTTTTTAACTTGTTTAATATTACAAGGGTGATGCAAGTCCCAAAATGACCTTGATAAAGCTTGCCTGTGCTTTTCACCTAAATGTGGTAGCTGTGTGTTCTCAGAGAGAGTGATGACAATGTAGACAAAAAGCAGGATGGAGAATAGGGAAATCCAATTTTCCTTGGAATCTAAAGCATGTAGATACAGCTTCTTTTGGCAATCAAATAGTATGACTCCCAGGGCCAAAAACACACACACACACACACTTATTTATATTGTATGTAAGGATATAAAATAGTCTCAATTAGAACTCCAAATATGAAAGTCCCTTCCTAGAGCTATTATCCAAATATTTGTGCAAGCCACAAAGTAAAAGAATTATGGATTTTGGACTACAGAGTTATTTTTCTGCCAAATAACCATTTACCACAGGGCTGAAATGTCTATTTTTCCATTCTTGATTGCTCAGTAGTATAGTTACAATGGTTAGAGGATCTAGTGGTCCAGTCTAAGGCCTCACAAGGTATCTATGCCTTGATAGTTTTTACCTAAGCCCAAGGTAATTCTTGGTTTTGTTTGCTCAGGCATTTGACTTTTACCTACTCATTCAAGGTTGAACAGGCTCCGGGGGAAATGAGTCACACTAACCAATCCCATGGGAGAATGACTAGCAAACGAGAAAGCCAATTTGTGATTTTACACTGAGAAATATTACTGCCAAGGAGACAGGGCTACATAATCCTATTGACTGGTCAACCCTGTCATGACAGAAAGGGAAAGCAAATTGACATTGCAAAGTTGCATGGTGAGTAAAGAGTTAGAATGAAGAGATTTGGATTGTCTCCCTTTTATAGAGGTAGACTCATGTACTGCACCCATCTGTAGCTGTAGACAGGACTTTATCTGCCAAGAGAATTCAAATATTTATGTTCTTCCCATCAAGGTACCTTCTCTCCTGCAAAGTGTTGAAGACAAATATTTTTACTATTTGATTTTCCTTTGTCTACATTCCATGAAAACACACTCCATGTTTGTAAAGCATATTGCAGACTTCAAAGTATTCTATACCTTCATAACAAGCAGTTGATATCTTCTTCATTGTAACTATTATTGCAATATCACACCAAGGTGAATATCTTAAATTACTTAGCCTAAAATTAGTTATGATTCTGGTTGATGTCTCCTTTTGGGGATGTTAGAACATGCCCTGTTCTCTACAGCAACACACACTCAGAACAATAGAACTGAAAGGATCTTTAAAGGCAATTTAGTGAAGCAAAACAGCCTTGATTTCTTTGTGCAGTGATGGCTGGAGCTGGAGCTAACTGAGTTTTAATCCTGTTTTTGCCCCTTACTATCTTTGTTATCTCTTGAGTCTTCAGTTTCACCAGTCAAGTGACGGTGTTGAACTAGTTGACTTTGGGGGCCCCTTTACCCAATGTTCATCTAGACCAATGACCTCACTTTGCAGGTGAGTAATTCAAGGTTCAGACACATTAAGCCACGTCGATTTATTAATGACAGAGCCCAGACCAAATTCCAGCTAACTAAAATGGCAGGATCAAAAATCACAAATTCCAGATGATACAGCTAACTAATGGCAGGACCAAAAGCCCCATTTCCCTAACTCTTAGGATTATGGAATTTAGAACTGGGAATGAAATTAGGGTTTATCTGGTTGAAAACTTGCCCAAGGGTGGTTAAATTTATGGAAAGATTTTCCTAGTATCACATATCAAAGGCTCATAGATCTGAAGAAAAAAAGGAGCCTAAGAGGCTATTTAGCCCAACCCAATTTATTTTTACAGATGAGGAAACTGAGTCCCATAGACATTATAGGATTTAGCCCCAGGCTACAAAGTTACCAAATGTCAAAAATTTAATTTCAATATGGCCAATCTCTTTCATTTTATTGATTCTCAGAAGTTATCTTCCAACCTGTTTAAAAGTCTGTTGTGTCACTAATACAGGTTCTGCACCCCCCCCCTCAAATTCTTACTACACATAATTTTTCAACAAATCACAGTGAGAAGCATTAAAGTCCCTGCCACCCAGGATGCTGATCAAATCACGAGAGACATCAGTGTTTCTCTATCTTAACTCGCACAGGTATCAGTGGAGGGGGAGAAAGTCATTTCTTTTAAAATACATGCTGAATCTTTAATCAATGCAGAACTGTCATGCCTTCTTCCTTATCTCTTTGTGCAGTGACAGCTGAATTTATCTTTCTTAGGAGCAAGTTTCCAAATGAGCATCATGTCTGTTTTTCCAAGGTGAGTAGTTTTTCATCGTTGGGCAAACAGACATGTTTAACATCGGTGTTTGCTAAGAGTACAAACAGCTTGTCATCAATCACAGCCATTCCCTTGGAAGTTTTCCTAAAGCCGTAAGCATTGTTGTACTTCTCTCATCAGCCAGAGAGAGCTCAGTGTCAGGGTCAGGACCCCCAGGACAGCTACAACAATGTTATACAACTTCCCAACCTTCCCCTTTAAGCCACCCACCTGAGTTGTGACAAAGGAAACATATGGCCTCACCATTGGATGTGACAAAAGGGACCAGTAAAGAACCAACATTCTGAAGGACTGCTTCTATTAGACAAGAGCTCCATAAATGCCAGACTCCAGATTACTTTGGTGTCCGGCAATTTCATAGTGACACTTACTTATATGGTTTTTTTTTGTACACTCATATCTAAAGCAATGTCTGACACTAGTGGGTATATGATACCAAGGTAGGTATAAATACTCATTTATATGGAAGTATGTTTAACATTATTGGGCATGTATTATCTTTATCAGATTGCTTGATATCTTGGAGAGGGAGGAGAGAAGAAATGGAAGGAGGGAAAATTTAGAACTCAAAATCTCACAAAAATGAATACTGAAAACTATCTTAATTTATCAATTGAAAAAATAAAATATGATTATTGGAAAAAGAAAATTATTTGGAGCTGAAGAATAAATAATAAAGGAATGAATGAATGCTAATTAACTATGGAAGAGCACTTCCCTGTTAATGTTCCTGGGTCCTTACATGCTATAATTAAAGTAACTGGGGGAGGGGGAGGAAGGTCTACCAAATATAAGACTAGCCCTATTCCTTGAAGAAAGTTGTGGAGTCTCAGCTATGTTTTTTTTTATATGTTTCTTGGCTCATCTTGTAATTGTAGTTCAGATTTAGGCCTCCCTACATTCCTAGTATACCTTTGAGAGGAAAGGGGAAATGGATCACTAGAGTCCTTTATATGTTCCAAGAAGTATTTTCTATAGAAGCATTCATTTGTCTCTTTAGAACTTTCAAGAGGCTATTTTGAAATCCTTCTAAAGATTTCAGTGACCCACATTACTGTATTGGGAATCAACCCCATGTTGGTTAAAAAAAAGATTTCTTTTTCATTTTCTTAAAATTTGAAAAAGAATGGCTAACTTCTAAATTCATTATTTAATTTGACATTAAAATTATCCCCTCCTGGATGACTGTCTTGTCATGCCACAGGTGCTTGTATAGTTTAATGAAACTATGAACTATGCCATGCCAGGTGCCCCAAGATGGATAGATGGACACTGTAGAGAGTTCTGACAAATGGTGATCCACTGGAAAAGAAAATTCAAACCATTTCAGTTAAATACTGAAGCTGAACTTAAATACTTTGACCACAAAATGAGAAGACAGAATTTATTGAAAAAGGCCCTGATGTTTAAAAGATTAAAGACCAAAGAAGAACAGAGGATCAGAGGAATAGAGAGTGTCATGGAAGAAATGAACATGAACTTGAACAGAACTTCAGGGGCCACAGAAGGGTCCAGCGGGCCATGGTCAACTGGTCAACATGGTCAACACAACTGAACAACTAACCAACTACAACAAATTTAAAGTTATACTGATTCATTTTGTTTTTACTTCTTTGCTTTTACTTTACATTTTGCTTTTACTTCACTTCTGTATATGCTCCTCAAAATCAATCCATCCCGTCAGTCTTCCTCTATAACAAGGAAAAAATAGACAGACCAATCCATATAACAAACATATTTGAGAATGTCTGGAGATGTTTGGACTATATGGAAAATATATCCCCCTAAAAGGCTACATTATTTAGATCCCCATTGCACATCTATATTGGACTGGAATGAATTACCATCTTTTATGCAATTATAGCTTCAAAGAGTGTAAATTAAAATACTTGTGACCACTCCAGGAATTCATTATTCAGGTTAATCAGGAACTAGTTTTATATAATATTCTGTATTATCATCTCTCACCTCTTCAAGGAATATGCATTTTTCCACCTCTTTACATTATTGCTAAATATTCTATATGTTAAATATTTTCATTGGGAGTAATGTGTTCCTGGTTCTGCTTACTCTACTCTTCTTCAGTTCAAGCATATCTTCCCCCGTTTCTCTGAATTTCTTATATTAGTTGTTCCGTAGAGTGCAATAAAATACCATTGTATATATTTATCACAATTGGTTCATTCATTCCCTAATCAGTTACTACTCACTTGCTTATTGCTATGCACTTTTTATTTTATGTATTAATATATTTTATATGTTTTTATTTGTATTCTACACTTTATATATACATATATTTATATGTATGTATTTATATATGTATGTATATGAATTCTCTAGACTATACTTCCTTTCCTGGGGTCCTTGGATCAAAAGAATATGAACAGCTCAGTTAATTTTATTGAGCAATTACAAACTATTTTGTAAAATGGTTGAATCAGTTCACAGGTACAAAAATTGCTCTCTTTTTGTTTAGTTTTTAGCAAGGCAATTGGGGTTAAATGACTTGTCCAGAGTCACACATGTCTTTGCAGATGATTCTCAGTTCTATTTATCTAACCCTTACCCCTTCCCTAACTTCCTGTTTCACATCACCAATTCCTTATTGGTCATCTAAAGATATAGCTTGGAAATATTAAGTATCTGAGATGGATTTGAACTCACGTCCTCCTGACTCCAGGGCCAGTGTTCTATCCACTGTGCCAACTACGTTTCCCCAAATTGACTCTTTTTAACTAACAAATGGTTAAAGTACACAAATAGACAATTTGCTAAAGAAAAATTCAAATTATCAATAGACTTTTAAAATGCTCAAAACAAACTATTTAGAGAAATAGCTAATGAGGAAATCCTGAAATTTTACTTCATACTCAAAAGATCAGTGAAAATGGCAAGAAAGGAGAATGATAAAGATGGGAGGAGCACTGGGAAAAGAAGCCCATTGACACCATTCTTGGTAGATCTGTGAACTGGAGTTTGGGGGAAATAATTGGAACTATATTTCAAAAATTAGTAAAACATGTAGACGCTTTGACCCAAGAATACTACTACTATAACTACCTCCAAAGAGATAAAACAAAGAAGAAAAGGTCCCATATAAACAAAAATATTTACAGCAGATCTTTTTGTGGGAGTAAAAACCTCTTGAAAATTAAAGCAGTAACTATCAACTGAGGAATGAATAAACAAATTATGATATTTGGATTTAATGCAACACCATTTCACTTACAAAATAAAAAGACAGTTTCTGAGAAACCTGGAAAGATCCATATGAACTGATATTCAGTGAAGTGAGTAGAACTAGGAAGGCAATTTAAATAATAAAATCAATGTTATAAAGGCACATTGAAAGGCATTTTGAAATATTTAAGAACTCTAATCAATGCAATAGCCAAATATGATTTCAGAGAGTCAGTTATAAAGAATACTATCTTCTGTATAGATACATAATGAGACATACATTTTTGTATGTGAACAATGCAAACAATTTCTTTTGTTTGACTATGCATATTTTACCAGAATTTTATTTTTTCTCAAGGAGAAAGGAGAAAGAAGAAATTGTTAATAAAATTATTAATTGGTAACAACATGTTAATATGCAATGAAATTTAATTGTTAAAAGTAAAATCAATATTTTTGACAAATAAAATAAATTTAGACTGGGTTTCAAATCAAACTAGTCAGGTGATGTATAAATATATTTGTTCTGATTAAGACATCATCACACACAAGTTCAAATATCACCTTATTACCTATTGTTTTCTATTCAAATTCAATAAATATTATTAGCAACTGACACACAGGAGAGCATTTTTCTTGAGGTTGGGTATGCAATTCTTCCCTTGAGGGGTTTAAAATCTACTTGAGGTTTCATATATTCATAAATAACTATGATACAAAAAAAAAGATTGTTATAAGAGCCAAGAAAAGGTCCAAAGAAAGTGACTTGAGAAATGTCAGGAGAAATTAAGCTGAGGTGGAGAGAGGAGAGAAGGGGAAAGAGAGAATCAGGCAAGGTTTCCTGGAGCAAGTTGTAACTGAGTGAAATCTAGAGAGGAGAGTGTTTTCTCTAAAGATATATTTGATTCAAATTGGCCAGGTTGTCCTCCTCCCCATGCATAGGAGGCAACACAAAGATATCAGGTAGAATTTTACAGATACATGATGTTATATCAACCCTAATATACCTTTATTTCCAGACTTGCATGCAGTTATTATATTCATGCAGGTATGGTAATTTTTCTGCATCAGATGTATGCTTCTTGGAAGCTTGCCAACTTTTCTTGCCTACCATTTAATATGAAAAGATATTAGCTTTAACCTCTGTGTACCACTCATATCCAACCTGCAATTCTAGGTAAGGTTTGCATATTTTGATAATTTGATGTTTCATTTCTAAGTCTAGTAAGTTAAGTCAAAAAGTGTTTATTAATTTCATATTATACAGAAGACTGTGTTAAATACTAGGGATACAAAAAAACTCAAAAAACATTCCCTGATCTCAAGTAATTCACAACTGATTGAGTTTACATGTAAGCAACTCTATATAAAACATCAGATAGGGTAAATGGGAGCTAGTCAACAGAGGGAAGAGCCTACCATTAAGAAGGATTGCAAAAGACTTTTTGAAAGAGGGTGAAATTTTAGTGGAACTTGAAGGACACTAGGGAAAGCAGGAAATTTTAAGAAAAAGACAGCCAGAATTAGGGAATGGAATGACATGTGCAAGAAATGGTAAGGAGCCCAGTGTCACTAGATCACAAAGAATATAGAGGATATATATACTCTGATTGTCTCATGTCCTCCCCTGGTCTTGGTTCATTTAGAAATAGGTATGTAGGGGAGAAAAAAGTGTAATAAAAAAAACTAAGATAGGAAGGACCCAGCTTATAAAGGATTTTAAAAGCTAAACAGAGGATATTGTATAGTTGATCCTGGGGGCAATAGGAAGCCATAGTAATTTATTGATTGAGGGAAGAGGGGTCTAATGATTTTATCTGCACTTTAAGCAGATTAGATTGTCAGTTGAGTGGAAGATGGATTCAAGTGGGAAGAGACTTAAAGCAGAGAAACCAAACAGAAATTACTGAATATTTTTGAAATAATTCAGGAGTGATGTTATATAGCAGGGTTAGAATAAAGAAGGAATGAGCTTCATTTAAAGTTGAATTGACAAGCCTTGACAACTGATTGGATATGGGGGGGGGGGTCAGAGAGAAGAAGGACTCTAGACTGACAACTACATTGTGAGCCTGGCTAACTAGGAAGATGGTGATCATTAACAATAATAGACATTTTAGGAAAAGGGGATGACTTAAGGAGGAAGATAAAGAATTCAGTTTTTCACAGGATGAATTTAAGAACTGTAAGGAACATCCAATTTTAGATGACCAATAAGGAATTGGTTAATGTGAAACTGGAAGCTAGGAAAGCAGTATTAGCTAGATAAATAGAGCTGAGAATCTGCAGAAAGATGATAGTTGAAGCCATAGGAACTGAGAAGAACACCAAACAAAATGGTATATAGAGAGAAGACTGCTCAGAACAGAGTCTTAGGGTCACCCACAGTTAATGGATGTGTTCATCATCCAAGGAGATCATCAAGGAATGGTAAAACAAGGAGGAGGAGGAGGTCAGGAGAGAGAAATGTCATCAAAATTTAGACTGTAAAGTATCATGAAAAAATACCAAATGAATCAAGACCCAGGAGAGGACATGAGACTATCAGAGTATATTTCCTTAGCATCATTTGCCTATCATATTATTGTGTATATTATTAGAAAAAAAATAAATAGATCACCAAATGTGGAGTTTCTCTTTCATGAAATCCCAGACAAGAATGACAGAACATTAAGGTTTATCAGTCTGTCTTTTCCTTGCATTTTATTATATTATCTTTGCAATCTTGTGAGGTAAAGGATGATGATTGCTGCTGATGATGGTGATAATAAATGGCATTCATATATCACCTAAGTGGCACAGGGATAAAGTGCCAGGTCTGGAGTCAGAAAAACTCATCTTTCTGAATTCAAACCTGGTCTCATATACTTATTAGCAGTATGACCATGGGCAAGTCATCTAACTCTGTTTAAGTTTCCTCATCTGTAAAACGATCTGGAGCAGAGAATAACAAACCATTCCAGCATCTTTGCCAAGAAAACCCTTAAAGGGGTCATGAAGAGTTGGCAATAATTGAAATAACTCAATAATAGCAACTATGTCACAGGCACTGGGACAGAGTATTTACAAATATATTCACATTTTTATTATATTCTTATTTTACAGATGAATAAAACTGAGGCAGACAGAGGTTCAGTGACTTGTCCAGGATCACAAGACTCGTAAGATATGTGAGTCTGACTCCAGGTTTAAAGGGTTAGATATTATACCACTTACCTACCTTACTAAGTACCATTAAACTCATTTTATATATCAAATGTTTAGAAAAAGAACCTCTTATATCATCTAATCCAACTACCTCATTTTACAGAGAGATTATACAAATAGTCAACAGTTACACATCTATTAAAGTTTGAGGCAGAATTAAAAATCAGGTCTTACTGACTTTAGGGATGACTGTTGGAAGCCTACCTTCAACTGGCACTCACTCCCTCACACCAACTTGTTTCTCAGTGTCAAAAGCTATGAAAGACAACAGTTATCAGAACTGAATAAAAATCATTGGATTTGCTGATAAAGAAAGTCATTATCCCCCTTGAAAAGAGTACTTTTTATATTTGAAGTTTGAGAAGTGAGTTTACAGAAAGAAAAATAGAATCAATAACATGATCCACTCTTTATTGAAGTTTGATAGAGAGAGAAGAAAGAAAAGGTGTTGCCCTTTTGAAAAAATATTTATCTCTGTAAACACAGACTGATATTTTCTTTCATTCACTGACTCCTTTCATTATAATTGAAGATTATAAAGGCCAGAGTCAGTATTATGAGAATTGTGGCATCACTGATAGGTAATAACCTTTCTTTTCCCCCATTTGCTTCCTCCCTTGATCTCATTTCTAGATATTGAGAGTTACCTAACAGAGCTACACTTTGGCAGGGTAATACTCAAGGATGCTCCCTGCTTATGTTTCCAAAAGCATTAAATGTTTGGTCCTTAAACCACTCATCCAGCAAAAGAGGACCCCAACACAATTCACAAGAAGAAACCACAAAGTAGACCTGAGGTTACACCTCCTTGAATTCTGAGTTCTGTAAACCTCACCAGTTTGATAATTCTTCTGTCAGTACAAGAAGAAAGTAAAGAGGTGATGGTTCCAGGTGGAAATTCCAGAGTTTCATATAAAAACAGTTTTTGAAAACTCCAATAAGGGGTCCATGAAGGGGTGAAACAAAAGGCAAGATGGCTCTCCTATGTATGGAGAGACAAAGCTAGAGTGGTCAATCAGGAGAACATATCCTTTATAAGTCAAACATCCAAAATCTGGAGGCTTCTTGGATTACTAGTCTGATTCTTTATTTTCCATTCCATCAAACATGCATGCATGCATACATACATACATACACACACACACACACACACCACAAACATTCCTTGTGAGGGAAAGAGGGGAGAAGGGACTCCCGTGAGTAGAAAAAGCTCTAGAAGTGAAAGCATCAAGACTTGGGCTCAGATCCCAACTGTGATCCTTACCAGCTGATGCTGAGTCCCACTTAGCCTCAGTTTCCTTAGCTGTAAAATGGAGATAATACTAGAGAGTTGTGCAGAGGCTTAAAAGAGATAATGTATATAGAATGTTTTGCAACCTTTATGCACTCTCTCTATATCCCAATTCCTTTTATTGTAATGAGTCAGAAGGATATCTTGAGGAAGAAAACAAGGGAGGAAAGAAGTTTTTATTAAAAACCTATTATATGTCAGGAACCATGCTAAATGCTTTATAAATAATATCTTATTTGATGATAACCAGAGGGGATCATATCTGTCCCTTTGCTATGATGTGGCACCTTCTGGGTCCAAGGACCACCCTGGTCAACAAGCCAAAGCATCATGCTGGAGAGATGCCAATGATCCTCATCCCCACTTGTTTTCCTCCAGCATGCTTGGCAGACGTTCTTTGGCTCTGACAAGGGTAACCCAGTTCACATTGTGTCTGTGTCTACTGTGGGCAGGGTGGGACTTTATTAGATACAGCAGGGAGCAGGGTTTCAAGCAACCCTTGAGTGATTCCCAATCATGCATGAGCAAGACCACAGCTGGAGAATCCAGGGAAGGAGGGGGAGCAGGAAGCAGCAGTAGTTTCTCCTCGCTCCATCTCAGAGGGCACATTGTCTAATCCTCCCAAATGCAATTGGGCTCAGTACAAGAGAGAGAGAGAATCAGGGCTAATTAGAACTACAATCGACAGTATCCAGTCCCTCGTCCTAAGAGGTATCAAGTGGTTTTCCTTGATGCTTGGCAAGTAGATTAGCCTATGACAAACTAAAAGCATAAAGTATATTTAAAACCTTTCTGTTTTGAAGAGTAAGAGCACATCAGAATTTATTAATATTGTTGCCTTGTCATAAAAAAGAAGGCAAAAAATGTGTGAAAGTCACAGTTCCCTTTACAGTTGATCAACTTATCTTTCTTTGTCCCCATTCCTATGTAATGAAAGGAGGAGGGGTTTTGGAAGTGCAGTCTCAGTGATATTTATGTAGCCTTTAAAAGGGAAGGATAAAAACAGATCAAAATAGAATGGCATAATCAACAATCAAGATTTGAACCCCCCACTTTTGCTTTCTGTTAGAAAAGGACCAGAATCCATCCTTTTCAGAGTGCTCAGGTTAAATTTAACCCTAGAAATTCATTACAAGTCTTCTAGATGCACAACATTTTTGACATAAATGTAGGGCAAAGGACAGAATTAAGAAGCTTTTAATCCAGTACGGGAGTTGTGTTGTTATTGAGTCATTTCAGTTTCTTTATGACCCCATTCGGAATTTCCGTGCTAAAAATACAAGAGTGGTTTGTCATTTTCTCTCTGACCCTTTTTACAGATGATTAAATGAATTGCCCAGGAACACAAGTATCTGAGGCTGGATTTGAACTCTGGAAAATGAGTCTTCCTGACTCCAAGCTTAACATCCTATCCATTGCATCACCTAGCCGTACATGAGAATAAGGCATTTATACAAATAGTCATAATTCAAGTTATATGACTTTAAGCTTGATTCCAGAGATTGCATTGGGCCAACGGAAAAAGGAAAGAACCATGGAATACCTCAGTCTCTTCCCAGCAATTATCAGTAAGCATAAAGATATCAAAGAAATAATTAGACTTGAATATGTTGAGATGTACTGGCATTCTCAAATCAAATGAGAATAATATATTTAAAACAAATAACCCAATATAATACCAGTCAAGGTATATTTACAGAACAGTAATAAAGACTATCATATAATTAGAAAGCACCTATCCAGTCCACATAATATTACTGAAGCACAGAGCCCATCAACCAAAGAAAGCTATAGGAAGACAATTTCCTCACAAAAAGGGAGAAGATGAACAGACTTTCATAGAGCACATGACAAATAGATCAGAAACCTTGAAGCAATCAGACATTCCATAGAACAATAGCAAATATAAATAGCAACTACACACCATCAGATTTGTCAAATGAAACAGAAAATCTTGTCACTCTCCAGGGAGCGCATGAAGCAACAAAACCCTAAGAATAAAATCAAGAGTCTCTATGGGTTACAAATATAAAAACTGGGAAAACATATATAAAATTAAAGATAAAAAGCAACTGGTTGTCATGAAGATATATATGGGGAAATGGAAGAATATATGTTAATGGTAATTTAGGTTGAATCATCACCATCAGAAATTTCAGATTACCCTTAAGGAAAAAGAAGTAGTTATCAACTCAAGGAAACAAAAAAAGGGCAAAAATGCCACTTAACAAAAAAAATTAATTGTCAAATATATATTATAAGAAATGACCTTCTGATATATAATCTAGCCACCAGGTAATATCTTATATTTGGTAGGAGTTAATTTTTATAGGGGAAACAGCTGGGTGGTACAATGGATAGATCACTGACCCTGAAGTCAGGATGACTTGAGTTCAAATCCCACCTCAGACACGTAATACTTACTTAGCTGTGTGACCTTGGGCAAGTCACTTTACCCCATTGCCTTGCCAAAAAAAATTGTATAGACTGAAATGATGTATATGTTTCATGAACAAAAGAAAGATTCATATATATGTATATATTTATGTATATATAATAACATATATTTAATATATAAATTCTATATTCCCATATATGTATAAATATATACATTCAGATCTCAAAATGCTCCTGAAAATTCAACCAAAAATAGAACTGTCACCAGACTATTATCGCAGATCAAATTGCTGCCTAGACATAACACAGATCTGTGATAACCTAAGAATGCTTTTTTTAAAATAGGTGCTGCCATACCAAAAATTCATATACTTAAATGACATAGATTAAAAGCCTTCAAAACATAGAAACCTAGCAGAGAAGATCAAAACCACAAAGGAACAGAACAAGCTGCATCTTGTCCCTTTTGTTCTTTCTGCTAGTACAATTATATCAAGGCGGTTTCAGTGACCCTACAGAGTATGAGCTCACATCCTAATACTTTTATTAAACTACAAAAGGCTATTATTTTACCAGTCTGTGGAATAGGACATAGAATATTAAATATTAAAGCATAATAGCAAGATACTGATTTGTCTCAGGATTGCCCCATGACTGAACACCATCAATAAAAGGTAACAAGATGATAGACATGGTAACTTATTGAATCCCCATAGGGAGGTAATTTGCCAAAGATTATGACCTTCTGGTATAAAGGGGGGAGAGTTCTCTTGGGAAAAAATATGAAGTTTGCAAAACAATAAAGAAGACTTTACAGTACAGAAAGTCAATTTCTCTGGAAGTCCAAATTCAAAGGACGAAGATAGAAGAAAAAGGCCAGGCTACAAACCTGGATTTCCAAACTAGAGATTTCTTTCTGAAGATTGCTATCAGAAAAATCAATAAAATCACTCTATGATACAATCTGCCCAAGGGAGGCCCCACCCTTTATTGAAATGTCAGAAGAGTTATAACAACAAATATTATTGATATTTATTTTTGTATTCTCATAGTATTTCCAAATCACTTTACATATTCTATCTTATCTGAATTCCACAACACTGTGAGATATGTTAGTATCATTGGTTCCACTTTTATAGAAGAGAGCAATGAAGCTAAAATATGAAGGATCTAACAGTAAGTCAGGTAGCTGAGGTTCATAAATAGGTCTTCTGATTCTTTCTATCAAGTGCTCTTTCCTTGTCTTTGAGATTAAGGTAGAGAGAGGTAGACTAAACTATAGAACTTGCTGAATGACTGAACCCAGTGAGTTGTCATTAATTGAATGATATCATCTTGGAAAGATATCTCTAAATAAGTGTCTGAGAAGAGCCATCCCTGTCCCTAAACTGTTTAACTTTTTTTTAATCTTCATCTTGGATGAACATCTTAAAAAAATGGGAGAATTTCCTAAAAGTCTGATGTGGTCAAAAGTGAAATAAGCTGCCTTCAATGTTGGTGAAATAAGTTGCCTTTAATGTCTGGAAGATTTTTAGTTAAATAAATAACCATTTGCTGAGTATATCATAGAGGTAAATCTTGTCTGTATTGGATTTGGTAGTTCTTTCAATTTGAAGTTTTGTAAATTCTGAAATTCTGTGAAATTAAGCAAATCTAATTACCTCTGTAGATAAAATAAAACCCCAAGTTTTTGTTCTTCACCATTCTGGTATTTACAGGTTTGATCATTCTTCTAAAACATCATTTTTTCTCAGATCACCTCTCTCTAAAGTAGGGACAACTGATGGCACAGTGGATAGAGTATTGGGCCTGGATTCAAGAAGATGAATTCAAATCCTATGTGACCTTGGGAAAAACATTTAACGTCCGTGTGCCTCAGTTTCCTCAAATGTAAATATGAACCTTATAATAATAGCACCTACCTTGCTGGGTTATTGTGAGGATCAAATGATATGATATTTGTGAAATGTTTAGCTACATTGCCTGTACATAGAAAGTACTTTTTTTTTATGAGTGAGTTAAAGTTAGTTGTACAGGTTGAATAAGCTCCATAGTCATTGTATCACTGGGAGGGTAGAAGGGACATTAGAAATAAGACCTTATTTTACACCATGCCTTTGTGGGGGAGGAGAAATATGGTCATTCTCTCTTTATGATTAGTCAATAATTCACATTTCTATATGACCTGAAGTTTTACAAAACACTTTGCCTCATAAAAACCCTGGAAAATTCAAAATATGAATAGTGTGAGTGAAAATATTATTATCCCTACTTGACTGATAAGGAATCTGACTCAGAAAGAAATGAAAGAATGATAGGTAAAGAGTCCTAGCTCTACTCCTAGCTGCCAGTGTGACCTCAGGCAATTTACTATATTTCTTTAGGTCTCAGTTTCCTCCTCTGGAAACCTGGGTTATATAATCTCTGGTTCTATTATTCTGTCATAAATGAACCTTTCTTCTGAACTTCAAACTCTCCTGTTCACATATCCATTAGATATAACAAACTCAATATCTCATATAATTATCATAAACTCAACAGATCCTATTTTCTCTGTTAGGGGGTTAAGGGCACCACCATCCTCCTATTGGGGCAGATTCACAACCTAGGAGACATTTTAATTATTTATTCTCTCACTCTCCAACATATTCAATTACCAAGTTCTTGCTTTTTTTAACTTCTTGGCCTCTCTTGAAAATGTCTGACACTGTAACCACTATAGTCCAGAACAGTGTCACCTCACTCTTGAACTCCTGCTGACTGGACTACCTGCCCCATGTCTCTTCCAGCTCTAGATAATTTTGTATTAAGCTGCCAAAGGCATTTTCCTAAAATACAGATTTGATCACATCACCACCAGGCTTCCTTGGCTCATTCACTAATTGACTAGTTTCTTATCTCTGTCACTAATCTCCAATTCATCCTGACTCTACATGGCTTGCAAATAATTGTTAGCATGTTGTTTCCCATATTACACTGTGAGTTACTTGAGATTTTTGTTTTTAATTTTCTTTGTTACCTCATCGATTAACAAAGTACCTGGCTATGGTAGGTGTGTGATAAAAGTTTGTTGACTCAATTTAACTGTTGTTTCTTAAGAATAGCTAGCATTTATATATTTCTTTAAAGTTTATAATTCACTTTACAAATATCTCATTTTATTTTCACAACAACCCTTTTAGCTAGGTCCCCACTTTAGAGATAAGGGAACTTGAGGCAAACAGAGGTTAAGTGTCTTGTCCAAGATCATATAGCTAATAATTGTCTGAAGCTAGATTTGAATTTGGGTCTTCCTTACTCCAAATCCATCAATCTATCCACCACACTAATGTCAAATGATCACCTAAATGACTTGAAATTGTTTTCGTCATTAAAGGGAATTCATATACATCCTAAGACACAGTTTCCAAAATTCACAATCTTGAGGATAATGATAATGAAATTAAAATTAATAATAATGAAATATATTAAAGATAAAAATGATAAACACTATGCTTATGATTTCACTGGTAAAGAAAACTTTTAGAGAAGAAATATCCTCTATTAAGGAAGGCTTACACAATATAAATTATAATTGTAATAAAAATACAGCACTTTAAAATTTACCTAATTCTACATATGGTAATCCTGTAAAGTAATCAGGACAAATCAAAAAACAAGAGGAAAGATTATCTTTAAAAAGTCCAGAACTATGGATCACTGCAGATTATACAAGAAAAAAGTAAAACTGTATAGAATATGCAGGTAATAAGACTTTAAAACTTGCCAAATACAAAGAAAGATATAATGTAGAACAAAAAAGATACACCAGAATCTCAAAATAATTTGCAAAAATGACAAATTCCTATGCTACAAATACAGACCCCAAACTTTAACATATATTTGTAGGTAGGTATGTAGACATACATATATATATATATATATATATATATATATATATATATATGTAAATGGAGATGGCCCTGGAATTGAGGCAATTGGGATTAAGTGACTTACTTGCCCAAAGACAGTTAGCTAGTTAAGTGTCCAGTGTCCAAACTCAGGTTCTCCTGATTCCAGGGTCAGTGGTCTAGCCACTGTACCACATAGCTTTGAGAACAAAGTACAAAAACAACTATATATGTATGTATGTATATCTATACACACACACACACACACACACACACACACACACACACACACACACTGAGTTAGAAGGAAAAAGTTTATTGAGTCAGCAGAAACAACCTAGGATCTTTTTAGAAATAAGAGCCATTGAAACAAAAAATATAAAATTGGTAACTATTGCTAATTGTACTCAGAAAAAGTTGATGGTGGTGATGATGATGATTGATGATGCTGATGATGACGATGAAGATGTTTGCCCTTCATTCTCTTTTTTTCTTTTTTAGTGTTGTTTTTGTTCTTGTTTTTTTTTTTTGGTAAGGCAGTGGGGTTAAATGACTTGTCCAAGATCATAAAGCTAGGTAATTATCATGTATCTGAGACCGGATTTTTACTCAGATCCTCCTGACTCCAGGGGCAGTGCTCTAGCCACTGCACCACCACTCATTCTCAAAGAAAACCATAATACCAAGGAAGGGATACTATGACAAACATGAATTGGATTCCAATGAGGGAGTGCTCTGCTAAGTTACCAGCCTCACTTTCTTCTCCAGGGTCATCTGGGTCCAGTGGTCAGATAAGAATCAGGATGACTGGAGGTGGCTCTGGATAAGAGGCAGTCTGGGTTAAGTAACTTTCCAAAGGGTTGCATAGTTAGAAAAACTCAGAAAAGTAGAGAAAAACAAAATTACCAAAATAGAAACTGAAAAAGAGAAATCACAACAGATGAAGAAAAAGCAGAAATTGTTTAAAGTATTTTATCAAATTATATGCTGACAAAGTTGATAAATTATGAAAACCTACACAAATATAAAATACTAAGATTAAAAGAACAAGAAAAAGAGAATTATTTTTAAGCTTTAAAAAAAAGGAAATGGGGTCAAGTGACTTGCCCAAGTTCACATAGCTTGTAAATATGAAGTGTGTCTGAAGTTGGATTTGAACACAGGTCCTCCAGACTCCAGGGTTAGTGTTCTGTTTACTGTACACCAAAAAAAAAAAAGAGAACACTTAAAGTCTGTTTTCTTTGGGAAAAAGAATGAACAGTCCAAAAAAATACAAAAAGTTCTAGGAATAGAATGATTTATAAATAGATTTTATAAATCACACAAAGAACAATGAACTAACATCACATAATGTTTGTTAAAAATAAAGAAATAGCCACCTTACTCAATTCCTTCTATAAAACAAATATGGTCTTGATCCCCAAATATGGAAGAATAGTGTACAGAAAGAATATTATTGACCACTGTAATGAATATTCATGTAAGAATATTGAATAATGTTCTAGTGAAGAGTCCATATCAACACATTTAAAATATTGTTCAATATTCCATATTGAATATAAAAAGTATACAACCAAGAGGTTATGAGTATAATTATGACAATGTCAGAATTATGCAAAGAATGAAGGGCTGGTTCAATATTAGAAAAACTATATATAAAAGCAAATGACATAAAAATTACATGATTATATCAGAGGATGCTTAAAAATCTTTAAACAAGATACAGTATTTATTTATATTAATACTACTAAAAAGCACAGAAATAATATGGCATTATCATATATCATCTCAATGTAGTAAACATATCTATCTCAAAGCAGAACTATCATTAACATAAAAAAATACTAAAGGGCTTTCTAATGTGCTGAAGGATCAATTACACTGTCACCATTATTACTTGAGATAGTTTTTAAAATGCTAGACATTACAATATGACAAGAAAAGAAATTAAAGGAGTAAGCATAAATAATTAAAAGGCAAAATTATAAGTTTTAGATCTATGATAGTTTACCTAGAAAATCCTAGAGTTACACACCCTTTACCAAGATAAGATCCAAATGGTTACAGGACATAGACATAAAAAACAATACTATAAGCAAATTAGAAGATCAAGGACTAGTCTACCTGTCAGATCTATGGAAAGGGGAACAGTTTATGACTAAGGAAGAGTTGGAGAACATCACTAAAAACCAATTAGATGATTTCGATTACATTAAATTAAAAAGTTTTTGCACAGGTAAAACCAATGTAATGAAAATCAAAAGAAAAGTAGTAAATTGGGTAACAATCTTTACAACTAATGATTCTGACAAAGGACTCATTTCTAAAATATACAGAGAACTGAGTCATATTTTTAAAACAAAAAGCCATTCCCCAATTGACAAATGGTCAAAGGATATGTAAAGGCAATTTACAGATGAGGAGATCAAAGCAATCCATAGCCATATGAAAAACTGCTCTAAATCATTAATTATTAGAGAAATGCAAATTAAAGCTTCGTTGAGGTACTACCTCACACCTCTCAGATTGGCCAGTATGACCAGGAAGGATAATGATCATTGTTGGAATGGATGAGGGAAATCTGGGACACTATTACACTGTTGGTGGAGCTGTGAACTCATCCAACCTTTCTGGAGAGCTATTTGGAACTATGCCCAAAGGGCAACAAAAATGTGCAAACCCTTTGACCCAGCAATACCACTACTGGGTCTATGCCCTGAAGAGATGAGGAAAAGGGGTAAAAACATTACTTGTACAAAAATATTTATAGCAGCCCTGTTTGTGGTGGCAAAGAATTGGAAATCCAGTAAATGTCCTTCAATTGGGGAATGGTTTAGCAAACTGTGGTATATGTATGTCATGGAATACTATTGTTCTATTAGAAATCATCAGGAGGGATGGGATTTCAGAGAAACCTGGAGGGATTTGCATGAACTGATGCTGAGTGAGATGAGCAGAACCAGAAAAACACTGTACACCCTAACAGCAACATGGGAGTGATGTTCAACCTTGAAGGACTTGCTCATTCCATCAGCGCAACAATTGGGAACAATTTTTGGCTGTCTGCAAAGGAGAGTACCATCTGTATCCAGATAAGGAGCTGTGGAGTTTGAACAAAGTACAAGGACTATTCCTTTTAATTCGGAAAAAAAAACCCAGATGTCTTATGGTTTGATCTGGTTACCTCTGAGAATTCTGTTCTCTTTAAGGATATGATTTCTCTCTCATCACATCCAATTTGGATTGAGGTACAACATGGAAACAAAGTAAAGACTGACGGAGTGCTATCTGTGGGGTGGGGGTGGGGGGAGGGAAGCAAGATTGGGGGAAAACTGTAAAACTCAAATAATATCTTTAATAAAATTTTAAAAAAAAGAAAGAAATCCTAGAGTTAAACTAAAAGGCAACTGAAACAAGAAAATTCAGTGTAGTATTAGGATATCAAATGTAATCATTGAACTTACCATATAGTACAGAATATATTCTGTATATTACTAGCAATACAATCAAAACAGAAATTAAAGGAGAAAAAATATTTCATTCAAAATAATTACAATAAGTATAAAATATCTGGTAGTCAACTCACCAACCATACTTTAAACAAGCACTAAGCATTCTTAATACAAATAAAGGAGGGCTTAAATAATTGAAGAAATGTTCATTGTCCATGTTTGACTCATATTGATTTAATAAAAATAATATTAACTAAATGAATGCATAAATTTAATGACATGTATTTAGATATTAAAGATTTATTTTATATAACTAGGCAAAATATAAAAAACTTCATCTGGAAGAAGAAGGGATCAATACGCTCAAGGGAAAAATAATCCAGGAAAAATTAGGAATGAAGAAACTTGGTAGTATCAGATATCAAACTATATGATAAAGAATAATTATAAAACTATTTAGTACTGATTAAAAATAGAAAAATCTGATCAATGGGACATATTTTGTGCATAAGAGTCTGTAGTAAATACAGAAACATAGTACTCAATAAACCAAAAAAAAATCAAATATTTATATAAGATCCCCTTATCCTTAAGACAACAATTCCTACAAAAACTAAAAAGTAGTCTGGCAAAAATTAGATTTACAGAAACAAATTAGGCCCTATATCACAATAATATACATAGTCATGAAAAATCAGGAGGAAAAAGTAAGAGATACATTCACAACTATAGCAAGGAGGACAATTCCTAATTAAGAGATAGAAGATAAAATGGGCAATTTAAGAAACCTAAAATTGAAGAATTTTTGTGAGGGCAAAATCGAAACAGAATTAAAAGGGAAATGGTTAGCCAGAAACATTCTTTGTAATAAATCTCTGTTAATATATAAGAATATGTCATTCTCCGATAGATAAATAGTCAAAGGATATGAAAAAGCAGTATGAAAAAGAATATGCAAATCATCAGCAACTATTTGGAGTGGGGGGAGGATGTTCTAAATTATTAAAAATAAGAGAAAAATAAATTAAAATAACCTGTTTCCATTTCATACATATCAGATGGGCAAAGATGACAAAAAAATAATGAAATGGAAATAAAGAACAACTTTTGCAAATGACCAATGTTGGTTATCTTGCCAAAAGGAAATTAAGAAATGAAGGAGGAAGCATTCCACTTAAAAGGAGACCCAGAAGGGATAGTTAGGTGGTGTAGTGGTTAGAGCAACCAACCCTAGAGTCAGGAATACTTGACTTCAAATCAACTTTAGACACTTAATAATTACCTAGCTGTGTAACCTTGGGCAAGTCACTTACCCTATTGCCTTGCAAGAAAGAAAGAAAGAGAGAAAGAAAGAGAGAAAGAAAGAAAGAAAGAAAGAGAGAGAAAGAGAGAGAAAGAGAGAGAAAGAGAGAGAAAGAGAGAGAAAGAAGGAAGGAAGGAAGGAAGGAAGGAAGGAAGGAAGGAAGGAAGGAAGGAAGGAAGGAAGGAAGGAAGGAAGGAAGGAAGGAAGGAAGGAAGGAAGGAACGAGACCCAGGAACAAGGTTATCTCCACTGTGGTGATACTTGAGTGATATTCCATTAGTTCATCTAGCAGCACTAACACATCAAAACTTGGGATTGCTTTTTATTAATATGAAGAAATAGTGTAGTATTATTCACATTTTAATGAGATTCTGGGAGACAAATATTTATAATAGTCCCTCAAAGTTTAACACAAAGATATGATCCCATCACAACATTAAATCTCCAAAAATCATATACTGAATATCTAATCTTTATCCATGTTCTATGGGCCTTAGAATGTGTCATTGATGAGTTTCCAATTTCATTCTTTCGCATGGGAAGGACTATGTAGAAATAAATAAATCCTTAGCTTTACAATATATAGGAAGCATTCCCCACATCACTTATCCAATTCCCTTTTCTCACCTTTAAATGGAGTTAGTCTAGCTGTTCTATGAAATTCCCCCCAGAGCTAGAGTTATGATTCTATGAATAAATTAGATGTCAAGAGTTTTACAGAATCACTAAATCTGAGAATTGTAAAGACTCTCAGCAGCTATCTAGTCCAACTATACCCTAAAGAAATTTCCAACATAATGAATATAAATAATTCAGAGAATCATGGGAAGACTTATGTGAACTGATGCAGAGTTAAGTAAGGAGAACCGAGAAAAAATTAAAAACAAGATTCACAATGCCTAAGACAATGATAATGGAAAAAAGTCAAAACTAAACTGAAAACTACATAATTATAACATCCAACAAGCTCAGCCCTAAAGAAAAAATGAAGGAATTCACTTGTTGCCTTTTTTTCCTAGAGGTAGGGTACTATGAGAGTAGAATATTGAACATTATATATTCTTGGATGCATTGGTTGGTTTTGCAAGTTTACTTTTTTTCTTTTGTTACAAAAGATAACTCAACAGGAAAGGGAAAAGAGATACAATTGGAATCAAAGGTGATATAAAAAGATATAAATAAAAATTATTTTTAAAAAGAAGAGAAACTTGTTTTCCCAGTTTTATAGGTTATTGGCTATTTCATTGGTCTCCAACTTCCTCACATAACTGTAGCACATCTCTCTTGGGGAAGAATAAATGAGAGAATTTTGATATTTTTGCTCTCATTGTGGCCAGGGCCATAAACTGGGAGGTTTCAAAATAACACAGGCCCTTTCTTTGGGCCGCAAACCTACATTCTTAAAAGTTAAGTCTCTCATTGGCTTTAATGTGAGTTCCATGCATGTAGAGGCTGTAGGAGTGGACCCTTTGGGAGTGTAAAGTGACAATATAATAGAGAAAAATCACTTTAGCAGGCAGCTGGGACAGCTGGCCAGGCATTCACAGGAAAGGAAAGGCCTTGATTTAGACAAATCACTGGATGAATGATCACATGAAAAGCCACCCTTCCCCACCCCTCCTATTTTACAGCTAGAACTAAGAAAGCCAGAAAATATAAAACATGTGAAAAAAGTAAATAAAGATATGTTTAAAACCTTTTTTTTCCAGGAAAGGTGCTATAAAAGGTCTTAAATGCTTTTTTTTTAAAGATACTAGGAAATCTGAAGTCATGGGCATCAATGGAAAATGCATCCAATTGGTTTTTCCAAGTTCTTCATCAAGAACTAATAAAATGTAAACAATGACACACACCCAAAATCCCCCAAAAGTCACAAGTCTTTTTCCAAATTCTGACTGAAATTTGTGTCTTGGTCAAATCAGATGATTCTATTGTTACCTTTAGACATACAAAATGTTGGATTCGTTTTCTGTTGGAAATAAAGTGGTCTCATTTATCTGCAAACATATTATGATTATCTTAGCTGATGAATTTCTATTAATCATTTAAAAATTAAAGAAGGTTCCTGAATAATCTTTCCTATATTTACACAGTGGGGTCATTTGGAAATAGCAATAAACAGAAGGTCAAGAGACCTGAATTCTTGTCTCCAATCTGTTTTGTGTGACCTTGAGTTGAATAGTCATTCAAAGAAGTCACTTTGCTTCTTTAATCTCAATTTTTCCACCTGTAAAATGAGAAGGATCCCTACAGTCCCTTAGACTTATAAGGGATATGATATAATAATATTAATAATAATAATAATAATAACAATAACAATAATAATAATAATGGCAACCACTAGGATTTGCCTTTAAGATTTGCAGAGTACTTAGATTTTCTTGTTCCCACAACAACCCTGAGACATCCAAAGGTGTTTAATAGTTGAACAAACCTGACTTGGGTATCTGAGACATGAGAAGCACAGAATTTCAGAACTCTAAGTTGGAAAAGACTTCAGGCTTCCTTCCGCAGCCTAAAATAAGCCCTCTTAAAGACTATTTCATCCCATATGTTCTGTACCCCAGGAAAATCGGACTCTGCTCTATAACCTAGGTCAGCATACCAGCCCCTAACTCATTCTCTTGTCCAGGTAGTCCCCAGTCCCCAGGATATATTCCCCTCTCACCTCTGCCATTTAGAATCTTGGGTTTCTTCAGAATTCAACTCAGGTGCCACTTTCTCTTAAAAGCCTTCCTTGACTCCAAGAGCATTTTTCCTCCTGTAAAAGCATTAATTTCATTTGAATCTTTAAATGAACCCTCAACAATGCCCCTGACAAGTAAATATTCTTCCTGTTTCCACTTGAAAAATCCCCAATGAAATAGGTTAATAGAATCGTTAACCTATCAGTTAACCCATTCCATGTCTGACTTGTTCTGATCATCAGAAATTTTTTCCCCTTTTAGTATTAGGTAGATAGATAACTAGTAAACGTGGGGGTATTTTCTGTCTCTAATTCTATAGCTACATTCCATAAAACAATTATGTCAGTACAAGGCCTGAGCCTCTTCAAGATCCTTTCAGTTAGCCTGCTCCAAGAACCAGAAGAGACAAAATGGAAATGAGCAGAGGAAGGGTCAATTGTGGCCACTTTTGCCTCATTAACTTTCCCTTTCCCTTGGGTCTAGTTACTCTGATCTGTGAGGCTGGGCTCAGAGTGATGGGAGCACTTCTCACCTCATTCATCTTCACCTTCTTACTTGTGGCCTTCTCACACAACCATTCAACTAGGGCAGCTGAAGGCTGGTTACTGTTGGCTCCCTGTTGGGATACAGGACACAGGTAGGTCAAGGGCTGACTGGAGATTCTTCTGGGCTGTGGAGCAGTTATAACTCACTTTACTAAAACAGTAAAAAGAAACCACCTCAACAGTGATTATAGGATTCCTTGGATCCTTGATGAAACTCAAAGAAATAGTTTCTGGGTCACGCAAAATAAGTTACTACTTTAAGTAGTGGCGTGATGGAAGGGTTGTCAAAAAAAAAATACCCAAAATAGAATGTAAGCTCTTTGAGAACAGAAAAAAAATTCTCTCTTTGTTTATCTATTCCCATTATCTTGTTCAGTGTCTTGCACACTGATTTTAACAAACAGATGATTGTTATTGTTGTTCATCCTTCATTCTTGAAGAGGACCAATGACAGCAGAAGGGAGATGTCTTGACTTTTAAGTTAATCAGATTTAGTGAAGTAGCCTCACTTTATCCTCCAAAATCATCAGAGTACAGTGGTAAGACACAGGTTAAGATGACTGAACATGGCCCTGGAAAAGTAGTGGGAAACTGGCTTTTTTAAGTTAAGATCTTTTCCAAGTTTCAATTTATACAAGGTAACCCCCCCCCCTCATTCAAACAAAACTTTTTTGCATGAAATCAGAGTATTTTCTCAAACTGCTTGCCTGGTTCCTAGAATTCCATCATAAAAGATTCTAAGGTTGAATGACTTGAGCTCCTGGGTAATAGCAAGTGTGATGATCTCCATTCGTTTTTAGAAGATATAAGTGATATCTCAAAGCAAGGAAAGAAATAGATAACATTTTCATCTTCTTTAATTTTGATTTTCTTCCCAAAATGAAGTCAAAATTAAGACAATGGGGGGGGGGAAGAATTGGGGAAGAAAGAAAATTATATTAGAAGGAAGTAGATGAATATTCAGAGCATATGTCTTCATGTATATATATATGTATATACATATTATATATATATATATATATATATATATATATATATATATATATATATATATATATAATACCAGATGAAGGTGTGTGAGTACAGGTAGTTCCTTCACTGGCATTATCATTGACCTTACCAGATATATTTATGGAGAGATTTGGAGACAGACACAGACAGACAGAGACAGAAAAAGAAACATATTATATATGTCTGTATATGCACATATGGAGAGAGAGAGAAACATATAAATGTCTCCAATCACTTTCCAGATCTTATCATTTCTATTTCCATAGCATCTTTTCCATCTGATTCTTTATCTCTGATCACACAGCTATTATCAAATCCTCATTACATTTCACCAAGATTATTGCAATGGCCTCCTAATGAGTTTCTCAGACTCAAGTCTTTTCCCAGCCTAGTCTATGATCCACAAAACTGCCAAAGTGATTTTCCAAAAATGCAGATATAACCATGTCACCCCCTTACTCGGCAACCTCCTGTGAATATGCAATCCTATTACCTTTAGTATTAAATAAGAAAAATTCATCCTTCTCAGGAAGTCCTCTGAATTACTGGGCAAAAATAACTAAAAGAAAGTTTAAATTACTGTTTCTCTGACATCAAAACTAAATGTTTCTCTTTGCAACCTTCCAGAGACAGCTCTCTAGGCCTAAAAAAAACAGTTGAAATCTCTTCTCCACAAGTCAGACCTTCAAACACCTGAAGAGTCATCATGGCCTCCCTGAGTCTTGTCTTCCTTCAACCCAGGTGTGCATTTGGTACAAAGTCCTCCAGAGCCAACTGTTGAATTTTCAACGTGAATACATACAACTCAGAAATCTGCCAATGCTACAAAATCAGCACTTGATTTATTATTTTGTGTAATGTCTAGACCAGATCAAATATACAGTCTAGCCAGCAACATTGTAGAGTGTATTTGAAACCAAATTAAAATTTAGTTGGAAAATACTTGACAAAAGAAATAAAAATACAATAAATAATAGATAATAAGACATTGCAATGTCAATGTCTCTTGTGGGGAATCTATCAATTAATGGTTCCTATTTCTTTTTTAATTTTTGTTTAATTTTTAATTTATGAAAAGCAAGCATTTCCAAAATATAGAGTAATTTTTAAAAGATGATTTCATATGAAATTGTAAATTGATTATGTTCAACTTGCCATTCCTCTTAAGTTTATAACAAAGCTATGCTGTTAATTTCTTTTACTTTCCTACCCTTCCTACTCTAGAGACAGCTATCATTAAAACAAACTCTATGTGTATGCAAAATCATTCTATACATATTTCTATTTTGAGTTGAACAGCACTGTTCTAGACTTTGGAGGATAAAGTGAGGCTAC
Organism: Macrotis lagotis; assembly: GCF_037893015.1. Classification (NCBI taxonomy): domain Eukaryota; kingdom Metazoa; phylum Chordata; class Mammalia; order Peramelemorphia; family Peramelidae; genus Macrotis; species Macrotis lagotis. The sequence goes on from NC_133663.1 coordinate 67,101,809, forward strand.
TTCACTAAATCTGATTAATGTGAAAGTCAAGACATCTCCCTCCTGATGTCATTGGTCCTCTTCAAGAATGAAGGATGAAAGTAATGGGAAAAAATGTTTATAATGCAAATTAAACTTAAAAATGTGTGACAGGTACATGGGGTGTGGAAAGGGGAGAGTGGTTGTTAAACATTTATCAGTATATCACTATTTAAATCTCTAGCTTTATAGACTGAATGGGTGTTGCCTGAGGAAAAACCTTAGTTTTAAAAGGTCGATGTTTCCCTCTGCATCCAGGACCATCCTCAATCATCCTGATTCATATCTGGCCACTGGACTCATAGGGTTCTAGAGGAGAAAGTAAGGCTGGTGACCTTGCACAGAAACCCCCCCACACACACTCAAATCCAATTCATCTGCATTATCTCCTTGATATCATGGTCTACTTCAAGAATAAAGGACAGGCAACAAAATGAAAGAATATGAGAAGTACTTGTGGGTGTCCTGTCCAAAAGGACTGGTAAGATTTCTTGAGATTTGCACACCCCAAATCACTCTGACTTTCCAACAACTGGTCTCAGGCTAAACCTGCTTGGCCACTGCTTGGATACTGATTGATTCAGAGTGAGTGTAAATAGCAATTGTTATTTTTTAAGCTCCTATCATTGTGCTATGCAAGGGACTGGGGATATTAATTCAAAATTGAAATGGCCCTAGACCTCCAGAACCTTCTATCCCACATTCTATCAGGGAAATCTGCATGTTCACAAGTAAAAATATGAATAGGGACAGGACCTAGGATTTCTTTGGCATGGCAGTTCTGCATCTGACAACAGGGTGCCTCCTTAGGATCTGGCAGAAGATTTCTATCATTTTACCTCAATCCAACAAGCATTTATTAAGTGTCTGCTATATGCAAGATAGCGATTGATAGGAGCAAGGCTGGGGGGCAGGGGGACAGAGAGGATAAAGAGATTCCAAATATGTAATTTCATCAGTTTGAGGAGTGTCCAGGGAAGGAATTTGATGTACTGATAAAGACCTACATTTTCTCAGTAGCTTTGAGGTCACTAAAAAGTCAAGTGACTTTCCCAAAGTCCTACAACTAATAGATATCAGAGGTAAGACTTGAAAGCTGGCCTTCCCACCTCTGAGGCTAACCTGTATCATGTTCTGCTGCCTCTGTAGTTCTAGTGATAATTAGACAAAATGAAAATCCCCTATCCTTACTAACATTCAATTATAAAATTATAAATTTAAATTATCAAATCAAATTTTATAGAATTAAATTCTACTGAAGGTAGTATTCACTAGGTTACAGCAAAGACCACAATGACAAAGGAAATATTATCTTCTACTATCTTCTATTGTGTAAATGTGGCCAATGTATTTCCTATGCCATGGCCCCTATCCATGGTCCATGCCCAGAGCTAGAGTCAAATACAGATATGCAGAGTTTGTCTGACTTTCAGTCCTAGCCTTATACCCCCCCCAAAAAAAAAACCCATGTCTGTGGAGTTTCTCTGAGTAGCAGTTAGGTTTATTCATAAATATGTGTCATCCCCTTAGGACATTCCCTTAAGACAATCCTCCCTCCAAAACTTCAAATCTTAGTCGTAATAATGATTCTAAGTGGATACATATTTTTATATTCACTTTCTGTTTTGAAATTGGTTCAGAGGAGTGTGTTTGAAAAGAGAAGTCAAGGTTGTAGCTAGGGATTCACAAGATGAAAAGATACTGGGAATACTTAAACAAGGAGAGAGATTTCAAAAGTGGTTGGGCAAGTATACTATAGATGGCAGAATCTCAACTGGAGGACTAAACAGAGAAAACAAAATATTTGGTCAATCTGGCACAATCATTTAAGAATTGAAGAGTTGGTAAGAATTTCTTAGAGTTGGGATGGATACTAGAAATGATCTTGTCCAATGTGTATCTGAACAAGAATCAACATTGTCCTCATAATAATAATATAGTTATATATTATGACAACTAATAACACTCATTAAAAATATTCCAGCCAAGTGGAAATTTCAAATATTATTTTACTTTTTTCTACAAGGAACTGTTCCATCTAAGACCATTATATAGCATGCCACAGGGGATACCTGTGAATTATTGAAAAAGAGACTGTTTCTCTAATCAGAAAACCTGAATTTGAAGCTTAGTTCTGCTACTTATCAGTTAGACCCTGAGCAAGGAACTCTTGCTTGCTCTGCTTTGGTATTTTCATTTGTAAAATAGTTATAATAATACCTTTTAAAAATTTTTATTTATTTAAGGCAATGGGGTTAAGTGACTTGCCCATGCTCATACAGTTGGGCAATTATTAAGTGTCTGAGGCTGGATTTGAACTCAGGTACTCCTGACTCCCAGGCCGGTGTTCTGTCCACTGTGTCACCTAGTTGCCTCTTACAATAATACCTTAACTGCTTACCTCACACATTGCTGTGATGGTGATGGTGGTTTTCAAGTAAAGTACATTATAAATTGTATCTTTAAATAATTATGTATCCATTAATACTTTTCTGCTAACATTAGCTATTATATATTTAGCTCTGTCTACTAAGGAGCACCTGGTGGGTCAATGGATAGACCTCAGGGTTTACAGTCAGGAAGACTTGAATTCCAATTTGACCTCAGACACTTGTTCGTTGGGTAACTGAGCAATTCACTTAACCTCTGGAATCATAGAGCAGCCTCAAATCCAAAGAGCTTAGTTTATCAATGAGGAAATCTTACTGGGGAGATTTGAAGTGCTTGCCAAGAGCTTGTTAAGGTCGGAAATGGAATTTGAAACAAGTACTTCTTGATTTCAAGTATAGAACTCCATTCTCTACAGAGTTAAAATAATTGTTCCCTCCCTTCTGAGTAGCTAGGTGACTCAGTGGCTATAGACTGCTAGGCCTGTAGTCAGAAAGACTCATCTTTCTGAGTTTAAATCTGGCCTCAGACACTTCCTAATTGGAGAAGGAAATGGCAAAAACACTCCAGTATCTTTGTCAAGAAAGTCCCAGATGGGGTCACAAGGAATCAAATAAGAGTAAAGCAATAGAATAACAACCCTCCCTTCTGCTGTAATCCTCTAGATTTCACACTATTCAACTGGCCTTGCATGATACATATTTGCATATGTCTTATTTTCTCTACTAACTCTCAAGTTTTTTAAGGCAGGGACCATGTCTTTTATATCTACACTAGAAGATTTTGAATCAAAGGACCCCCATCAAAATCCTCCCTCAAACATCGCCTGTGTAATCTTGACCAAGTCACACAATCTCTTTGAATCTGTTTCCTCCTCTAAAATAAGGGTTTTGAATTTTCATGGTGCCTTCCAGCGTTGTAGATGAGATAATTGTATTCATCATAATGTCTTTCATGTAACAGGATCTTCTCAGTTATTTTGACCATTCATAAGCTCATAGGATCATTGGGTTAGACCTAGAAGGGACCTCAAAAACCATCAAGTTCAAGACTTTCATTTTACACATGAAAAAACTGAGAGGTTACCCAGAGACATACAATTAAATGTTTAAAAGGTAGGAATTGAGGTCCAGTCTTCCTGATTCCAAGTACAGGGTCTATCCATTCTAATCCCCCTGCCTCATTCTACCTCTAAAGTCATTATAAGATGAAAGGAAACTTCAAAATCAACTAATACTATCCCCTTCATTTTACAGATGAGGAAACTGAAGCCATTCAGAAATGAAATGACCTACACTAACCTGTGTATTGGATTCTGGATGCCACATTGATTCCTCTTACCATGCTATAGAGCTTCCCCACAGATATAAGGGATAGGGGAAAAAACAATGTTAACAAGCATTATTGTCTACTATGTGTGCAGACACTATGCTGAGGAATAAAGGGAAGGAAAAAACAAAAGAAAGACAAAAACAGATCTGCATTGCAAATGTTAAAATTAGGAGTCATATAAAGAACAAACCCCAAGATTGATTTTTCAGGCTCAGAATTTGTGAGTTCTTACCTTTGAGGCTTGCTGTGTTGTCCTATGACTGCCCTCTGCAGTTACATTTCTTTCATGCATGTTACTCCAAATTAGATACAAACTGTGTCTGGTTTATCTTGGTTTCCTTGACTTAGAGCTTCTCCAACGGATACAGGCCTCCCATTGCCCTCAGAGAGACTGGTCTTGCCCCCTACCACCTTGTTACCTGTCTTCATCAAAGGTCTCCAGGCTTTACCTTGCAAGTCCTACTGTCTTGATTTCTATAGAAAGGAAATAAGAGAAAGGAAAGGAACGCTCCATGGAGTACTATTTCTCCTTCCCCACTCTCCTTCTCAGGGATCATAGGAGTTAGGACCAAAGCATTTAACTGTTTTGTGAGGAAAGCCGGTCTAAGGACCCCTTCTCAGAACAGGATCTGCTGTCCACATTAAAAAGGGATAAAATGCTAAAATTCAATTAGATATTAGTGAAAATTAGGATGCAATTTTCCCTGGGATATCAGGGAGGTGATGCCATGACAAGCACATGAATTGGATTTGAGTGAAGGCCAGTGCTGTGCTAAGTCAGCCTCACTTTCTCCTCCAGAGCCATCTGGGGCCAGTGTCCAGATATGAATCAGGATGACTGGAGATAATCCTGGATGTGAGCCATCAGGGTTAAATGACTAACCCAAGGTCACACAGCTAGTAAGTGGCAAGCATCTAAGGCCAAATTCTAACTCCCATCCTCCTGACTCCAGGACCAGGGCTCTATCCACTGCACCACCTAGCTGCCCAAGAATCTTTGATTTAGAAATACAGAAGAATGTAGAAATTATTTAGTCCAGCTAAACCTTTCAATTTATAGATAAGGGTGCAATGTGTATGTATGTGCCTGTGTACACATACCATATATATGGATGTACACATACACAGATATATTTTCATATGAAATGCACATGTGTATGTATACTCACGCACACATATATGTATGATAACCCAGAAAGGTACAGTCGATTGTTCAGTGATGGAAGAAGTGAAGGGAGGGTATAGAGAGAAAGAGAAGAATGAGGAGGGATAAAGGAAAAGAGTGGGTAAGAATTTATATAATTATTTTGACCCTACCTAGAACCACTGCAGAGCTAGGGAAGAAAGGAGAAAAGAAAAGAGAAAAAAAGGCACTGGAAAAAGATTTGTGCTAGACATTCCTTTGTCATGCCAAGGCTTTCCCCAATCCTCAGGACCCTACCACTCTCTTCAGATTCTTACCCAATCCTTGGGATCTGCACTACATCTACCCCCTACTCCAAAAATTGGCTCTTAAAGCTTTAGTTGTATATTGAATTGACAGTGAATGGCTTCAGCACAGGACTTTTTCTTTCTTATCGTAGAGGTGGAAAGTGTGTCTGTGGAGCTAGGGATGGAAACTGGGGAAGGTTTGGAGTAGAGATATCAGTTCTTCATTTCATCCATAGCCTAGATTGCCTATAGGAGACAGAGTTCCCTGAATTGTGTTACCTGAGTCACAACAGACCTCTGGGTCCACTTTATGCTGTTTACTATATATATATATATATATATATATATATATATATATATATATATATATATATATATATATATATATTTACTATATATATATATAAATATATATATATAAAATATATATATATAGTCTCATAACTAGCTCTTTTTATTCCCCTGCCACCCACCACTGCTTTTCAGCTCTCTTTTGTGCATTGTTTTTGTCTATATGTGATTTACATTCACCTAGAATGTAATTTAAGGGTGGGAAATGTCAAGCTTTGGGGTGTCTTTTTTTGCTTGTCTTTGTATCTCTAATACTTTGTACCTCTAACACTGACTACCATATACTAAGCAATCAAGGTTAAGTAACTTGTCCAAGGTCACACAGCTAGTAAATGTCAGAGGCTGAATTCAAACTCCCATCCTCCTGATTCCAAGAAAAATGCTATATCCACTAGGCCATCTGGCTGCCTGAAGGAGAGTTGACTTGATACACATTCAAGTTTAATCGGCTTTATTGACATTTTCTCCATCATATTAAATCTAAGCAATCAAACCAATATATCAAACTCCACTCTGTAGCCTTGCAGATTTCAAGGTGTAGATGCGCACACTAAAAATTTAACAATTAGTTTTTCTAAGTCAGTTCAGGCTAGTGCCAGAACAACCCTAGTGCTATACTTCATCTATTTATAACTGGTTACACTTAACCTATTTATAATTCAGCTATTTGTTAACCTCATTTATCTGGAATACAGCCTAAATCCAAGGGGGGGGAAAAAGTGAGAAAATTCTTAGAGCAGCCAAAATAAATGTCATGACATTCACATTATTTGATTTTAAGTCAGAAAACATTTTTTTAAATGTCTAGCATGTATTTTTTTTAACCTACTAGAAGGCTCTGTGAATTTCAGATTTACAGATAATTCCATCAAGTCTGATTATCTTTGTATTCATCCCAACAATGCCCATCTCTGATCTCCTTGTCTTTACACTGACTACCTTCCAAGCCTGGAATCACTTCTTAGTTTCCTCAGTTTCCACTAATGCTCAAATTACAACCACCTTCTGTAGGTGACCTTTCCAGAACCTCTACTCTCCCATCTCAAACCTTCCCACTATCCTTCTCTCTGAGTTTACCTTCCATCTCTGATATACACACATACACATATGTTATATATGGCACAATCATGGTACATATATGACATGATATACAATATATGATGTATAATATATACATGTATGTATTGTTTTGCATGCATTTTGGACCATGTAGACATACAAGCTTCAATAAATCTAGAGTTCACTACTGCAAAGAATGTCGCATAATAATAGATAAATGTAGCAATAATCTTTGGTCAAGAAAAGATTAAGCTATCATAATGACAGTTTGTTCAGGAAAGCAAGACTATATGTGTGACACATTTCAGAATGATTTCTAGTCAAAGTTTTTTTAATTAAAAGTTTTTGTGGAAATCAGAGTTAAATAAGTCCAGTTTTCAATTTTAAGTAATAGAATACACAGCTGCACACTTCTCAAAATCTAAGTATCAGGTTTATTAATACAAACTATCGCTGGACCAAATACCACGGAAACAAGGATACCTGTGTCAATCAACGCTACTAACTGCTCAATTTCTCAGTTGTATTTCTGGAACCTTGGAGGCAAAGAAGCGCAAGAGTAGGTATGAGGTCATCCTAGTCCTGTATTGAATTACAGGTTATATTCACTTGGCTGAAGGGGAGAGGAGCAAATCTCAGGAGGCAAAGGGGAATCCATACCTTTATCAAACACACCAAGAAATCTTAAAACAATATTGCTGTTACTGTATACAATGTTTTCTTGGTTCTGCTCATTTCACCCTTCATTATTTTGTGCATGTTTTTCTAAGATCCCCAAGCTCATCAATACTTAAAGTACAGTGGTATTCAGTCACAATCATATACTACAACTTGTTCAGTCATTCCAAAAAACAGGCATCTTCTAAATACATCTTTTTTGAGAATCTAGATAGATAACATATAGATAAGATGACACAGTAAACAGAATGTTGGCCCAGAAGACTTGTTCAAATCCCAATTCAGGCATTTCCTAGGAATGTGACCTTGTACACATCACTTAACCTCCCTTACCCTGAGTTTCCCCTTCTGTAAAAGGGATTGGACTCTGTTCCCTAAGGTCCCTTCAATCTGAATCTCTGATTCTATGATCTCATTAGATATCCTCAAGGGCTAGTAGAGTTCTTTAGGAGCAAGGAGTTGGGGGGGGGAGTGAAAACCCTAATAATCTGAATTCTAGGGGGTTTTGTCTACCTACTAACAACTTGAGGGGGAGGGGTTCACAGTTAAATAATTCTTCAGCTTGCTAGAAAGTGAGCTTTCCAGAGGACTTTGCAACCCCACCCTCAGGATTCTAAAAGACAGCTATTTAACTACTGCATTATTGATTGGGATTACTTATACCAATTATCCCTAGTGCCACATTTTTGGGCACAGTATCTAATGCCAGCCATGGTGAATGGGCTATGTTCTCCTCCTCCTAGACTCTAACATAAGAGCTCTGCAGCAACCAGTCCAGTAAAATGCTCTCTTGATAAACAGCATAAGTTTTTCTTCCCTTCCTCCTCTCCCTTGCTCTCCCCACTAGCAAGCTTGCTGCCCTTTGGTTTCAGCTGCCCCTTTCCTTCCCCCCTCTAGGGGGTGGGAAATGGAAAAACCTCTCTGTTCACAAGATAATTTGCCACTGACCCCTGACAAATGACAGCTGAGCAAAACTTCAAGGAACTCTGTTACTTAGAGCTTGAATTTCAGGCCAACATTTTCCTGCATTTCTAATGAAAAACGTGCTTAGCCCCCTGCTTTTGAAGTGCTCTTGGGGAATTGTATGAGTGGTCTATGCAATCTTTTATACACAGCCTAAGGACTCTTGCAAACCTTCTCTTTCTCTTCAAAGGCTTGTTAACTATGTGATGAATACACCTGTCACTTTCAATTCCAGCCCCACTTTCTGTTGTGAAAGCTGTAGGATTCGGTATCTATGGCAACTTTTCAGCAACTCAACATCGATTAAAAGATGATTGGCTTATCAGGGTTGTTAGGTTGATTGATGGAAGCGATTGGTTTCTTAAAATAATATCCAAGACATTGTGATATCCTCTTGATTGCCTAATTTACAGGATGAACTGCAAAAGAAGATTCTTTTTCTAGGAACAGAAAAGTTAGTATTTCATCCAAAAAGGGCCTGGAATTACATGTTATTTACATGCTTATAAATTTAGGTGCAACATCTTAAATTTTAAAAAGTCAATACAATCCATCTATCTTAAGACTTCAATAGAATTTCTGTCTAATATGCTGGTGTGTATATGATTAGTTCTAAGGTCAAAGATTAATTTATTTGAGTTTAGAAGGATTTTTTAATCAGATTTAGAACTATTACAAATTCTAGGCAGACTTAAAACATTTTCAAATTAATTATAGGACTTGTCACTCTCCTGAACCACCAAATGTATAAAACTATGCACAGATAATATATCACCAGAAAGAAATCGTGGGGGGGGGGGATAATGGATAGTGGCAAGTTTACAATGGCACATTTTTTGGAATATTATATAATTCAAATAAATTCATGACCTCTTAAACAAAGGTACCACAGTCAATAGCAAGAAGGAATTGTGATAATGAGAAAGATTTACATGCTGGGGAAGGGGGGTGAGAGAGGAAAGCAATTACTTTCCATCAGTCTTGTAGAAAAAGGACAGAACTAAGAATCAAAATACTATGCTTCTGATCCTGTTTTGGTCACTAACTCCCCCTGTGATCTCAAGCAAATCACTTTATATCTCTGGGCCCCATATTCCTCATTTGTGAAAAGAAGGGGATGAGCTAAATGAGGTCTAAGATGCCCTTAACATTAAAATATTCGGAGTCTATGTATGTATATAAATTCAATTATCCTGTGAACATTTGCAATGCTAAAAGGAAATTATTTTTCTCAAAAAGTTAGATATCCCACATGGAAACTGAACAGGCAAAATTATACAATGATCATCTCCCTCACAATCTCTTCTAGTTACCAATTAATATATTAATAAAGGAGGAATAAATAGTGGCAATTTGTCCTTTGTTTTCTTTAGAGATCATTTCTTCCTCCCCCACACCTCCCATGAAGCTACTCTAGGGATGGGGAATGCCAGAAATGTAGATGTAGTTACTAAAGAGACAACCACAAAACGAGAGCTTGAGGTATTGCTAGTAATGAAAGAAGTTAGGGGTAGCTAGAGAAAGTATCCTAAAGCTATCTTCCTCTCCCCCCTCACTGCCTCCTACGAAATTATTATGCAATAAGAAAGACAGCATCCATCTGTCCCCCATGACTCTGAAAAATCCTTTAACTCTCCCCCAAGGTTACTGAAAAGTCTAGGGGTTCTCCCCAATTCTCCTGCAGACATTCTCTAATCAGTTTAATTGCAGTAGAATTGAGGATAATGATAATCAGTCTCCTTTTTGGTTCATCCTTCCTTTCACTTTTCAGCTTTTCAAAGTTTGTTCACCAGTGTTACTAGAACGGAACTGAAACATCCATTCTGTGTGTGTGTGTGAGTGTATATGTGTGTGTGAGTGCGAGTGTGTGTGTGTGAGAGTGTGACAGTGTGTGTGAGAGTGTGACAGTGTGTGTGAGAGTGTGACAGTGTGTGTGAGAGTGTGACAGTGTGTGAGAGTGTGACAGTGTGTGTGAGAGTGTGACTGTGTGTGTGAGAGCGTGACTGTGTGTGTGAGAGTGTGACAGTGTGTGTGAGAGTGTGACAGTGTGTGTGAGAGTGTGACTGTGTGTGTGAGAGTGTGACTGTGTGTGAGAGTGTGACAGTGTGTGTGGGAGTGTGACAGTGTGTGTGGGAGTGTGACAGTGTGTGTGGGAGTGTGACAGTGTGTGTGGGAGTGTGTGTGGGAGTGTGTGTGGGAGGTGTGTATCTGTGTGTGTCTGTGTGTGTGAGTTTGTGTTAGTATACACCAGTGATCAGGAGAAAATAGATAGGAAATAAAAGACTTTATCCCTAAATTAGAAAAGGGGATTTTAATAGTAATGGTAGCTACATAGCTCAAATCACAGAGAAATTTTGGAGTTATGTGGTCTTTGACAGTTATGTGACTCATGTAATATAATCAGAGGGCAGATAGGTTGGTACAGATACTAGAGATCTTGGGCCTAGAGTCAAAAAACAATAGTTCAAATCTGGCCTCAGATTTTACTAACTTTGTGATCTTGGGCAAATCACTTAACCCAGTTTTCCTCAGTTTCCTCATCTGTAAAATGAGTTAGAGAATGAAATGGTAAACTATTCCAGTATCTTTGCCAAGAAAATCACAAATTGGGTCATAAAGGGTGAGACTGTTTTGAAAAATGACTTAACAACAACAAATAATCAAACAGGATGATTAGGATCCAAATAACATATCTGGAGGTTCAGTTATTCTATTTGGCTGTTTTTCATTAGTCAAATTAAATGAAACTATAATTGAATCATCTCATTCTATTTTGAGTTTTTCGAGAAATGATATAAAAAAACACCATACATCCAATTTTAGTTTTATATTTACTTCTGTTCCAGATAGTTTTCTAAAGCCCTGGAATTCTAAATACAAATCACTTGACATCATTAAAACCTTGAAAAGGTAACTGTCATATTGCCAAAGATGTATCCCAATTATGATGCCAATAAAACAGTCCTCAATAAATTCCTTGTGGTTTTATGGGTAGCTAAAGAGCTAAAAATGCATTAAAGATGAAAAATCATAAATAGTTGAAAGATGCAGACTAATTCTTTAATCATTCTTCATCACTGATCTGACTATTGGATAAATCATACATTTTTTCCAATATAAATGTAATATAAACTAAATTGAGTCAGAAATAAAATTTTCACAGCACACGCTGATCCATGCTTCAGAAAGTCATGAAAACCCTAATAAGTCCAATTAAAGACAGAATTTGATATTTTTCAGTAGACCAAATCTTACTTTAGAAAGTCTTTTCAGTTGGAAAATAGTTAGTTTTTAATAGGTTCTCTCTCTCTCTCTCTCTCTTTTTTTTTTTTTTTTTTTTTTTTTTTAGTTTGAGCCTAGGAAGGTATATTAGCTAAGAGCTCTCTTGGGTAGAGGAAAAAAGAAAAGAAAAGCCACCTACACTTCATAAGATTCTCCTCTCTCCTACAGACTCCTTTTCCTCAAAACAGTCATCCACAGAATAGATAGTAGAGTGTAGGCACAGCTACTTCCAAAATCAGACTTACACACAAACAAAGGGGATAGTCACTTCTCTAATATGGTTTAAGAAATGCAACTCAACATCCTCCTCTTGTCCTTCTTCAATTCAGGCTGCTTGAAATTGAAGGATTAGTGCTTTATTTCTTAGGTTAAATCTGGGTCCCAAAGATCCCTGTGTTAAAGGGCAAATAGCCCAGCAGGGATAACTAATTAAGCCATTAACACCTCAGCTGAATTGGTTTATCAGAGTTTAGTTGAATAAGTAGCCAAGCTTAATAGAAAGAACCTTGGATCTGCAGCCACAAGAGTTGGGTTGGAATCCTGACTCTGTCATTTCCCTCTGTATTTGCCTGACCTTGGGTAAATGATGTTACCTAATCCCCAATTTCCTCTTGGGTAGAATTTAGGGATAGAATAACATTATTTGTAAGGTTCCCTCCAGTTTTAAATCACATGCTCCACATCTGTGGAATGTGAATAATAATACTTTTATTAACTACTTCTCTAAACTTTGTGAATATTACTTAAGAACATGTTTGTAAAACACTTTACAAGCCTTAAAAGATTATAAAATGTCATCCCATTTGATGATGATCATGACAATCACACTGGTGGTGGTAGAGATAGTGTTGGTGATTATTATGAAAACTGAAATTTGCAAAGTTTTGTATTTATTTCTTTGTATATTTGGTATCCCTTAGTTACCTGGAAAACCTCAAAGATGGAGACATAGGACAGGTCAGGAAGGAAAGAAGGAAGAAGTTAGGTCTTGAGTTTTGGGGGAACAAGAGATCTAAGAACATCAAAGTCACAGTTATCCTTACCTTCAAATTTTACCATGGAGTCCTGAAAACTATGAAGCTATTATTTAATAAAATTTAGTAGACTTTTCATGACTCTCTGAAGCATGGATCAACATAATCTGTGACCTTTTTTAATTTTTAACTTGACTTAGTTATGGTGGCAAAATGTATAATTTATCCAATAGCAAATTTTGTCTAAACTAGCTAAACAGAAAATCTTGGTTATGATAAAAAGAAAACAATTTCGATTTGCAAGATCTGAGTTTGAATCTCAGCTCTTTTATTTATTCCCTGTGCAAAGTCTCTGCATTTAGTTTCAGGGGGTTGAGCAAAAGACTTTATAAGACCTATTCCAGATCTTGATACTATAAAAGGTCTGTGAGTTTGAGTAAACTGGAAGTTCAATAACAGTAAAGAATATGGTATGATAGGAAAAAATCTGGAATTATGTCCAAAGCATTATTAAACATCCTCAGCACCCTTTGGCCCAGCAATACCACTACAAGATCTTCTTCCAAAGATGATTGGGGAGAAAATACCTATATGTTCTAAAATATCTATAGCAGCACTTTTTGTGATAGCAAAGACCTGGATTTTGTGAAGATACCCATCAATTGGGGAATGGTGAAACAAGTTGCTGTATAAAAATGTGATGGAATACCACTATGCTATAAGAAATGATTAGCTTAATGATCTTAGAAAAACATGAAGAGATTTGAATTAAATAATGAGGAGTAAGATGAACACAACTAAGAAACTATTGAATTCAGTAATAAGGTCAACTTTGAGCAAATAAGTCATTTTGACATTATAAATACCCAAATTAACCGCAAAGAACATATAAAAGAACACAATATCTGAATCCAGAGAAAAGAACTGATAAATATATATAAAATGATATAATGTATTTGTACTTAGATATCTATTTATAGATATATTTATACTTGCTCATATATGTATGAGTATATGTGTATTTATATGTATAAATACTTGTGTGTCTGTGACTAATGGCAGCCATATTGAAGGGGAGGGAGAAAAAAGGTTAAAAAGAAATTTACATGATAACTTTATTATATATTCAAAAGGAATAGCAAGTTGTACATAATAGATATGTAATTTCATGTGTATTAATTTTTTAAATTATATTGTTATTAAATTGCTTATTTTATTCCATAAATTAAAAAGAAAATAATTACAAAATTGTAAAAGTTAATGCATTCTCAGACCGCTTTATAAAGGCACAACTTCCAAAAAGAAAGAAGTAATGGTGACACTTTACTCTGTCTTTCTTAGCTTCCTTATGGTAGAAGGTGTTCAGTTCTAGGAACCACAGTTAAAGGGCAGTGAGTAATCAGAATGGTAAAAGCCCTGAGGTCATTTCAAACAAAAACATTTGTAGTGACTGAGAATATTTAGTCAAAAAGAAGATACAACTCAGGGGTATATTATTTCTGCCTTTTAATATTTGAAGAATTCTTTTGTGGAAAAACTTTGGACTTGTTCTGATATGACTCAGAAGACAGAACCAAGAATAGTGGCTAGAAGTTGCAAAGAAGCAAATTTAGATATGAGATCAGGAAAAATTCCCAATGGCTAGAATTTTCCCAAAGAAGGATGGGATGTGTCAAGAGATGATACAGCTAACTTCCTTGTGGCGTTCATGTAGAAGCTAGTGACCACTTGTGTAATTTGTTGCCTGGTTTTGGGGTGGGGGGTGTTATTCTCTGATATATGATGGACTAGATGGCCACTGAAGTCTCTTTTAGAACTCAGATCCTTTGATTCTATGATAAAAAGCCAATGGAGCTTCCTTGTTTTAATGCATAGGATAATCTGTATTACTTGATCCAGCAGCACACAGAACCAGACTCTACTTCATAAAGGCATGTATCCTGTGTGATTACCTCTCTCTGATCTCTAATATCACTTGATCATCCTTTCCTCAGATAAAGAAAATTCAATATCCCTTTTCATTTATACATTTTAAAACTCAAGAATGTTATTCATGGCCAGAAAATGAACAAAATAAGTTACATCTGTATTACCATTGATCTAATTTGAGTTCCACTTCTCTGCCTGTATTTTGAAAGGATTCTGTTTACTGAGTCCCTTGTCTCTACAGTTTCTGAATAAATACAACATTGTCACAGAATAGAGAAGATATAGGTTAGAGAGGAGAGGAGAGTTCCATGGTGAAAAGAAGGAGAGGAGGAAGGTCCAGAGGATTAGAACTAGACCAGTGGTACCTAAATGAATTTTAAAAAGCCAAAGGTGAATACTTCAGATAATAGGATAGTGAGCCTGAACTGATTTTTTTTTAAAAAAATGAATTATTAAGGTAATGGATTGTGAGCATTTAGAAAGACAGGAAATGATCACTATGGGTTAGCAGGGGGTCATTAAGAATAAGCCATTCCATATTAACCCCATTTCCTTTTCTGATAGGATCATTGAGCCCGTAAATCTGCAGAAGGCCATAGGCACAACCTATCGAGACTTTGGGGTCTTTCAAGTTATTCTTGTGGACAAAGTGAAATGTAGGAGGTATAATAGATAATAGATGACATTTATAGAGTATGCCATTGTTTGTTTTATTTTTTTCTTTCATATTATTCCCCTCCATCCCTCTCTATCCTGCAGTCAAAATGAGCTATTTACTATTTCTGAAACTACTCATTTCACTCTGGGTGCCCCAGAGTCTTTGCATTGGCTATTACCATGCCTACAATGCATTCCTTCTCTGGTATCACCTCTTACAATTCTTCAGTTTCCTTCAAGACTGACTTTACATCCCATATCTTTTGGTTGTTTGACCCTGGACAAATCATTTAACCCTCATTGCCTCAGTTTACTCATTTGTAAAATGAGCTGGAGAAGGAAAATGGAAAATCATCATACCCTTTTTGCCAAAAATAATCCTCGAATGTAGTCATGAAGGGTTGGACACAGTTGAAATGACTGCTCAACTTCCTTTGAAAACTACTTTTTCATATTCTTTGATAATTCATGAATTTGAGAGTGATTCTTAGTCTTAAATTTGAATTAATTTCTTATGTAGCTTAGAAAAGAGATCTTTATCCAAAAAAATTGTCAATTTTTTATCCTTAGGTACCTATTTCCCTTCTAATTTTTACTTCATTCCATCCACCAGTTTATCTACTAGTCACTTATTAGACAATAAAGCACTAATAAATGCACATAATGCATTAAACAATGCTTGCAGATTTTCTAATACCTGGCTTTTAGTTTTATCTTCCTTTTTTTGTCCTGGTTCATGCAGAAGCAAAAGGGGTTATTTTGTTTTGTCTCATTTCTGGATCCCTATTTTCAGCAAAACCAAAAATAAAAATCTTTAGGTTCTTCAGCTTTGTGGAGATGTTCCTCCCTACCAAGTGGTAAAATGGGAAAATTGGTGAACTTCAGCAACAGGACCTGACTACCACATATTAGCTCTATCAGCCTGGATGAGTCTCTTAACCAAATGGGGTTTCACTTTCATTATCTCTAAAAATGGGAGTTAAATTAGAAAGTCTTTGAATTTCCTTTCGAACTGTTATTCTGTGAACTTCAGTTTTAGAGTGTTGCAGTAAACACCAAAAGAATTGGGAATGAGAACAGTAAAGGAAGAAGCATCTTGCCAAGATGTTGCAGTGACCTTCCCTTAGCCATCTACTCTAAACAGATCTAGAAAATGCAGCAAAATGTCTCCTGATGGGTAAATCCAGAAACCGCCCAAGTGGAAATTAATTTGTCCAGTCCAGCTCAGCTTAGGGAGATAGGAAGAAAGGTGTGGGGACACAGTGGGAGGGTTTCAACTAGGAGAAGGCTTCAGCTGAAGTATTCCAGCCTCCAGGTACAGGCTGTGGACCAGGGCAAATAGTAATCCCAATTGGGGGCCTATCATGAAATCCTGAGTCACGGATCTGGGTAGACTGAGAAGGGGGATCTACATTCTCCAACAGTGATACTTTGGATGGTAGACTGAGAAAGTAGGGCATCCAAAAGCAGCAGCAGAGACAATGGTATGTCTCGGACTTCAGACACAGAACAGGATCCCACTTCCAGCATCTAGCCCAAGATACAGAATAACCAAGGTGAGAATCCCAAACTAAATAAGTCTACAATTCTGCTATTCTGAATTTTTAAAAAATGCTCTCCAGTTGGCTGAGAGAGGTACGGTTTAGCCACAATCTATTCTGGCACAAACTCAAAGCCAGGTTGGGAGCTTATAGAGCTCAGACCAAGGCACAATAAGAAGACTTCATCCTGGAACAGACCACTTTAGGAGTGCTAAAAGTCTGCAGGTACTTGAAATCCTAAAATAAAACAAAACTCAATACCTCAAAAGAGTAGCAATAAGACCAACCCAGCCCTTTCCTCCAGAAGTGTCACAGAACCCAGTCAACCCTGACATCATTTCCAGTCAGAAAATAGAAGAATGAACAAATAAAAAAAAGAACACTTCCATGATGTGTTATTATGGAAGCATGATGGTGGCAGCAATGTTCAAGAAAACATAGAGAAGAAATTCAAAACAACTTAAGCAACACCTCAGAGAAAAACACAACTTGGACATAAACTTAATTAGAATTCTTGGAAAAAGATGAAGTAAAAAAATTTTAAAGAGATACTTAAAAAAAATTAAAGTACTTCAGGAAAAAATGGAAAAGAAAAGAGAGCAATGGAACACTTAAAAGGGATTTAAATTAGAATGAGGTACAAAACTTTGCTCAAGCAACAAACAAAAAAAAATGGAATGGACCAAATAGAAGTCAATGACTCCATGAGGTGACAATAATTATTTTTTAAAAACTCACTTATCTCTTCACTTGTATCTATGCAAAGTCAAAAGGCTGGAAAATAGAAGAAAATGTATAAAAATATATGAATAATTTGCCAGAAATTACTGACCTAGAAAACAGATCTAGGGGGTCAAATTTAAGAATCTTTAGACTACCTGCATATCATGAGCAAAAAGAAGCCTAGATTTATCATATTTCAAGAAATCCTAAAAGAAAATTGCCCAGATTTCTTCAAATCAGAAAGTAAAGTGAAAATATAATTCATCAGACATCTCAGAGAAACTTCAAAATGAAAACTCCCAAGAGAATTATAGCCAAAATCCAGGGTATTCAGGTGAAAGAAAAAAAAAATACTGCAAGAGGCCAGAAAAAAAGAATTTAAGTACAGAGGATTCTCGGTCAGGATCACTTGTGATTTAGCAGCCACCACTATAAAAGAGCAGAGAACTTGGAATATGATATTCCAGGAGGGAAAGAATATAAGCTTCAGCCAAGCAAAATTTGGTATAATTGTATAATGCAATGGAGGGGAAATGGACCTTTTATGAAAGAAAGGACTTCTAGGCATTCCTGATGAAAAAACCAGAGCTGTGGAGAAACTTTGAATTTCAAAGATGAGTGAAAAGAAACATAGAAGGGTAAACAGGAATGGAAAATGATAAATTAAGATGAAATTTAAATATATAGAAATGATACATGTGTCCCAATTGAATCCTATCTTTGTTAGAATTAATAAAGGGAATATAGAACCTGGCATTGATTCTTTTATGTCTTGGTAATCTTTAGAAAAGAATGGAAAGTGAGGTGAAGAGGATGACACTGAAGGAATGGAGGAAAGGAAAGGAAGATTAATGAAAATTATCTCACATAATTAAGCATGTAAATAAGAATATATGCAAACAAGTAGACATATGGGGATCTGACAATACTTGTACTTCACTCTCATCTGAACCTCTTCTGCCATCTGAATTTGCTAAAAGAAAGAAGAATACACATATACGAACATGAATGAGCTCAGAAATAATTTCATTCAGAGAAATAGAAATTAAAGGGGAGAAGGAAGGAAGGGGAATTATAGGGAGGATAATTTGAAGGAGTTTTTAATTATAATTAAAGCAAACTCTAAGAATATCAAAAATTTTAACTCTTTAAGGAGCAAAAATAGGAATTTCCAAGAATACCCCTGATTGGGAGAATAGATGAACAAATGATGTTATATAAAGACATCATAAAGACCAGGTGTACTATTTTGAGGAACTCTTTTTAACATAATGACCAACCATGATTCCAGAGGAGTAATGATGAAACACATTTCCTATCTCCTAATAGAAAGATGAAGGATTCAGACTGCAGAATGAGACGTATTTTTGTAACATAGCCAATTTGGAAAATTATTTTCATTGAATATATATGTTTTTAAAGTATTTTGTTTTTCCCTTGTACTCAAGTAGAGAAGAGGGGCTGGAAAGGTTAAAAATGTGAATCGTGTCTTAAAATACATTTTTATATATCTGTGTATAGATATAGAAATAAAGAATCTAAGCGCTTCTATCTGTAGTTTGAAAGGTGATTTCCACCTCAATTAGTTAGAATTGTCTATTTCCTTAAAAACTTAGTGAAAGTGGAAACTCCAAGAGACAGGAAATTCAAACTCTTCCCAAGAGATTTTCTCCTAGTTTTAAATACTCAAACATGATGGTGATCATAGAAATTACCACTTGAGCTGGACCAGAAGCACCTAGTGTACAAATGACTCCATTAGGGACCAGTTTCAGTCCCTGGGAACTAGGGACAACAGAAGATCTCTGTTCTGTAAGTAGAGGCAGTAATGCCCAGAAGGGATCAACATATCAACATATCAGCCTTCCCCTCATTAAAATCCATAATCAGGACTTTAACAGAGTATTTACAAGCTGAACTTTAGTCCCCAACCCATTCTCCAATGACTTGTAATGGTCTCTTTTATTGGCACAGGTTTCTAAACTCCCTATGTTGAATGGTGTGGCCTGAGGAATGGACCCATAAGTTGCCATCTTAAAAAGCAAGAATAATCTCAAACCATTTGGGTCAGTTTCCAGTGGCCTAGACTTCAAAACCAATAGCTAAGTGCTCTGCGTCCTTTTATGGAGTGATATTCCCCTTGCTGTTGACGAGAGTAGCTTTTCTCTATCTGTCTCAGAGGCGGTCCTTTCCTTGCCCCAATGAAACTAAGTCAACCCTTCAGATGAATGTGGAGTTGGAGCTAAATTGGGCCAAAACCTTTCCTCCTTGGCATCTGCATATCATTAAGCTTCCCAAACTCACTGAACAAAACAGAAGGACAACATTGATTATATTCAGCTATTTTGCAGAGAGAACCAAATAAACACAAACACACTCAAGCCTCTTAATGTTTCACTGCTCTCCTACCCTGCATCTGTCAGTGTAAAACAGAAAAGATGTTTATATAGCAACAGGAAGTCCAGGTCAAAGTTAGAGGCAAAAAGACTCCAGTCTTTCAGAAGAACACAGGGCAGGAAAGTAAATGACACTGACAGAAAGCCCTGTCACTGCTGTGGGTAACAGAATATTCTATCTCTTTGATTTTTATTGGTTGAATGATTTATGAATCATGACAAAACAGAAGGGGCATATCGTTAGCTAATGCCCATTTAGTTGAGGGTCTAAGGCTTTTGTGTTTACTCCCAAAACCCTTAATATTCTCCAATGAATGCTAATCGGAGTTGTTTATGGAAAATGAAAATGACGCCATTTTCTGCTGTGTCTTCCATTGTTCAATGACCTTGCATTTGAAAACTGCAGGGAAGAAATTTATTCTGTCTCAAGGAAATCATGAAAGCCTAAATTAGCTGAAACTATAGCCACCCAAGCACCACTTGAAAAAAAAAAATAAAGTATTCAGGAGAGAGCAAAAAATGGCATTGCCAGGAAAGACATTCTTTGTATGTCTACCTAGACTTTGAACTATGGAGCTGACTTATCTAACTTCTCTTAAAATAATAAGAATCACTGGAAGGGGACTTTGGTGATCTAGGTCAATCTTCATACTAAAAAGGAATCATATCTATAGTAGATGGTCATCTAAACTTTGCTTGAATATTTTTGGTGCTAGGTAGGCTCACTGCTTCATTAGTTGGCTAACTAGTTCCATCTTTGGTTTACTCTATTTCCTAAATAAATAAATTTTGAAAAATTTAAAGCATTTCTCATGCCAAATCCAAATAGGCTTTCTTATAATTTCTAGCCACTATTCCTAGTTCTGTTCTCTGGAACCACAGAGAACAAGACCCACTGGATCTCAGTTGACTCTTTTCCCATGTATGTATGTATGTATGTATGCATTTGTGTTAACATGTATATATATATATATATATATATATATATATATATATATATATATGCATGTGTGTATATGTATGTTCAATCAACTCTCCAGGGGAAAAAATGTGCTGAAGACAGTTTTTAAATTTAAGTGGCATCATTAATATTTTCTCCATCACTTTGTTGGGATAATTAACAAAATAATAAATAAAGCCCTGATTTGCAGTGTTCCCTCAGTATAAATGCTCACACTGAAATTTAACAATTTTTTTATTAAATAGGTTAAAATAGCTTGTGCACACCCCTGCATTAATCACATGATCCTGTGATATGGAATTTAAGGGGTTTTTTGAGGAGAGGATGAAAAGGCAGAACACTGGTAGATTAATGTATTTATGACAGAGCTTGGGAAAAAAATGAAAGAAAAGCCAATTTTAATGACAGAAGTAATAGCATCTACTCTAAACTTTACAAAAAAAAATCATGACGCCCTATGCTTGGATCAGGCTTTAGAATTTTCAGACTTTTTCTTTTGGAAAATTTGGATCCTGAAATTCAACTCTCCTGAATATCTCTGGCTTTGCCCCCAAACCACATATTACTACTCAATAACCTAGCTTCAATTCTTTTTCTTAAAACTCTGAAAGCTGTGAAAATGCACATGCTCCTTAAAAGGGTAACCCTTTGAACTGTCATTCAGATTTTAAAGCAAGGAAAGTATATTCTGAAGAGAGAATTAAAGGAATGATAATTGATGTTTGCATTAACTTCAAGATTTTCCAAGTGCTTTAGATACATTATTTTCTTTCAGCCTCTCAAGAATTCTGTTAGGTATGTACTAGGTTATCATTATCATTCCCATCTTATATATGAGGAAATTGAAACTTGGAGACTTCTCCAAGGTCATATTTCAACTCGTTTTGAACCCAAGTCGCCCTTACTTCCAAATGCATGGTTCTACTACACAGCTCACTTTTTGAGAGATCGTTAAGATATTGAGCTGTACAGGAGAGCTGAGATAAGTGGGTGCCACAGAAAAATAATGAGACTGGATTGAGGTGCAAAGAAACTAACTTGCACTAATTCAAATTGTTGATTAGGGTGAGCTGTACTACCAGTGTGTCTTAGGAAGGTCAGATAAACATAATCCCTCCCTACCCTTAGTAGTTAGAGCATTTCCTCCCATTTAATTACCTAACCATGGAAATGAATTCTTGCCTCCATATGGACCAAGAGACAACACCAGTTTCAAGCACCACATCTTTACAAGCAGCACAATAAAATTAATGGGGAAATTCCAAAATACTCTCTGAAATGAGACCTAGGACCAAACAGATCCTCCTGTATAACACTTTATAATTGTGGCCAGGAGCCTGATGGAATTACCTAGTAAAATAAAGCCAGAGGTGGGGAGTGGATGACAGAGGTGGAAAAGAGGGCTAGTGCACATGGTCAAGTGTTTGCTAAAGGGCAAGGTTAAGAGGATTGGAGAGATTCAGTAATCCCTTTCCAGACTTTAACCTCTCGGATGATTTTTAAAATCAGAATCTACACCCTCTCATCCTTTAACTAAACCCAACTAATCGAATAAGATAAGCATTTTAAAAATACCAATATTTTAAAGTTTATTAGTTGTTGTGTTGGGGTGGGGGAGATGGTGAAATTAAGGTATCAAAACCTCTGATTCCTACCAGTGTGACCTTGATCGAGTTATTTAACTTTGCTGGATTTCATTTTCCTTCTGTGTAAAATGAGAGATTTGGACTAGATGGTCCTGGAAATTAATTCAAATTCTAAGAGCTAAAATTTCTGTTACATTGTTCGCATACCATTTATCAAGATAAGGTCAGAATGGCTATATGACCTAGATCTAAAGAGAGATTTTACATGAAATAGAAGAACATGGAACTTATTACTTATGGATAGGAAAGCAATTTATGAATCAAGAAGAGACAGAGAGTGAGAGCAAAGCTAGGTGTAAAATGGATAATTTCAATTAAATTAAATTTTAAAAAGTTTTGTACAAATAAAACAAACATAGCCAAGATTGGAAAAAAAGCAGAAAAATTAGAAAAAAAATTTGCAGACAGTTTACCTCATATCCAAAATATATAAGCAACTTTGCCAAACCTATAAGATTACAAATCATTCCTCAATTGATAAAGGATATGAACAGGCAGATTTCCAATGAAGAAATCAAATATAGTCACATAAAAATGTTCTAAATCATTATTGATTAGAGAAATGCAGATTGAAACAACCTAGAAGTATTATTTTACACCTATCAGATTGGTTGAAATGATTGAAAGGGAAAGTAACAAATGTTTAAGGGAATGTGGAAAAATTGGGACACTAAATCATTAGTGGCGGAATTGTGAAATGATACAACCATGTTGGAGAGTAACTTGGAATAATACCCAGAGCTATTAAAATACCTCTACCAGGGCCTCAGCAATACCACTATTTGATCTTTTTTTTCCAAAGATGATTTTGGGGGAAAAAAGAAAACTCTTTGTGGTGGCTCAGAAGTAGAAATTGAGGGGATGCCTATCAATTGAGAAATAGTTAACTAAGTTGTGGTAAACGATTGTGATGAAACATTACTATTCTGTAAGAAATGACGAGCTCAATGGTTTTAGGAAAACATGGAAAGATTTAAGAGTGAAATGAGCAGAACCAAGAGAACATTGTCTACAGTAACAGCAATAGTGTTCAAAGAATGACTTGGAGTGAATAATTTATTTTGTCTATTATAAATACCCAAATTAACTGAAGAAAGAAGCTAGCTGCAACCAGAAAAAGAACTGATAAGTAGAAATAGGTATATTACATATATGTGCATACATATACATATACATATACATATACATATACATATACATATACATATACATATACATATACATATACATATACATAAACCTATTTGTGTCTATTGGTAGTCATCTCTAGGTTGTGGGGGTACTGAGGGAATAAAAAAGGAAATAAAAGAAACTTACATAATAATCATGCTATATATTTGAAGGGAATAGCAACTTGTACATAGCAGATTTGCAGTTTCATGCAAAATCATTTTTATTGTACTATATTATATAAATTCTTATTTTATTTCACAGATTAATTTTTAAGTTACATAGTTTATAGTGAACATAAAATAAATCTAATATTTGTAAAAGATCTTTGGAAATCGTAAATTCCTATGTGATAGAGGTGCTAGGGCAGTTGTTGATTTGCTGGAGAGTAAGAAACCAGAACACAGACTAATTCTTATGAAAGGTGCTTCAGTCCATGGAATCAATCAAGCTGAAGAGGAAAACATATCATTGATTTACTAGACTAGGGCACTCTCAACAAGTTAGGCAACTCTTCTAGTTTCTTATTGAGGTGCCTCAATTCAGAAAATCAAAAACATTCTTTATTCATCCCTAGATCATCAACTTAAAAGAAGCAGTTGATGTTAAAGTGAATAGAGAGGACTTAGAGCTAGGAAGACCTAAGTTCAAATCCAAACTTGGACACTTACTCTTTTATCCTGGGCAAGTCATTTAGCTTCTTCTGCCTTCATTTCCTCATCTGAAAAATGGAAATAATAGGAATGCTTACTTTGCAGGGTTATCATAAGAATCAAATGAGATAATATTTAAAGCATCACATAAATGGTGGTATTTATTATTATGTGAGCTATAGTTACTGTTATAATTTGAATTTATCTTCTGATGCATAGGAAGGGATCCTGCTCATTTGAGAGGGTTGATATGAAAAGAGGATTGGACAAAGACTCAGATGATCTAGATTCTAATCTTGATGAGCTATTTGTTTAGCATTATTAGAAATTTATTTACTTAACTTTTTCCCATTTAGTGAATTTTTTGAATTTTGAATAATGATTTTCTTAAGAAGATTGGGCAACGAATAGTTTGTGACACTATTTGGATGATGCTTTCTCAGGACAGTGAGTTGGTAGAGGAGATCCTGTTGATTGAGCACCTCAATCACTTGATCTCATTCCATTAGAATTTTTTTTGTGAGGTCAAGTCATTTTGCACCACTGGTGTAAGTTTCTATAAAGTTTAAAAGCTGACTATAATAATATATGGCCCAAAATGGTGATTATGTTGAATTTAATAAGAAACACCAGTCTTAAAATTTCTAATAATTAATCTTCAAATTTATTGTTTTTATGTTTGTTGTAATTTGAACTTCTAGTTATTAATGCTTGAAAATACACTGAGACTTTGGGTAACTATTAATGTCCACTTGAAGAACAAATAAACTTAGCTCCAGAATTAAGTTCTAGGTAGTATTGTTTAGTGTGAAAAGTGTCTTAAAGGAGTACCTAAGGGGTACAGGGGATAGAGTACTGGCCCAGGAGCCAGGAGGACCTGAGTTCAAATTTGACCTCAGATACTTAATAATTACCTAGCTTGTGACCTTGGGCAAGTCACTTAATCCCATTTCCTTAAATAAAATTAAAAAAAAGAAAAGTGTCTTAAACACCTACTACCTTTATCATTCCATTTGCCCTCTATCAAGGAGGTTGAATGTGCATAGTTAGGTCCTATTTCTCTTCCATCTCAGCTAACTGTCACAATTACCATATCAAACAGACCCACTGAGAGTAGAAGGTTAGAGAAGATGATTACTACCACCTCATCTTGTCATACATCATATGTTCCAACATGGATAAGTCATTTTGTTTTTCCTTCCTCTGGAGATTGTGCTTCTTTAAATCAAGGGAATGAATCTCAAATGATAGAATTTCAGACACTTATGATGGTTAGGGTAAAAAACTTCCCTCCTTCCCCACATACTGTGCTTCCTCCTACCACAAATGACAACATACAGGAGTCTAATTTTCCAACATTTCTTATACTTCTTCCATTGTCTCTACTCATATAGCCATCACCCTAATTCATACTTTCATCTTTTCTTGTCTATGTGTAACAACTTGTAGCCTAGTAGTCAAAATGTAGCATCTTGGAAGACTGCTGGTAAAGGATATGACATATGAGATAGATGGGGTTTAAACCTATAATTTAACTATGGCAAAGTTAGGTAAAAATTATTAACATCTTGAGAAAGTCATAGAGATTATGGGTTGACTTGAAAGCATCATCTGTACAATTCCTTCCTTTCTTGAATTAGGATTTAATATAGACTGAGTGTTCAAATATTTGACTACTGAGTATTTTGGGGGTTTTTTTTTACTTATTTTAAGGCAATGGGGTTAAGTGACTTGCCTAAAGTCACACATATAGGCATTTATTAAGTGTCTAAGGTCAGATTTGAACTCAGGTCCTCCTGACTCCAGGGCTGGTGCTCTATCCACTGCACCACCTACTTGCCCCCAAATATTAATTATTGACAATGATTCTTCTCATTGGGTTTCCTGGCT
This sequence comes from Macrotis lagotis, assembly GCF_037893015.1. NCBI lineage: Eukaryota > Metazoa > Chordata > Mammalia > Peramelemorphia > Peramelidae > Macrotis > Macrotis lagotis. Next base: position 67,127,851 of record NC_133663.1, read on the forward strand.
CCATGACAGCTCATATCTTCAAGATGATAAACTGAAAGTTAGGATCTGACTGAGTCCCATGTTTCTTAATAAGCTCCAATGACTTCTCCTAACCTCTAATATCAAATACATACTTCCCTTACTATTCTTCAGTCTCTTCAGCTATATCATACTGCATCCTCTGTTTGCTATTTGTAAGTGCCTGCAAACCCTTCTTTTTTCTCACTGCACACTGTTATTTCTGGGGATCATGTCAGTTATCATCTAAATGCAGTTGATTCTCAGAACTCTAGAACTACTACCCATGCCATTTTTACTTCAATTAAGCTCTTGGTGGGGATATCATTGACTTCTTTACTCATGATGCTTTGACCCCTTTTCTCTAGGTCACATAGTCTCTTGAAACAGGTCTTTTTCCTGGGTCTCTGCAATTGCTCTTTTCCATTTTAGATGTATGATAAGGATTTACCAACCTCTGATCTTGTGGGTGTCAAAAGGTAAAGAAATAAAGGTCCCAGTTGGGTGTCCCCAAAAAAAGCCCTCAAAACCTTGGAAGTGCTGTAAATTAGTCTTGGGCTGAGGAAATGAGTAAACAAAAGAAAAATTAGAATATGACCATAGAAAATTATTTAGTCCCATGGAAGATCAAAACACATACTTAGATGATGATAAAATTGAAACTTCCATATCTAAAACCTCTAAGAGAAATAGAAAATGAGCTCAGATTATGGATGAGCTCAAAAAGACTTTGAAAAGCCATTAAGGGAGGTGGAAGAAAAATTGGGAGGAGAAATGAGAGCTATGCAGAAAAATCATGAAAACCAAATCAATAGCTGGGTGAAAAAAAAAATACAAAAGAATACAGAAGAAAATAATATGTAAAAAACCAGTTTAGGCCAAATGGAAAAAGCAAAACAAAAGGGAAATGAGAAGAATGCCTTAAAAAACAGAATTGGCCAGCTGGAAAAGGAGATTAAAAAGATCTCTGAAGAAAATAACTCCTTCGAATGCAAAATGGAACTAAAGGAAGCTGTGACTCTGCAAGAAATCAGGAAGAAATAAAACTCTTCCCAAAAAAGCCAAAAATTAGAAGAATGTGTGAAATATCTCATTGGAAAAACAACTGACTTTGAAAACAGATCCAAAAGAAATAATTTTAAAATTATTGGGCTACCTGAAAGTCATAATCAGGAGAAGAACCTAGACTTCAGTTTTCAAGAAATAATACAGCAAAATTTCCCTGAGATCCTAGAAGCAGTGGGTAAAATAGAAATTGAAGAAATTCACCAGTCACCTCCTGAAAGAGATACCAAAAGAAAAACTTCCAGGAATATTTTAGCCAAATTCAAAAACTCCCAAATGAAAGAGAAAATTCTAAAAGCTGCCAGAAACAATTCAACTACTGAGGCTCCATAGTCAGGATCACACAGGATCTGGCAGCATCTACATTAAGGGCTGGTAGGACTTGGAATATAATATTCCAGAAGGCAAAAGATATTGGTTTACAACCGAGAATCAATGACCCAGAAAAACTGAACATCCTCTCTCAGGGGAAAAGATTGAATTTCAATGAAATGGGATTTTCAACCTTTCCTATTGAAACAAGCAGAGTTGAACAGAAAGTTTGATCTCCAAATATAGGACTCTGGTGAACCATAGAGGGGGTGGATGCAAAGGACTAACTATGAGGAACTTAATGATGTTGAACTGTTTCTATTCCTGAATGGGAAGAAGATATTGATACCTCATATGAACTTTCTCTTTTATAAGAGCTGCTGGAAGGAGCATATATATACAGGGTACTGGAAGGAGCAGATTATAATGGTATAATATAGGAAAAAGAGGGAGTCACTGGATGATAAAGGAAAGTAGTGGGAGGAAGGGAAAGGACATGAAGAAGAAGCTAAGAAATTACACATAAGAGTCAAGAAAAAGCTTTTTCAAATAGAGTGTAACTGGGAAGGCAAGGGGGAATGAGTGAGCCTTCATTCTCATCAGAAATGAATCAGAGAGGAAATAGCATACACACTTAATAGGGTGAGGAAATCTATCTTACCCTAGAGCAAAATGAGAAGAAAGGGATAGGATAAGATGGGGGGAGGGAAGGGAGGGAGTAGGTGATAGAAGACAGGGAAGATTGTGAGAGAGGGTACTCAGATACAACACACTTTTGGACAGGGTCAGAATGAAAGGAGAGAGAGAACAGAATAAATGAGATTGGGGAGGAATAGAGTGGAGGGAAATACAAATGGTAATAGCAACTGTGGGAAAAATTTTGAAGCAACTTCTCTGGTGGACTTATGATAAAGAAAGCAACTAACCCCAGAGACAGAGCCATTGGAATCTTAACACAGACTTAAGTACATCTTTTTTTCCCTCTCTCTCTCACTTCTTGAGGTTTCTCATCTTCTTGGGGGGAAGGGGGTTTATTTTTACTCTCATAACAAAAGTATTGTAATAAGATGAAATAAATCTAGATCCTTCACTGAAAAAAAAAGAAAAAGTGACTATTAAGAGTGACCTTCAGGACACAGCCCAAGTATAGCTAAGATGAAGATTCACATGGCAATTATATCGCCTCTGAATGTGAACTCAATGAGACTAATGATTTATATAGACTATCCTGAATATTGTCCTGAGGCATTGGGGGAAAATGTTTATATTTTCTTGTTACATCTTCAAAGTAAATGTCCCTTTGTAAAGCTAAAAAACAAAACAAAAAACAAAATCCACAACCCTAGATGTTCAGTCCTAGTCTTCATCCTGAATGTGAGTTCTCTACCTCTAATTATCTATTAGGAATTTAAAAACACAGGTCCTAAAGGCATCTCAAATAAAGAATGCTAAAACCAGAACTCATCCTAATTTCAGTCCAACCTCTTCCCTCTTCCTAACTTTCCTATTTTAGTTAAGGGCATCACTGTCTTTACAGATTTACAACCTTAGCTCAAGTGCTACCTGCTAAAAGAGTTCATTTTTGATTCCCCCATTTGCTGGATCCCTCTCCCATAAACCTAGAAATCAGTTTCAATCTATTTTGCAAAACATCTTACATTTATTTACTTATGCACATGTAGTTTCCTCTCAGCAAGACACAAGCTGCTTGAGGGAAGAGAATATTTTACTTTGTCTTCATTAGAACAATGCTAAGTATATAGTAGAAACTTCATAAATGCTAATTGAAATGAACTCAATATAAAGACCAGTCCTGCTCTCACCTAGCTGTCAAATAAAGGATCAGATCATTAGCTATACTGGAAATAAGTTATGACTTAGACAATCTCATCTATTTGTCATTTGAAGTCCTTCACAACCTGGCCTCTCACTCCCTTTCAAGTCTTATTATAGTTTACTCCTCTACATCCTTAATAATCCAATAAAATTGGCCTTGTTGTTCCTTACCCACAATGCTACACTTCCTATTGCCATGTCTTTATATATCAATTAGTCACCATCCCAGGAATGTACTCCTGTATCTCTAATTTTAGGTGTCTCCTTTTTCCCATAGAACACAGATGAATTTTTTAATCTGAAGTCCATAAATTTGTTTATGGCTATGTGTAATCACACATATATGCATATATATAAACACATATATATATATGTGCATATACATACAAATATATGTGTGTAATATATCTATGTATATTGGCTACATTTCAGTGTAATTGTTTTACTTTGTAGCTCAATGTATTTTTTTAATTTTTAAATTTTTCTTTAATTTATTTACATATTACTAAAATATTCTCATTTAAGAGTAAACATAATACTCCTCACCCACAAAGATACAAAGCCTCATGAGAAATAAAGAGAAAAAAAAATGTGTTTCAATCTGTGTTCTGATACTTTTGATACCATCAGCTCTGTCTCAGGTGGATCACATTCCTTATCATAAGTCCATCATAGAAGTTACTTCCATATTTTTCCACAGTTGCTGATTAGTAATTCCCTCCATCCATTTCTCCCCACTACCATCTATTATATTTTCTTTCTACTTTCATTCTGTCCCTCTTTAAAAATGTGCTGTGGGGCAGCCGGTCCTGGGACCAGGAATCCCCAAGCCCACATCTCTCTCCAGAGACCCAACAATCACTCAATGTATTTTTAATGCATTTAAAATTCAAAATTTTTTAAAAATGTTATTCTTTATACTACATCTCTCTCTGACCTAGAGCAATGTCTGATGAATAATAGGTACCTAATTACATACCTTTTGATTAATTGATTGATTGAATTACACAATATTAAATTTCTCCAAATATATCGTGATTTACATCTCCAAAAGAACATAGGAACAATTTTGCCTAGTTGGACAAATTCCACCATTTATTCACAATCTGGAAATAAAGAAAAGAAAGAAAAATAACATAAAGAAAAGTATCAAGAGAATGTCATTTTATTAACTACCCATGTTTATATTCATAAAGGAAACAAGAAATAAAGAAAACCCCAACTTGTTTTTCTTAGGCTGAGACAAAGCCCACAATTGGCTAAGTGGAAAATATTGCATGATGGGGTTGGAAGAATGATAAATGACATAGTTCTTGCCCTCAGGAAGCTTACAGTTCCATGGCTTAATAAGGTAGGTTTACCATTTTCACAAATATGATACAGGGAAAGAGTTGAATTATTATTATAAATTTGAAAAGGATGAGGAGCATCCAGTTTTATGAAGGATGGAGGCAACTAAGTTTCCAGTTCATTTCAATAGAAAAAGATGTGACAGGGAAATACATTCCAGACATGAGGGATAAACATGCCCAGAGTGGGGAAGAGATCAAAATAATATTAGAGAACACTGAACCATTCAATTTGGAGTTTAGAACAAGGGAAGTTAAGAGTCCCACTGTACTCTATATTGATCAGAAGAGGGTGGAATGGAACAAGAAAGAATTTCAATTATTAAGAATAATAAGATAGACACTGGAAAATAATTGAAACATCAGTAGACAAGAAACTCCTAGAAGGAGGATATGTATGAATGTAGGTAGGAAAAGGTTGGAGGTAGATTATCAAAGACACAAAATAACAGGTATTGAAGTTTATGCTTTGTTCTATGGGCAATTAGATATGAATTGAGGAGAGGACTCTGAAGGTTTTTGTTAGATCTGGGCAATAAAAAAGTTATTTTGGCAGTGGCTAAGACTTAAGATAGAGGCAGAGAAACTATCTGGAATATCAATACAATAGCCCAGGGGAGAGATGAAGAAGACTTGAATTGCCAGTAGTAGCAAAGAGGAAAGATCATGAGAGATACTGAGAAAGTAGAATAGCAGTACACAGTATATTAGTGGATTGTGGAGTAAGGGAGAAGTGAGTCAAATATTATCCCAATTTTTCAAGCCTGAGTGATTGAAAGAAGTCTGTTGCCATCCACAAAAATGGGGAAATTTGAAAGCACAAGAAAAGCAGTGAACACATTGTCATTTTATTTGTTCAATAAATATTTATTGTGTCTACTCTGTACCAAACTGTAACTACTGAGGTACAATACAAACACAAAATTAGTCCATCTTATTATGTTCTTTTGGTTCATTTGTGAGTATATTGTATTTGAGATTCTATTGAGATAGCTCAGTATCATGAAATAAAGGTCAGCAACTTTAGAAACAAGTCTCAGCTGGACATGTGCATTTGGATATTATCTGAATAGAGATGGTAACTTAAGCCATAAAAGTAACTGAAATCATTGAGAGAGAAAAGAGAAATAAAGGAAGAGACTTAATGAAAGGGCCTTGGGAGACACTCACATTTAGTGAGTGGGAGGAAGGAAAAGAATCAGTGAAAGAGACAGATTTGGGGAAAAGTATTTGCAAGTCAAACTCCAAATCTACAAGGCTTGGAATCTGACAGAATCTTCCTTTCCAAGATACAGGACAGGTCCAAAATAGCAAGCAGCCTGATTTTTTTATATATGTTCTGGAAATTTTTCAGTCACAACAGGATTTTTTTCTTACAAAAAATTTTACAATTATGTGCAGAATTAGGAAAAAAGTGAAATGAGGATAGATAAAAGTTTTCAAAGAGATGTACTTTTGTACTTTGGAAGAGCATGCTTTTCAAGTCAAGCCCATATTTATAAGCTCAAAATCTGATAAAAATTGATTTTGGTAAATGAGCAGGGGAAAGGTGTTGAGGTCAGGTAATCATTTTCCTGATTTCATAAGGACAAATGAGTTGAAAGGAAAGAGAAAAAAGAGGAGAAGTGTATGTTTGGATGTGAATACAGAGTAAGATGTCATATATTCAGGACTTGAGGGAATGGAACCCTTTTCTCCAACTAAAACCTTATTAACTAATATTTGTTTTAATGAAATTGAATTAATTAAAAGAAATCAGCTAACTCGGTTGAAAGAGCAGCAAACTGGAAGGCAGAAGATCTTGGTTTAAGGCATGGCTCTGCTATTGAATTATGAATTATGTGATATTTAGACCAAGTCACTTAACCTTTGTGGGGCTCAATTTCCTCTGAAAAATGGGATATAGGAAATGGAAGACTGGATGATCTCAAAGACCCCTTTTAGTTTTAATATTCTGTGTTTCTTGAAGTCGGAGAAACATCATTAAAGAAACTTTCAAGATCACTGATTTAAATTTCTCATCCCTTACAGTAATTCTCTATGTAGCATCTCAGTACTTAAATATAAGACAGTGGGGCAGCTAGGTGGTACAGTGGATAAAGCACTGGCCCTGGAGTCAGGAGTACCTGGGTTCAAATCCAGTCTCAGACACTTAATAATTACCTAGCTGTGTGGCCTTGGGCAAGCCACTTAACCCCATTTGCCTTGCAAAACAAAACCTAAAAAAAAAAAAAGAATAAGACAGTGACAGGGAACTCACTTTCTAACCCATCAGCATTTTGAGTGCTAAACCTCTATAATTTATAACTAGGTCATTCCAGTTCAAGGTAACTCTAATAACTGATAAATTCTTTGATGTATTGATCCCATTGTTTTTTCTTTAACTTTTAGTCACTTAGTTTTAGTTCTTTTTTTTGGAGTTATACATTATTCAGTGGGGCTACATAGTAAGACTCAGTTTTCTTCCATGTAACAACCCTTCAAATATTTGATGACCACTATCAAGATATCCTTAAGGGGGGGCAGAGACAAGATGGCAGCAGGAGTACAGCCTTTCCTAGGAGCTCTCTACAAAATATTTCAATAACCTTAAAATTTTGACTCTGGCTAAATTTTTAAGAGACAGAACTCATAGAAAGATCCAGTGAAGCAATTCTCCAGACCCAGGTAACCTAGAAAATAGTGGGAAGGCTCTGTTCCAAGGGCATGGAGGGAGCAGTAGCATATTGGGTTGAAGGAGGTTCAGCCTTCCAGGAACATCCCCAGGGTGCCTGGGTCCCTGGGAGGCCCTACTCCTGACAGCAGAAGCAGTTTCATGACCTGCCACCCCAGGGAGCACCAAGCACCACTTGGAAGTTGAGTGGGGAAACCTCTGCCAGAGCAAGTATGAAGCCCAGGCCACCATGGCCCTCCTCAGCACAAACTCGGCCCTCAGCAAAACCTTTGCCCTCAGCACAGCCCAGATCACAGGAAATGGAAGGAGATCCACAGAGCAATAAAGCAGGGAACCGTCCAGCAGCTGCTCCTGAGCACTCATTTGATGGAAGGTAAGGAGTGGGGGGAGACTGCCAAGGTCTGTCTTCTGTCCCTGAGACAGGACTCTAGGGATTTGTTCATAGTCAGACCTTGGTTGCAGTCTGGGGACCTTCCTCACAGTCCCAGGGCAGAGGGGTGCGCTTGTGGTCATTCATGGACCAGGAGAGCAGTCAAAGATTCCCATAAGACTATGAAGGAACTGAAGTACAATAACACTCAGAAGCTAAAGAAGCAACCCAAAACCAGATACAGGTTGGGAAAATGAGTAAACAATAAAAAAGGAACCAGACCATAGACAATTGCTTTGGTTCCATGGAGCATCAAAACACAGACTCTGAAGATGAGAAAGTCCAAGCTTCTGCATCTAAAGAGTCCAAGAAATATAGGAGTTGGGCTCAGGCTATGACAGAGCTCAAAAAAGATTTTGAAAATCAGGTAAGGGAGGTAGAGGAAAAATTGTGAAGAGAAAAGAAAGAGATGCAGGAAAAACATGAAAATAATGCCAGTAGCTTAGTCAAAGAAATCCAGACAAATGCTGAAGAAAATAACATATTAAAAACCAGTTTAGGTCAAATGGATAAACCAGTTCAAAAAGTTATTGAAGAGAAGAATACTTTAAAAAGCAGAATTGGCAAGATGGAAAAGGAGATAAGAAAGCTCTCTGAGGAAATCAAATGCTTCAAATGGAGCTAAAGGAAGCTGATGACTTTGTGAGGAATCAAGACACAATAATTCAACACTAAAAGAATGAAAAACTAAAAGAAAATGTGAAATATCTCATTGAAAAAAAACAACTGATCTAGAAAACAGATTCAGGAAAGATAATTTAAAAATGTTTGGGATACCTGAAAGTCATGATCAGGAAAAGAGCCTTGACCTCATTTTTAAAGAATTTTCTACAGGAAAATTGCCCTAATATCCTAGAAGCAGAGGGTAAAATAGAAATTGAGAGAATCCATTAATCTCCCCAGAAAGAGATGCAAAAAAACAACCCCCAGGAATATTATAGCCAAGTTCCAGAACTCCCAAGTCAAAGAGAAAATATTACAAGCAGCCAGAAGGACACAATTTAAATATTGTGGAGCCATAGTCAGGATCATACAGAATTTAGCAGCATCCACATTAAGACCTTGTAGGGCTTGGAATATAAATTACAAAAGGCAAAAGAACTTGGTTTACAACCAAGAATCAACTACCCAACAAAACTGAACATCCTCTTCCAGGGGAAAAGATGGACTTTCAATGAAACAGAGGAATTTCAAATATTCCTCTTGAAATATCCAGAGCTGAATAGAATGTTTGATCTTCAAGCAGAGAACTCAATGAAGCATAGAAAGTGTGGACGAGAAGAGTAAATTATGAGGGACTTCATGATGAACTGCGTATATTCCTGCATGGGAAGATGATAATGATAATAGTCATATGAACCTTCTCAATTATTAGAGCAGGTAGAAGGAGCTTTTATAGATGAAATACAGGAGAGAACTGAATTTGAAGATATATTATAAAATTAGGGTCAATGGGTGAAAGGGAACTGTACTGGGAGTAAGAGAAAGGAATAGACTAAGATATTTCATGTAAAAGAATCAAGAAATAGCTTTTGCAATGGAGTGAAAGGGAGGAAAGTGAGGGGAAATGAGGGAGCCTTTATTCTCATTGGAAATGGCTCAGAGAGGAAACAGCAAACACCCTCAATAGAGTACAGAAATCTAGAAGAAAAAGGAGAGAAGGGGGATGGGGGAAGGAAGGGGTAATGTGGTGATAGAGGAGAGGGTAGATCATGGGAGAGGACAGTCAGTTATAACACATTTTCTTTTTTACTTTTTGCAAGGTGGTGGGATAGGGTGACCTGTCCAGGACCACCAGGCTGGGTGGTTGCTGGGTCTCTGAGGTGGGATGTAGGCTTGAGGCCTCTTGGGCCCAGGGCCAGCACTCTGTACACTGCAGTACTCGGCGGCCCTACCACACATTTTAAAAGAGGGACAGAGTGAAAGGAGAGATAAAATATAATAGATAGTAGTGGGGAGGAATAGATGGTGGGAATTAAAATCAGCAACATCAATGTGGAAAAATATGGAAGTAACTTCTATTATGGACTTATGATAAGGAATGTGATCTACCTGAGACAGAGCTGATGGTATCAGAACACAGACTGAAACAATTTTTTTTCTCTTTCTTTCACTTTATTTCTCATGAGGTTTTATACTTTTGTGGGGGGAGGGGGTATTATATTTACTCTTACAATAAGAATATTTTAGTAATGTGTAAAGAAAATTTTATAAAAGAAAAAAGAAAAAAGATATCTTTAAATTGTCTCTTGTCTTACTAGTACCATACTTTCAACCATGCTTAATTTTAAATGATTTACATGACCCTTGTTATCTTGATTCATCTCAATTCAATTCAATTCAGCATACATGTATCAAGTATCAACCACATTCAAAGCAGTGTGATAGGTACTAAAGATACAAAAATTTTTAAATCATAGTTCAAGGAGTTGTTTGGCTAGGAGGAACATACTCAATTTGCCAATGTCTCTCTTAATATGCAGTATCAAGAAACAATTTTACTGCTTGAGATTATTTTCTGTCCCATTCCATTATATCATCCTCTGACCAATGTGGAATATTTGCCTTCTCTTGCTATACTTCTGGTCATTCAAGCTATGCTTGCATTTGCATTTTGTCAATTTATATGCAACTCAAACTCTGTATTTTTTCAAATGATCTGCTGTAAAAATTAAATTCTTCTATGCTATACTTGTACATTGAACTTCAAAGATACTTCAATAATAGTGGTGTGAGGAACCATAGATAAAATGAGAAGACCTGAGATCGAATCTATTATGAAACACTTGTCAACTATGCTACCTTGGACAATCAATTTAACCTGTCAGATTCAATTTTATTATCTGAAAATTAAGGAAAGTAACTACAGCATATACCTCAAAGGATTATTTTAATGCTTTGTACAATATATTGAAAATCTTTAAGTGCCATTTGTATTTATTCTAACTTGCAAAAATCTAGGGCATGTCCTGTCTAATAATAAAGTGTTATATATTGAATATAACTCTATATATAAATATATGGAATATACATTTTATTTATAATATATGATAATACATATATACTATAGTTTGCTATTATGTGCATATGTTTTAATTATATATATAAATATCATATTAAGATTTGCAAAACCTTTTTTAAAGGAATATCCCATTTTATCCTAACAAAAACCCCTACTATTCCCATTTTGCAAATGATAAAAATCAAGTCAAATCAAGTCACTTACTACAGATAATGTGTGCAGTTCATGTGACTTCTGGTCTTTCTGGCATTCTATGCATTGTTCTGCCTAGTTACCTATAGAATTTGATAATTACATACACACATACAAACATTAGCTTTAAAAAAATTTTAAATTTATTCTTTGGAAAATATTCTAGCTCCAAATAACTATTGTCTTGCTTTCTTAAATGATCATAATTTTTTTTAAAAAAAGTCTATTCCATAATTTTTCTGGGATTGCCAATTAGCTGACTGATCTATAATTTCCATAATCTTCCCATTTCTCCTTTCTGAAATTCAATATAGCATTTCCCCATCTTCAGCTATGTATAACCACTCCTATTCTTTGCTATTTCCCAAAGATTACTCATGGTCCACAAATTCTTTCTATAAGCTCTTGTTGGTGCCCTGCCAGGAAACAAATTCATTTGTAGCTATTTTATTATCTTTTCAAGTAATGGGGGCTTTAGTCCCCTCTAACCATGTTCTACCTTTTCTTGTTTGGGGATTAATATCCTTGACAGAATAAAGTAGGAGCTCAGTACTCCTGCTTTCTCTCTGTCAATTGACCATATTATATCATCTGCTCCAAGCTCTGAGTCAAAACATTTTCTTCTTGTTCAGAATACAACTTAAGAAATCTCTTATTTCATGATGTGTGGGTCTTTTCTTTATTTATCTTTTCTTACAAATTTCAGATTTTAGTCTCTTTTTTGCAAGTTTCTTCCAAATTCTATCTTTCCTGGAATTGCCTTACAGAAATGATCCAACTTTTGGATTTATCCTTGGCTATATATATGCCTTTTTTCCTATCTTTAATCTTTAAAACTCTCAGTGCATCTAAAAAAATATCTGTGGCCACAACATTTGTTTTGCATATTCCTTTTTTTAAAAAAATTCCTTGTCTGCTCTCCCTGACCCCATTTGGGCTTTTTATTGGCAGAGATGTTGGAGTAGTTTGCCATTTCCTTCTCCAGTGCATTTTATAGATAAGGAAACTGAGGCACATAAAGTTCATTGATTTGTCCAGGTCACACTGCTGTTAAGTGTCTGAGACCAGATTTGAATTTGTGAAAAATGAGTCTTCCTTTCTCTAGGTCCAGCTCTCTATGGTGCCACCTAACTGCCTTACATCCCTTGAAATCCAGTAAAACTGATCTTCTCACTGTTCCTCATATTTGGAACTCCATTTCTTCTCTCTGTGCATTTGTCTTGACTGTACCTCATACCTGGAAGGCACTCCCTTCTTATCCTACCTCTTAGAACCTTAGTCTCCTTTGTATTTCAGCTCAAGTCTTATCTTCTTTTCAAGATTTTTCTTGAGCTCTTCCCTCTGCCAGTGTTTTCCACATCCTTTACCCTCCAGCCTTTTTGCTCCCATCTGACCCTCCAACCCCCAACTCTGCACCTGTTAACTGGTTGTCCCCCATATCCAGAATACTTTCCATCTCCCTCTGCCCTCTGTGTCCTGGCTCCTCTGGGATCTGTCAAGTCTCAGCCTAAATCCCACCATCTTCTAGAAGTCTTCACGTCCTCTTTCTTTGTCACCCGAATATTAGGCAGCTTTTATTTACTTGGCACTGGATAGTCTCAGCTGAAAGACTTTTGACCATTTTGCCATTTTGAAAGTGCCTCCTTGAGTAACTGAAGCAACTGAAGTTTTCCATTCAATGTAGAGGGGAGAGGGACCATTGCCAGGAGATTATTTGGCCTTCCCATTCTATCCAAGTTAGTGTTGATTTTGCATGACTTCTAGAGGCCAAAAGGCATGTGAAGACAAATAGGAATCTAGCCTAAGTGCTATGAGTTTATTTTCTTTTCAATTCTCCTTCAAGGCCAATGCTTCTCTCTTCCTTCTGATGAGCTTATCGCCAGTCCTGGGGCAAAATTACTGTGTGGTAACAAAAGACCTTTGTGGTGAAAGACATCTAACTGAAAGGCTCCTTGCCTGGGAAAGAAAGATGGGTTGGGGCTTTTTTTTTTCCTTCCTTCTTCCAAACCAGTTATTAAAGTACTTATACTTAAACCAGGGATATTACAGTGGCATCAGAATTCGAACCAACTAGAATGGGTTTCTGTGAAAACTTGAAGAACTGTAATTGCTGACTCAGTTGCCTTTAGATTTTTTTTAGGGTTTCCCCCCTCCTCCTTTTCTTCTAGTTTTGTCATGGCTGGCCTTAATTCAGCTAGCCAGAAGAGTGACTTACTTTGTTTTTTTAGAACTGTCTGAATTTATATTTTTAGGAACAGCAAGCCAACAGTGCCATTCTTTGAACTGTGAATGGAAGGTGGTTATTTCCACAGTGTTGAATTAGATGGCGCATTTCATCTTTTCTTAGTTTACTCATCTGATAAGGCTTTTGATGATTATCTCCTGCTTCTGGTGAGGAAGAAAAATTAAAGGCAGGTGAGGAAAGAGATCAGAAAGAAGCAAATCCAGAAAGCATTACAATGCTCTTCATATCGGCTGAGATCATAATGGGCTACATCCTATTCCTAATATTGCATAGGAATCGAGGTCCAGCTGGTTATGGACACACACAAGTCATCCCTTCATGCTTCCAACTGAGTAAAAGGAAAACAAAGCTTAGATATTGGCCTCAGCAGTAGAAGGGAAAGAGTGTATCCTTGTGGCCAAAACGAAAAGTGATGCAGGTCTAAAACCCAGGTCCACCAATTACTCCTAGTGAGACATTGGAAAAAACTACCTCTTCTTTCTGAGCCTCAATTACCTCTTGTGTAAAATGAGGAGGTTGCAGTAGATTCTTTTGCAGCTTTTACTCTATGATTATAAATCAAGATTCTGAGAAAGACTAGTCAGAGATGTTTCACAATATGTTAGAAATGACTGTAAATTTAGAGGTCATGGAATCCCATATCACTCTCTGACCAGCTGTGTCATTTTAAGGAAGATCTTATCAAGTATTATTTCCTTATCTGTAAACAAGGATAATACTTACATGGTGGGTCTCCCAGGCTCTTCCAAGGAAAGTATTTTGTTGTTTTCTTTTTGAAACGTATTTTGGAAACTGTAAAATATTAAATAAGTGACACCTACTCTTAATGTTATCACAGATAAGTAAATGAGGCAAATGACTTGTCCAAGGTCATCCTATAAATTAGCAGCATAGTTGGATCTAGAAGATAAGTAGCAAAGAATGATTGTTAAGGTCAGCAAAGATCTGGAAAAGAAAGTTTCTATTTTCCCAAATTTAGGAAGCAGGCAATCCAAGAAGCAGGCAGTCTGAGAGAGATAAATAGGTTCTAGTTTCAGCTCTACCACTGATGTTCTCTTTCACCTATCCATTCTCATTCTACCTCCTATGGTGTATTCTTTATTGCACAGACTTGAAAATTTTAGCTCAAAAGGATTTTTTCAGCCATCTGACCCAATCTCTTTTTCATATAGATGAGGAAACTGAGGAACAGGAGGAAGAAGAAACTTGACCAGATGCACATAGCTCATGTCTTCAGCAGGATCTGAATTTACATCTTCTTGACCCTGAGTCCAATGCACTATTTTCTATATCAAGTCGACTTTCCATCACTCCATCCTTGTCTTCCCTACCTTTTTCCTCCCTTCCTTCTGTCTTTCCCTGCCATTCCCTTACCTTTTGATACTTCCCTCTTTTCCTCCAGTCTACCTTTTCTTCTTTTGTTCCTTCTCTCCTTTTTTCTTCATTTTCCCTTTCCTTCTTTTTATTCCTTCCTTCCATTTCTTCCCTTCTTCCTTTCTTCCCTCCTTCCTTTCTTTCCCCATATCTTTCTTTCTCTGAACCTTACGTTCTTCCTTCTCTCATTCCTTTCTTCCCTTCTTCCTTCCTTCCTGCCTTCCTTTCTTCCTTCCTCCCTCCCTCCCTCTCTTCCTTCCACTCTCCCTCTTTTCCCCATTTACAAAACAAAATATAAGCAGCTGATGTTATTCTTTCAGGCATTAGTAAAGGCTTCTTTAAAAAGGATACGGGAGGTGCATGTGTATGTGTGTTCTGATGTGTTTCTTAGATAATCATTATATTTTTATTGGTACCATATTAGGAGATAAAATGCAGCATCTAAAGTTTTATTCCATGATCATAAGGCCACCAAAGCAGCTTTAGACATTTTGCATTTTGAATGTAATGAAACCAGAAATGATTTATGTCAAAGAAGTAGTTCCTGTCCACCAAGCCCCCAGAGAAGAGTCAGGAAAGGGTAAGGGTTGCAGGTGAAGGCAGGGGAGGAAAGTGCTAGGGAGGTTTAGAGAATCATTATTCTTCCTCCTATCAGCCACCAACTGCCAAGAGGCGTCAGCTGAAAGATTGCTTTCCTTGTCTTAAATTATGAGGCTCCCTCCACCCCCATTTCCTTGTCCTAAAGGATATGTTATTTCTCCCTCATGTTATTCCTTACTCCTTGTTCATATTTTTCTATTTTTCCAGCTTACATGAAAATTTTCATCTATCACATTAACAAATCGATGACATTGTACTCTAGTCTAATATTCTATGATATGCAAAAAAAAATACTTCAGAATTTGGTTACTCACATAAACTTGATTCCTCCTGAACTAGGGGTGAAGGTTGGCCAGGTCAGACTATGTTTTTTTGGAAGGGAAGCGATGGAAGAAAAAATTAATTCTTCCTCTTCTCTCCACACATTTTCTACTCACAGATGACAGACCAACATCCCTTGTTCCACAATCTTATGCTTAGGATTCCTGAGAAAGAGAAAGGATGTGGATCAATCCTAGGAGCAGAATGTTGACAAGGACCTATTTGCTCTCTGCTCTCTGTTACCAACAGCCTTGGTAACTTTGTTGAAATGAACCTTCCTTCAATGTTAGTGGTTGTCTGAGAGATCACATTCTAGAAAGCAACCCCTAAACTTAAAGAACTTATATTTGAATGGAAAAGACAATGATTTAGATATAGATATATATGTATGTACATATATACAAACACATATATGTGTATATACACATAAACATATATGTATCTGTGCATTGCAAATAAATACACAGATATATACATATCTAGATATATAGATTTTTAAAAATGGATCCTCAATAAATGCTTAGAGGCAGGGATCTTTGGCTCTTCTTTCCTCTTTCCTATTAATGATCATGTCAATCCTTAATGTACATTTTAACTAGATTTTACCTTGATTCAAACATTAGTTCAGAACATGCCCAACCCTCTTTTTCATTTCTACCCCATTGCTGCAGGAAGAGGCCATGATTGAAGGACGTAACTAAAGATATTACTGAAAGTTAGTCTAGTGTTTGCATAGTCACACTGATGGCAAATCATCAGGGTCCACCAGAAGCATCACTTTATTAATAGACCCTATAGGTCCCCTCCCCATCTCTGTTGACATATCCTACAGAGTCATTCAGATCCTGTTATGGAAGAAATATTGCCCATCTCAGATCCAGAAGTTTCCATGAAAATGGATGGTTGGTCTCCCAGAGACACAGACATAATGGGTTTTTTTTATCAACATTCTATTATATAAAAGAATATTTTCAGGGAAATAAAAAAAATTTAGCAAAGTAAGATTTTCAAAAATTATAGACTTAGAGCTGACAGGTAGCTAGGAGGACATTACCTCTTCATTTTATGTGAAGAAATTTGGACTGGAGGCGGTCAAGTGACTTCTCCAGAATCACACAGTTAGAAGGTTATCTGAAGCCAAATTTAAACTTGTAACCATCTTTCTAGCATGTCACAGAAGGAATTATTTTTCAGGGATGGGTTAGACTAGGTATCCTCTGGGATTTGTCCAAACTCTGAAATTCTGTGACACAAATATTCAGGCAAGCCTTGAGAACTTTCATCTCCATCTATGCCTCATGAGAATGGAAACTCCATGGTTTTTTTTTTCATCTGCATAGTCCAAACCTAACCTACATGTAGCATGCAGTTTCATAAATATTGGTTAGATTCCACCTGATGATCCTATGGGCAAGTCTTTGATGTTTCCAGGCAATTTTCCTAAATGGCCCCAATGCTTCCTGGTAGTGAATGGAACAATAATGGGGGGGGGAGGAAAAACAACTATTAGAGGTACCCTAATGGGGAAAGGCTTACATTCACCCAGGGTTAAAAAAATGCCAGGGCTGGAATGAGGCTTTGTCTTTTTTACTTGAGGATGGAATAAAGGATGGAGATGTCCCTCCACTAAGGAGATTGGGGGAAGAGAAAGCTGTGTGATGACACATAACTTTTACATATAACTACCACATTATCATCACCATCAATAACAATAGTATCATTGTATCTAACATTTATATAGTATTGTAAGATTATAAAGTATCATATATACATATATATATATATATAGTATCTTTTGATAAGTCTTTCAATACCTCAATGGAGTAGACTGCTATTATACCATTTATCAGATACGAAAACTGATATCCAGAAAGGGGAAATCACACATCTAGTAAGCCCAGACACAGATTTGGGTCTCCTCACACCATTCTAGGATTCTTTATGCTATTCCCTCTTCATTGCCTCCCTTCAAAAAAAGGTATATTTTCATCCTTACACCTTCCTTCATAATACTTTTTCTTAGAAGATTATTCCCCACTCCTCTAAGATTATTTAAGATCAATCTCATTCTGTAAGACCCATATCATATTCAGCCTCCACTGATAGTTTCCTCCCCAACAATCCCCAGGCCAAAGTGATGTTCACTTATTTGGCACTGAGCATGCCCTGCCTTATTAAAAGTACCTCTGTGGGCAGGTAGGTGGAATAGTAAATACAGCATTTGATTTGGAATCAGGAAGATCTGGATTTGAACCTTGCTTCAGAACCTTGCTTCTTAGTTGTGCAACCCTGGACAATTTATTTAACCTTTTTCTGCCTCCATTTCTTCATCTGCAAAATGGGAATGACATTAGCACCTGCCACCCAAGAATGTTGTCTAGATTGAATGAAATAATAAATGCAAAGAACTTGGAAAATCTTGAAATACAATATAAATGCTAACTGTTAGATTTGTTCTGATCTTTCCAGGTAGAAAGTTTCTTAAGATCAGAGATCATTCCTTAGTCTTTGTTTCTCTTGAATAATCTGCACACAGTAAGTTCTCAATAAATGTGTGAATGTACATTAAGAAGAGAGATCCACTACTGAAAGAGGTTAAAGAAAATGAAGAGACTTGTGATTGAACTGGAAGGGCATTAAAAAACTTATGGCTAAAAAAAGAGGGTACATGTCAACCCAATGGAATTTCACTGACTTCTCTTACTTTCAGTTTTCCAATGTGAGCAATGGGAGTAATATTTGTCCTACCTACTTTACAGGGTTTGTGTGACTACATACGCACAACTGTTATATCAATGTAAATTATTAATATCCTTCTCTGTATCTCCAAACATTCTCTACTTCCAAGACCCATTTAAACCCCACTGCTTTTATGGATTCACTAATTTATATCGAATCTCCTTCCTCTGAACTCTGTAATTCTTTCTTAATAACTTGATCTTAAACTCAAATCACTCTGCCTTTCATTGATTGGTCAACATTAGGTCCCAAGCCAAGCCGCCCACAGCCCCCCCCCCCATTGTTTGGGTCCTGGTTGATTCAGAGTGAATGTAAATAGCAATTATTCAGTTTGGGTCAGAAATGCTGAAGGTCTTTCTCCCCCAGATTGATTTTTTTTTGACTAGGAAAAGAGTTAATGTTTGCCTCCCTTCTATTTTATTAGTCTTAATCATTGAATGGGCATTGCCCAGGCAAATTGAGACCTTAGTTTAACAAAGGTCACGGTCTCCAGCTGCTTCCAAGTCCATCTCTAGTCATCTAGATACATCTCTGTTCACAGGATCTAGAAGTGATGGCTCTAAAGAAGAAACTGAGGCAGGTGAATTTGCATAGCCCTCCCTCCATTAAATCCAATTCACTTGAATGTCATGGCATCACCTTCCTGATGTCATGATGTTCTTCAAGAACAAAGACCAAACAACAACAGCCAAGCATTCAAACTGTCCTACAGAGAGCACAACTCCAATGGATTGGCCATATTGTTTAAATACCAAATGTACGCTTGACAGAAACGAGAACTCACACAAAGCATGCATGCATGCATATGGCAGTCAGAAAAAAGTGATACAAGGACACTCATGGTCTCTCAGAAATACTTTTGGATTGATTACATGACAAGGGAAACACTAGCACAGGACCACCCAACATGGTGTGCCCTCAGCAGAGAGGGCCCTGTGCTCTAAGATCAGAGTAGAATTAAAGTTGCTCAAAAAAAAAATAAACCCAAGATGCACAAATTTAGAGAGCCCATCCACAATATGCATATGAACCATATGTGTCTGACCCATAGTAAAGCATTCTGAGCTTGTATTAGTCTGATCAGCCTTAGTCAGGCATACTAATCATTTTGGCCTTCTACAAGAACAAAAAAAATAACAACCAACCAACCAAACATTTAGAATCTTATACATTCTCAGATAGTTTCCTGACAATTTGCTTTTGTCATTTAGAAATAGATATAACCCTATATCAATGTGCTTTTCCCCTGCCTTTATATTGACTCTCTTCATGCATAAGATGCTTCTTTACCCCTCTGCACCTTCAAACTTCTCTTAAGATTCAACTCAAATCCTCCCCACCCCAATCCCCCCACTGCTAAAGCTTCACCCCTAAGACCACTTTGCATCCACTCTGAATTTTCCATGCATTCCATAGTCGAATAGATGTTGACTCCTCCAGGAGAACAGGAGATTTTGAAGGCATGATCATGTTATACCTCTTCTTGGATCATTAGTACTTTAGTCAGTGCCCAACCAAAGAAAATACTTGATAAATGTTTGTTGACTGACAGACATAGTTCAGAAATGATTCCTCTTATCCTTATATTGTAATCTAGAAGGTTCCTTCAATGTTTTATAGTCCAAATTATCCCTCTGTTCTTCTGACTTGATAGACAAGTCAGCTGAGCTCTAAGTGAACCAAAACTATACAGGTCTTTAGCCAGTCAAGATTAGAACCCAAAGGCAGGTAGGTGGTGTAAGGATAGAGCACCAGCCCTGGAGTCAAGAGGACCCAAGTTCAAATCTGGTCTCAGAAAGTTGACACTTGCTAGTTGTGTGACCTTGGGCAAGTCACTTAACCATGATTGTCTCAAATCCAGAGGCCATCCCCAGTCATTTGAATCATATCTGGCCCTTGGTCCCAGTTGGCTCTGGAAGGGAAAGTGAGACTGGTGACTTAGCATAACCCCCTCCTCCCCCCATTCAAATCCAATTCACTTGCATGTCATGGCTTTCTTTAAGAACAAAATTCAAATATCATCAGAAACTCAGTCCATTGATTTGCAGATTAGAGTTTTTTTTTTTTATTTCCATCATGGTTTTTTCTCATGTGGGTCACACTTGCCTCCTCAACAAGGTTCTAAGCTCCTTGAGGGCAGAGACTAAGTATACTTTAAACACCTTGGCCAATCCCCAGATCTAAATGTAAAGTTGTTCAGATGCACTGTGAGGACTCAGGAAATTTTGACTGCTGATTTGAGTGCCTTAAGGATAAACACATACAATCATACAATTTAACCTTGTTAAATTTTTAAAAATTACCTTTTGGGTCATCTTTGGAAAGTCTTAACAAGAAAAAGCAATTACCAACATTTTCTTTTCTCTATTTCTTTTCAAAGAGAACCCTTGAGGTTTATGGCACTTGCAATCAAGTGCAGGTTAACTAAGCACATGGAGTCCCTGCCTTATGGAGAGATCAATCTGACATATGCATAGACATTATTTATATCCTCCTTTGTGTGCTGACTATTCATCCGGTGTCAATGACTTTTCAGAACACCCAGTTCTGGACTGCTTTAGCATCTGTGAACTGGAGAGATAGACAGATATAAACCATTCTGCCCTTGAACTAGTCAGAAAATCCCCAAAGTGAAGTAGAGAAGGAAAGTCTGTGGGGAAAAAAAAGAAAAAGTCAAGGCAGTTGTCCTCCTTTCCTTACTTGGAAAATTTTCAGCCAGTTATTTAAATCAAATGGATTTCAGAAGACACGTCTTCAAAAAGAAAAGGGGGAAAAAACAGATATTATAAAGTCTGAATTCAGGTTTAAGACCTTTCCCCAACTGCAGATCTTTAAGGCTTGATGAAAGAACCTTAGGGTAGTTGTGCTTCAGTTGTGTGAATGCACAGTACACATGGGACTTATTTTTCTTTTTCCCCTCTTAGAGAAATACATATATCTTGCAATGTCTCACCCTCATCTTAAGTCCTTACTTCTATAGTATAGGATTATGGGATAAGAGTCAGAAAGAGAATTTAAGAGTCATCTAAGGCAACCTCCTCATTTTACAGTCAAAACCACTGAGACCCAGTATGACTGGACTAAGGTCACATAAGGATGGTAAATGAGAAAAGTAAATTTCAAACCTAGGTCATCTAATCCCAGATCCAGCATGTATCCAATAAGACAGAAAGAACATAGGTAACATCCACCCTTGATCCCATTATTTCATCCAATTGTCTACAGCAGATGTCTCCATGATCATACTCATTCTCTCTTCAGTCTTCAATCTCTTCCTCTCTATTGGATCCTTGTATATGGCCAACAAATGTATTCATATTTCCCTCATACCTTTGAACAGACTATCTCCCATTAGATATCATCTGTCCTCCCCTTCTTGGCTAAACTTCTTGAAAGTGTTGGCTACACTTCCCTAGGTGCCACCTATTCTCTTCTTGCACCTACCTTTTGAGGACAGGAACCATTTTATGCCTCTCTTTGTATCACTAGCACTTTGGTCTTCTATAAATGCTTGTTGACTGATGGACGCTATAGAAGTGTAAGCTGTATTACTTCTTTGTTTAAGATGAGATAAGAACTTTTTTTCACCTCTTTAAAATTTCCGTCCACTCCATCTCCCTGGCCCCCATCAGACTGCCATCATCAGTAATGAAGAATTTCTGAAAACTTAGTAAGAGCAGGCTTAGATGTGAATTGTATTCAACTATAAGAGTATGCTGAAAACACATGGAAGAATGGTTGTTCCTCTTCCCATTTCTCATGGTATTACCTGCTCATAGGGTACATCTAGGGCTTTTCACAAAAAGGTAAAGAGATGTGCTCTGGGTTTCATCTGAGAAGGCATCAGCCTTCCCTTCTAGGGAACAATAACCATATGGAATCAAGTCTCTCAAGTCCATCTTTTGAAGATTTCTCTCAAGCATTCCTGCCCTCATTCATCTCCGTCTGAACTCTCATGCCATTTATCAAACATTCATTTGTTGTTCTAAATACTAAATACTAAATATTATTACTTCATGTATATACCAATCAGTCCACAGGTATTAATTAAGCATACTGTGCCAAGAGCTCAGAATACAAAGTAAAGTAAAAAACATGGTCACTGACATCAAAGAGATTATACTCTATTGGAAAATTCAACAGGCAAATAACTGTGGATGTACAAAATGTATATATAGTGTCAATGGAAGATCAATTCAGTGGGAGGGCACTAGCAGTGAGAAGTGGGGGTTAAGAAAGACCTTTTGTAGAAGATGAGATTTTGCTGAATCTTAAGAAACTCAGAAAACTAAGAAGGATGGAGAATGTTTTTAAACATACATGAAAGTCTGAAAAAAAAGGCACAGAGATGGGACATCCTTTGTTCCCCATTAGAATGTAAATGACTGGAGGACAAGGACTATATATTCTGTACTTGAAGTAACTAAACTATATATCTTCTCTTTTAGTTGGTAAAATATAAATGATATGGGATAACTAATTCCAAAACAGAAGTAATAGAAGAAAGAATTTTGATTTTAAGTTTTCATTCAATAAGAAAAGATATGGTTATGTATATTTCCTCCTCATTCCAGCTGTACCTATCTTTAGGGTCAATGTTAACAAAGTAGGTAATCTTTTAAACAGAATCATCAGTTAGATAATAAAAAGAAAAGTGTTGATCATAGAGTTAAGAAGACCTAAGTTAAAATAATTCCTAGATCCTTGCTAGCTGAGAGCCTGGGAAACTCATTCCACCTTTTTCAGACTCAGTTTCCTCATCTATAAAATGGAAATATTAATAATACCTAAACCCTAGAGTTATTGTGAGGACAAAAATGACACAATCTATGCAAAGTGCTTTGCAAAACTTCTCTACATTGCTCTTTGAAGGGTCACAGAGGGTCACAGAATTGTACTCGACACAAGATCACCACTTAAGATCTGTACTTCCTTAGTATGGTAGAATCATTTAATTAGAAGGAAAAATCTTGAAAGTTTTTCAGCAAATCACCTCCTCCCCAAAAAAATCAGTTAACATAATACAAATCTTCCATTCCATTACCCACCATAATAATTCCTTGCTTATTACTAGGTAATATTTTGGGGGGAAAATTTAACAGTTAAATGCCTTATAGAACTTGAATGGCTATTATGTGTTTATTGTATAAAAAACAGAAAAAAAACAGAAGAAAAGAGAGGACCCCAGAAAGTGAGATGGGATGGCATCAAACATTTTACCTACTTCTTGTTTTCAGTAGTTGGACCTACATGAGGTTAAGTGGTCCTTAGATGACTCAACTGACAGAGCACTGGGTCAGAAGTCAGGAGGATCTGAGCTCAAATCTAGCCTCAGACACTTACTAGTTGTGTGACCCTGGTCAAATCACTTAATCTCTGCTTGCCTGGAAAGTGTATAAGTGAATAGACTTGAGTTCAAATCTAGCCTCAGATACTCAATAACTGTGTGACCCTGGACTAGTCACTCAACCTGTTTGCCTCGATTTCTGCATCTATGAAATGACATGGAGATGGAAAAGGCAAACCACTTCAGTATCTCTAAATTGTACATGCCTAAACAACAACAAAAACGTGAGTTTATCAAGATCGGGTCAAAACTTGAGTTTTTCTGAGAATCCTACAAATTATAAAAATTTTGTTAAAATGGACTGATATTTAGATTATTTTCCATTCTTAAATCTCAATAACAACAGCAATAAGGATTTTAACAAATTTATTTGTTAAGTGTATATATGTATATATATATATATATATATATATGTGTATGTATGTCCATTTATTTGTTAAATGAATGTGTATATATTAAAACATATATGTAGGGATAAATTTGCAAATTTAAGATTTGCAAAAGACTTTAGACAAATTATAGCATTTAATTCTCACATCCACCCAGGGAAATAAGCACTATTATCATTTCCATTTTCTATATAAGAAAACTGAAGTATACAACACTGAAGACTGTGTCTTGCCCAGGATTACTCAGCTAGAATTTGAATCCAGGTCTTCCTCTTTCGACATCCAACTCTCTAACCACAGAGTCACCTACCTGTCTCAGAGAAGCAAAGGGAAATCTTTCTGAAATTCAGAATACCTAAACTGTCATACATAAACTACTGCTTTAGCAGTGACAGCTTCTTACCAAGCCTGAACATAGTCCTTTTAAAATATCAGGCTGACTATCAGAGCTTTTATCTCTCCTGCAGACAAGCACATAAGCAAGAACATGTGTGGGTAGTTAAGAGAGAGTGAATTGGTTGGGAGAAGAGTAGGTATGTAAATCCAGAGGTGGGGAAAAGGTGGGTGGGAGAGTAGGAGACAATAACTAGAAAAGTAGACAAGAGAGAAACTGAGTGGGTGGTCAGCATAATGAACATAGGATGCAGCTTGTTGACACAAGAATTCATGTTCAGACATCCCCCTGGAAGGTGTAGGAACAATAGAAAGGGCTCAAAGCAATAATAATGATACAGTAGACATGTTTTTCTTATGAGAAAAAATACTTTAGGCTAAGGCTCCCCTGTGAAAGGACTAGCAGCAAACCCTTCTGTGTCTAGCCGAGAATGACCTCCCCACCATAATTTCTGTTTTGGGCAGGTTAGGCAGAGATCCAACGGCTGTTTATAGCTCAGCAGCGACCACAGGAAGCAGAGAAGTCATGCTTCTATAGGTACTGTTCATAACTCTTTTGTCTGGAGGGGAGGGTTGTGGAATCAGAAACTAACTCATCTCCTTTAGGCTAGACCTTTCTGGAAGTTGGGGTGACTTTAGGGGACAAGGTGTCCTTAAGACTCCTTTATGCTGACCGCTCCTCATAATTAAGGGAAGACCCTGTCCCTATATTTTGAATGATAAAATAGAGGAAAAGGAAATCATAGGAAAAAGAAAAATGGAACCCAGATTGGAGAAACCTTTCCAATCAAGGTTCCTCTTAAGTTAAACCATTTTTTAGGTAGCCATGAGCAAATTCATTTGGACAGGAAAAAGCCCCCTCCAAGAGCTTTCTTCCATGTTTGTGCAAGTTGTTTTTTTTTTAATTTTAGCTTGGCTTTCCAATATTCCCAAAGAACATTTCCTTTCTTAAACACTTGTGAGTGTTTTCTCGTTTCACTTTGCAGAATTCGACATTAACAGGAACACTCTAGGATTCTGTTTCTTGAGATCACACATCCAAAGAATTCACAAGACAATGTTTTTATTTCAAGGCCAAAACATTTTGAGAAAATGAAAAAAATTAAATGTTTTCAGAATCTTAAATCTAGATATGGAAGACTGAAAATAAACTTGCACAAGAGCTTTACCTTTGAGGCTAGATAGATGTATAGCATATTTTTTGACCATAATATGACTGACCAGAAAAAAAAAGTTGAAAATGTCTTAATCTCTTCAAAGCATGATAGCATGAATAGGTTATAGTTTGAAAGAGAATCTACAATCCTTACCTAATGTGTAACCACAGAGGCATATCTTTCTGAACTCAAGGAATAGAAATAGTTAGATTAGATACTGTTCTTTTCCTCTTCTCAACAGACAAAATTAATTGACCTAAAACTCATGTTTCTCTCTAACTCGCTTAAGAGATTCCTTTTTTGTTTTCTCCATAGTAGACAGTAGATTCAAAGAGTTCAAACTGTCAATCAAAGTCTAAAGGTTAAAAGGTCATCATCTATTTATCTTAGCTGCTCATATTAACTAGTTTCATGGTTGAATAGCAGCCAATGACTGAGGAAAAAAGGTCATTTGAGAAGTAAAACACTCAATACTTGGAAAATTAAAATAAATGCATTAGTGGTGTTTATGACTCATGAATTGGTGAATAAACACAAGGGACTATGTGTTTTTCCAACTTTGATGTTTATAATTCAAGTCAAATTTATTGATCTTTTTAAATACTTGGTGTTGAAAATGAATATATCTGCATTTCAAAAACAGAGTTCTCAAAGAAACTGGTCTTTTTAATCTTTCCTTGTTTTCTTACCTATACAAATTTTCCGATACACATTATCTGCCCATTAACCTAGGGCAGAAGAATGAGAATGTAAGGGTTAGTGTGATTAGATTCAGAAACAGTAAGTCTATTCTTCATCTGGAAGGAGATTCCGGGATCAATTCAACAAATCTCTGACTAAGATCATCATTATTCCTCCAAATCCTTGAACTCCATGTCCAGGTTCCATGAATTTTCACTGACTAGAACTCTCTCCTTCCTCATTTCTGCCTCCAGACTTCCCTGATCTCCACCAATTATCAACTAAAGCCCTACCTCTGCAATAAGTCTTCCCCATTCTTCCTTAATTTTATGCTTTTCCTCTAAGATTTCCCCAATTCATCCTGTAGGCATCGTGTCTGTTCATGGCTTTTTGTATAATGTCTTTCTCATTTGATTGAGTTTTCTTGAGAGTAAGGATTGTTTTTGACATTTCTTTGTATCTCCAGGGCTTGACATATTGCCTCATATATAGCAGGCATTTAATAAATGGATGCTTATTGAAATTAAACTCAATGTCATCTCCCTAATCTCCTAATGTTTACTCCTTCAAATGTCCTTCAACTCTTTCTTTTCTTTCATAAATTATATCTAATCTATCGAGTTCTGTCATGTGTTTTCTATAAATATCTTTGAAATCACTCCCATTATTCTTGGTTACCTCATAAAATGAAATGGGACAGTAGAAGCATGAGCTGTTCATTGCTATTGTCATTTGTTACTACTCCCAATGGCATTACCATAGTTTAGGGTAAGGGCATCACTGCCTTATGATTGGACTTCTGCTGTATGAGAGCTAGTACCCTGGGCTTTCATCCTTCTTCATTACAAGTCATCCTTCTCAGAACTGTCAAATGAATCTTCCAAAACTATTTCTTCTATTGGATCTTTGCCCTCCTCAGTCCTTTGTGGCAGCTTCCATTGCCAGTTAGATAAAGGTTGAAATCCTCTGCCTGTCTTTCAAACCTGTCCTTAGTTCAACCCCACCTTTCTTATCCAAGCTTCTCATCTCAATATTTTTCTAATGAACCTACCAGGCCAGTTTCCTCACAGTTCCTGGTACCTGAAATGAAAATAAAATAAAAGTGCCATAACACGATATAATAGAAAGCAACAGTCTGACATTTACTCAGTCCTTTCACCTTGAATAATTCACTTCATTTCCCTCTACATCTCAATTCCTTATAAATAAAGTGACCTCTTATTGTTGGGTCATTTCAATCCTGTCAACTCTCTGTGGTAATATTATTCTTTGGAGGTTCTCTTTGGAGCGGCTTGCCATTTTCTTTTTGGTTCATTTTACAGATGAGGAAACTGAGGCAAACAGCATTAAGTGACTTGGCTAGGACCACACAGCTAGTAAGTGCCTAAGGTGGGTTTGAATTCAAAAAGATAAATCTTCCTGACTCCAGGCCTGTCACTCTATCCTTTGTGCCAACTAGTTTCCTGCCCTCCAAGAGGTAAGGGATTATTTTTTTCAATTTTCCTTCATTCTCAGAGAACCTACTACAATAGTGTCTGACCCATAGCAGGTACTTACTTTAATATAATCAACTTGTTTAATGAATGAATGATTCTCATCCTGATATTCAAAGTCTTCTATTATTTGACGTTATCTTACCTATTTAGCTTTTTACATTGTCCCCAATGAGAACTTCCAAAGTTTTATCCAAAGACCAAAGTTCTGACCTTTATGACCTGAGTGATCTTAGAGAAGTAGTCTCATTAGAACAAAGAAAGAATCTGCAATCACAACATAAGAATGTTAAAGAAATTCTAGATATTTTGCCTAAATAAGAGAAGCATAATGGGAAAACAGAGTAGAAGTTTTTCAGCATTTGAAGGAGGAATTTGGGGAAAAAAAGGATAAGACGTATTGGGTTCATCCCCAGAGAGCAAAACTAATTGGAATTCAATATAAGGAAATATTTCCTTATAATTAGAGCTATTCCCCAAGTAAAGAGTCTGCTTCTGCTTCTGGAGGTAGTAAGCCTTCCAAGTCTGGAGACCTTCCATTGGAGACCACATATCAGGAACTTTGTAGAAGAATCCTTATTCAAGAATAGGTCTGACTCAATTATCTCTGAGGTCATGCTCAATTCAAATGCTATGAATTTCTTCCCTCTTTCCCCTCCCAATTCCAACCCCATATAGCTTCTTAGAAGCTTGTCCCCCAAAGGAGAGGTCTATTATTGGACTAAGAGTAAAACATAAACTGAGAGAGCAAAGATAAGGACTCAAGCTCTCCCATTAGAATTCTCTCCTTCCTAACCTCTTTAGAATTGTGTTGGGTTAATTATAATGCTAAGGACATATTTTCAAGGAACAATATCATTCTCTGGTAGATCAAGGGTAATTTCCCTATTTATCTATAGACCAAAGAGGGAGATCTAGGAAAAGGGCAGAGGAAAAACATTAGGCTTTCCTCTATGTTTTTGTTATGTTAATACATTTCAGAAAATAGTTCCATATATTCAGTATTTGCAGGAAATAGTGGCCAGCTCCTGCCCTTTGAAGACAAATTGAATTAAAACTTCCCATCATAGGTACAGTTAGAAAATGGGCTTAGATTTTCCTTCATGCAATCAAGTGATACATACATATATACATACTCTGTTACCAGATAGATCTGTTCCTATTCTGTATTCAACTGATGTTAGAATTATACTGGCATGTAAGAGAATCCTCCAAAGCCCTGGTCAGATCCAAGGCTCCAGGAAAGGCAGACCAATGTCATCTGTGATGTGTCTTAATATGAGAGTTATGTCAGAATGCCTGTCTTTGATTACCTACAAGATATCGTGATTGGCCTCTGTTCCCTGAAATTATACTTTATTTTTCACAGACGACCAAAATAAATGAGTACAGCCATCCCAACATCAGAGTAATTTTTCTTTCAACTCACGAATGGAAAAAATGCTGTGCCAACCAAATCCTATGATTTATGTATCAATCATGGTTTAATTGAAGAAGGAAACATGGAATAGTAGACAGAGTTGACCTCAGAGCCAGGAAGAGCAGGGTTCAAGCCTGACTTCTGGAACATATTGGCTATGTGACCCTGTGTAAGTTATTTGACTTTTCAGTGCTCTCAGAGTTCTATAAGAATTTGTCTTCCAGAGAAGGTGCCAACTTATATTGGCAGAGGGAGTGCTCTTATGCAAGAATTTTCTGTACCAATAGAAACACAGGTTTAGTTTATTGTCTCAGTCCCTCTATTGAAGAAACCAGTGTCCTAGTCATTGCTCAACTTGAGTCTGGTCACATTTATCCTCTCCTGATCCATCCCCACTGGCCCAAAGCAACATCAGTGATCTGGCCAGACTTGTTGGTAGAGGCTCACTCATAATGGTTTCTGTGTTAGGACTCAACCCAGCTAACAGCTTTATGTGCTGGGAGAAGACAATGGAAAGAGTGATCTTGACAATTCAGACCAAATAACAAAGTATTCTTGCGTGAAATAAAATAATGAATGTCTAAAATTCATCTTTTGGTTTGGTGGAGCCAAAGGAATTTCAGTTCCCTCAGCACTTTTGTTGAGATTTACTGCCTATGGTTGTCAAACCATCACAAAATAGGCTGGAAATAATAGAACCAGTTTCTTCCTCTACTATAACCCCAACTTCCAGATAGGCTAGCCTAATACAGTTGAATATGTGTGCCCATTGTTTTTGGGGTTGGTTACATATATTAAACAAGAGAGTAGTGAAGAGGGCTGAAGTCATCAGCCCATGAGGAATGAGGAAACCCATGAAGCATTCCTCCAAGTATAGTATGGAGGCCTAAATGCGTTCCCTTTGGTGTAAACCTTCCTAGCTAAGGGGTAAGGCTCAGTATTGTAAGATTGTTCCTTCCTCCTCTTCCCTCGTAAGACATCCAAATTGATATATCTCCACGGTGCCCTATCAGACAAGCCATCTGAAGATGAAAACCCCATATTGGGTTTGTTTGCTTCTTTCCCCTTTCCATTCCCTGTGCTGTCGTGACAGGAAATGGCAAACAGATGCCCCCCTGACCCTTTGTTCCACAAAGGTGACCAATCAAAGTCAGAACACGTGGTCTCTTCATTGGCGCAGGAGCCAAAGCCTGTCCTCTTTAATTGGCAGCACCATACCTTACAGCTGCAACAGATTAGGGACAAATTCTTTTCAAATAAAGCCTCACTTTTTTTTTTCCTTGTTCTTATCGTGCCTGGAGAAATACGACGGGGGGGGGGGGGGGGGGAGTGAAGTTAATAAAAGTGTCAGGTAGGCAAATAAAATACCATTCATTATTAAAGGACAATAAAAGGCTGCATTGATGTGTAGGAAGAATGAAGCAAGCAGGGAGCAGCTCACTTGCTGGTGGAAGCCAAGGCAGGATCCCACGATCCTTTACAAAAGTTTGCTCTGATCTTTCATGCCAGACTTCAAAACCCACTTTCTTCTCAGTCACCTCCTCCCAACTTTTCTTTTCTTTCCTAAAAACTAAATGGTAGGCAGTATTGAACATATATATATATATATATATATATATATATATATATATATATATATATTCAGTTTCTGAACTTTCAATGAGTGAGATACACTGAAGTGTGACTGTAAAATAATGTGATTGATTTTTTTTAAACAAACATCATCACTTTTGACCAGAAGAGTCTTCTTCCTTCAAAGGCCTTATTCTGGGAGGTAAGACACATAAGGAGGGGTGTTAGGTTTGAAGAATCAGGAAGGCTCATCTATATCAGTTACTCACCAGTTGTGTGAACCAGGGTAAGTAATTTTCTGGGATAGCTACAGTGGTGCAGGGGATAGATTCTGGGACTGAAGTAAGGAAGACTCATCTTCATGAGTTCCAAACTGACATCAGACACTTATTAGATGTGTGACCCTGAGTAAGTCAGTTAATTTGGGTTGTCTCAGTTTCCTCATCTATAAAATGAGCTGGAGAAGGAAGTGGCAAATAATTCTAGTAGATTTGCTAAGCAACCCCAAATAGGGTCACAAAATGTCAGACATAGTTCAAGTGTCTGAACAGCAACATTATAATATTTAATTGGTGGCTTTGTAAATAATCTCTCATTTGATCTTTACAGCAATCCTGAGAGACCTGTACTCTTATTATTCTCATTTTAGAATTGTAAAAACTGAGGCAGAAAGGGGTGAAGTGAATAGGTCACACAGCTAGTTTGATTGAATCTAGATTTGAACTCATTTCTTTCTGTCTCAGGTTCAGTAGTCTATTCACTTCTGTACTACTTGAACAGATGAGGGATCTCACCAAACTATGTGGACAGAACACTACATTTGGAGTCAGACGACTTTGTACTCCTGACTCTTCTATTTACTTCTTGTGTGACTTGGTCAAGTCACCAGACCTCTGAGTCTCATTTTCTCCAAGGTCTGTCCCTGTCTTAATTTATGATATGAACTCCTTTGATCATAATACAACTTCTCATACTATTGAGCTATTGTGTCTTCCACCAAATCCAACTCAGATGATTCTATTTTTAGAGGCTTTCCTTTATCTGCCTTGATGTGATATGGAATCATTGGGGCATCTACACTTCCCATCACTTCCTTCTCTTGCTAATGACCAGCCTTGCTTCCTTTATGAGCCAGGTAGCTCATATTCTGAGTTCTTTTGTCAAAATTCTTTAATACAGTTCTTTACTAGTTATATGTTGCAGTCTACTAATGCACCAGTACTCTCAGGGAGCCTTATTTTTTCAAATATTGTGGTCTTTTGTGATTTGCAGCCATACAACCTGATGGGGGGTAAACTGGCAACACAGAGAGGTGAACTTTAGTTTTGGGAAGAAGCTTGCAATAAGTAAATTCACTTTCCCAAAGACCATCTGGGATCCTCTCTTTTACCTATTCTGAGCTGAGTTCATCATCTGCAATGCCTAATCTGCTAAAGATATAAAGAGAGATGGAGATGGAAATGGAGAGCAATATAAACATATCTATATTTACATATAGATATAAACATATCTATATTTACATATAATAACATTACATATGTGTATATTTACATATAAATGCATGTATGTGTAGATATATGTTTGGGTTTATAAGCATATAAGTTGTTATGTATTTGTATATATTGAATTCATATACATTTGTGTGTGTTTGTCTGAGTATGTAAGTATGTAAAACAGTACAGTTTACTGATAAGCCAGTTCTCCCAATTGAAGATCAAGCACCAAGTCTTATCATTTTTTTTACAACCTAGAATCCTTAAGATCATAGATTTGGAGCTGATAGAAACCTCATAAGCTTTCCTGCACCCTAATCATTTTATAAGAAAAGAAAGACTTTAAACGGTCACAAGAACTAAATAGCAGATTAGTATTTGAACCCATGTCCTCTGACTATACAAATATATAACTATTTGTAACTATACAATAAATTCCCCTTTTCCCTACACCACTCTTGGTGTACTCCAGATTCAACTTCAACTATCCTGATGTTATAGGCATTTTTCTTGATGTTCTATTATAATCTGAAAATGATTATGGGTCAATTAGACACTGTTGCTACCACATCAATGTCTGTTCCTCAAAATGAGAGTTGTTCCATCTAAAAAGTGGTCCTAATATTTATATTAACTTCTAGAAAGGATTATTATGGAAAAAATATTTTGTAATCTTTAAAGCACTCTATAAATGTGCATTATGGTCATTATTCCTGTTATTCTTAATTACATAGCTAATTTCCTTTATATGTCTTCAGTAGTTCAAGATTGGTTTTCTTAATAGCATACTTAAACACAAAAGTTTATTCCAGAATATATAACCACTTAATAAGAACTATTACCATAATCTCCAGTTGGTCTTCCTGGACCAAATGTCGTTCCTTTCTGAGTCAACCTCCACATAGCTATCAAATTAATATTTCTTAAACAGTCTAGCCATGTTACTCCCCTACTCATTAAATTCCAATGGCTCCCTATGCCAGCATCAAATGCAAACTTTGAAACCCTGGCCTACTTAGCTCCAATCTATCTTTCAAGTTGTATTACATAGTAAGTCCCTTCCCATACTTGATGATAAGTCCAACTGATCAACTTGCTAAGCCTCCCATAGGGTATCTCTTCTCTCCTCTTCATCTCTTTGCAGGGTCTATGTACTTCATGCTTGATAGGTACTACCTCTGCATCTATGCCTCCAAAAATCACACATGATTAATTATCATCTTTAATTTGATATTGTTATTTAGAGATTTTTAAATCTGTCTTTCTAAAATCAGTACAGACCCAATATTCTATGTTTTTCTTTCTTTGGGATACCTGTGATGTTACCAAAAATCCATGAACACTGTTTTAAAAAAAAAAAAACCTGTGGCTCAGACAATCAGATTTTAGTTATCCAAGTATGCTAGCAATCAGTTATATTGTCTTGGTCAAATCCTCAAGGATAAACTGGGCTTTGGTTCCCTCTTTCATGAAATGAGAAGCTGGACTAGTCCTCTAAAGTTCCTTGCAGCATTCAATAAACTTAACATTGTGCTCACTTATTTCTCACCAAGAGGTTATTGGGGAGAGAAGGTATTATTATAGACATTGTCTTCAGCATTTGATCTCTTTGGGAATAAAACTCTTAAATAAAATTCTATATGCTCCAACTCCCACATCACAAAACATAGCACTGTCCTTGTCTATGAAAAGTGAATTAAAGCATTCAGGAAATTGTCATGACAGTTAAAACAGGTGTCATTTTAGAATAGTGGGTATGAAGGAGTCATCACATGGCAAACCACTTTGGAGTTTCTACACTCTAAGTGGATGGTGATGACTTCTTGAATATAAAGAAGGTCTTGTCATATAGGAGAATAGCTGAGTGAGTTCTGAAAGCAGCAATTTTGGCATGGCCCCATGGACAATAGGAGGGATTCTACTTCATCCACATTGAAGCACTCATTGGAACAGCAGCAGGGCCAGTCTCAGTCATGGACAAATCCATGGTTTTGTGTTTGGTATGGTCTTCTTAAGATCATATCACCTGCTCACTGAATCAGAATTATCACCTTCAGAGGACCATTCATTTAACTTAAAGTTTTGAGTTCCAATCACTCTGGGGGGAAAGCATTATACTTTAGTAAGAAGAAGGAAGGAGAGTAGGTTTTCCTAGTATACAAATCAAGAGAAAACTTGAGGGCATTGGGGTCTATAGACCAGAAAGGGATTGTGATTTCCTCCATTGTGAGCTCCTAGAGAGTTTTGAATCTTCAGTATTTAGCACATAGTAGGTACTTAACAAATTGACTTATAGTCACCAATATAAAGGGGAGACAGGGGGAGACCCACAACCTTTTCTGCTAAGGCTATTCATGCATACTATTAAAATTTTTTCAATAGCACATTCATCAGTGAGTGTGTATGACTTGAAAACCCCCTCAGAGACATTTCACATATACTTCGACTTCTCTTTCCTCATACTGATTCTGAATTCCTCTGAAGTGTAACAGTTTATTACACAGGACTAAACCAAATTCCTCTAAAAGAGCCATGTGGATGTATTATACTTTCTCATCAGTTCTAACTGTGAAGGTCTTTTTTATGAAAGGATTGAAAAATGGGGGTAGAGAGGATGAATCTTAATCCAGGATCCCATCATCCTCAGATTGCTATGGTTCATCACCCTGGAAGAGAAAGTCATGAAAAAACCCAGTATGGGGTTGAAATTGTAGCTTCCCTGAGCCCAAAATGGTGATGGCTATATTGGGCAGCAGTCCAAGACCCTGCTAACACTGCTTTGCTAGACTCAATTAAACCAGCAGTATTGGAAGCAGATCAGCCCGAGAAATTCTCCAGGGACCCATCTGTTAATTGAAGCTACTGTCAGATTTTTCACCCCATGATAAATGATCAAAGATTTGTTCGTCCTCTTTTTATCACTCTCTTTTTTTCAAGGTAACATTAGGCCAAATTACAAGTAAGAAACAGTATGATCTATTTTAAAATGGAAATAAAATAGTCTAAAGGGAACAGATATGTCTAATCACTTTTATGTTTGCAAAGTTTGATACCAGAAGACCATTTATTTGCAAATAGAGTAAGATCTCATTTTAGATGATTTTTTTCAGGAGCTGTTTATATATTATTGCCCTGGTCACACCTATCCATGCAGCCATCCATCCATCTATCCATCTGTTTACTAATCTCTAAACTACATAATACAACTAACATCTATCAAGCAGCTGACATCCATCAATGGCCAGCACATTAGTAGATTGTGCCTACATTGACATTTCAGTCTTTAATGTAATAGTTTATTTATTCAGTGGCTACAGTGTGTATTAAGGGTGATAAGATATCAAAAAATGTGTTGAGCTTGATGATGAATAATTTTGCTTACTCTTTCATTCCATGATTTATTTGTGATGGTGTTCTGAACAGTGGTAATAATAGTTTTTAATATAATTATATTATTATTATAAATATAACTAGCATTCCTAAAGCATTTACTATATGAGAGCACTGTGCTAAGCATGTTGAAAATGAGAATCTTCACAAAAATCCTGAAAATCATTTCTATTATTATCTCCAGTTTAAAGATGAAGAAGTTGAAACAAAAAAAAAGAGCTTAAATAACTTGTCCAGGGTCATAAGATAGTAGGTCAAATTTGATCAAATTTGAACTCAAGTCTTCCTGACTCCAGGCCCAATACTCTATCTTTTCCAACTCGTTTTTTACAGATGAGACAATGCAATTAAGTGACCCACCCTGGGTCACCCATCTAGTAAGTATCTGAGACCAAATTTGAACTCAGGATACTGAGTCTTCCTGATTCCAAACCAAGAGTCCTATCCACTGTGCTATCTTACTGGCCCCTAGTAATGGCAAACTACTCTAAGAATAGCCCAAATGGGGTCACAAAGAGTCAGACACAATTGAAATGACTGAACTCCTCTATCCCACTACCAAATTGCCAAAAAGTAGGGGCTCCAACAGTCTCAACACAAATATATCTCTATTTCAAAATAGGACATTTAATAGGCATTTAAGTAATAGACTAAACTAATGGTTATTCCAAGGAAAGTTCCCACACTCAGCCAAACTGCCTGTGAACATCTGACTAAGTAGCACCACTGAGTAAGGACCATATTCTTTATGGGAACCAGACAGTGACTTTCCATCCTTCAACTCCATTTTTTTTTTCTTGTGGGATGGTGACCACTTCTTTTAAATTAGAAATGTGGATTTGTGAACTTCCTCAATCAAAATTAATACTGTCCCTTCCTCCTCTTTTGTGACTTTCCTGCATTTCAGAGAGTGTTAGTCTTGTGACTTGGGAACAATGGGATGGTTTTATGCAGGAACAGATACAGATATTTGAATGAAGCATCTAGCATTTATCTTTACATAGAAGACAAATAAGTATTATATAATAACTAATGTGCAATGCATAATGAAGCATTTACCAAGTGACTTTGAGCTTGCAGTTCTCTTAAATCCTACAACTCTTCCTAGAGAGGGGATCAGTTTGGACCCAAAAAGTCTACAAAACGTCCATTTGAATGTATTTAAGATTAGTGCCCTGAAGGATGGCTAGGTGGCGCAGTGGGGAGCAGCTATGTGTTGCAGTAGATAGAGCACCTGCCCTGGAGTCAGGAGGACCTGAGTTCAAATCTGAACTCAGACCCACCTAGCTGTGTGGCCTTGGGCAAGCCACTTAACCACATTTGCCTTGCAAAAATCCTAAGGAAAAAAAATATTAGTGCCCTGGGGTTTTATAATTTACACTGGGCTAAGCTTAGAAATAGATAAAATAAGACATTGGCCTTTCCTTTAAAGATTTTAAGAATTGGTTTAACTAGGTGGCACAATAAATAGACCACCAGCTCTGAAATCAGGAGTACCTGAATTCAAATGTGA
Source organism: Macrotis lagotis (assembly GCF_037893015.1). Classification (NCBI taxonomy): domain Eukaryota; kingdom Metazoa; phylum Chordata; class Mammalia; order Peramelemorphia; family Peramelidae; genus Macrotis; species Macrotis lagotis. The sequence continues at coordinate 67,164,855 of NC_133663.1, forward strand.
ACTCAGATACTTACTAGTTGAGTAACTTTGGGGAAGTCACTTAACCCCAAAATGGAAAAAAAAGTTTAAGAATTAATATGGAAAATAAAATTAACAATTAATATTTATAGATACTGTATACAGCTGGGAGGAGCAGTGGATAGAGTGCCTAGAATGAGGAAGACTTCTTTCCAAGTTCAGCCCTAACAATTACTTAACCCTTTTTGACTCAGTTTCTTCATCTGTAAAAATAGGTAGAGAAGGGAATGGTGAAACACTACAATAACTTTGTCAAGAAAACCCCAAATGGGGTCACAGAGAGTTGAACATGACTAAAAATGGCTGAGCCTGATGTGCAGAACACTGCAAAGAGGAAGGGTCAGAAATTCTAGAGAAAATTTGGATGTGGAATTTGAAAGATCAAAGTTCCCAAAAGTAGTAATATTCTCCATCTCTGCTGTTGTTAGCAGAGATATCTGACCTCTTCTACCTTCTATTAACTCTACAAATGGGATGAGCAGATATAGAAGCAGACATTACACCACTATTGTGCCCTGGCCCTCCTTCTGTCCTTCACTATAACATCTCTCTATTGTTACTAAGACACATCACTTCCCCAAAGGGGGTCATGAAAGGTTGGATGTGACTAAACAATAAATGAACAGTAACCACAGTACTATAGTGAGATTAGAATGCAGAAGCTCCAAAATTCTGGAATATCCTTATTTTTAAATATATTTATTAATACATGAAGCTGAATTCAACAAGTATTTATTAAGTGAATAATCTTTGCAAAACTTTTAATTGATGAATTTAAGTTGTCAGCTCTGAGACCAAGCACACATGTAATGACTCAACAATCTTCACCAAGAACTTACCATCAAGGAGGGAGAAATTAAAGTAATAATTCAGAACTCTTTTGCCCAACTGTATGGAAATAAATCTGACAGTAAAAGTGTAATGGGTGAATATTTACAAAAATGTAAACATCTAAGGTTGACAGAAGAGAAAATAAAATACTTAAATAAAAACCACTTCAGAGTAAAAAAATTCCCTTAGAAAAAATAAACTTTCTAAGAAAAAAAATCTCACAACAGATTTACAAGTGAATTTTGCCAAACATTTAAAGAACAATTAATTCCAATTCTATATAAATTATTTGAAAGAATAAGTAAAGGAGTTCTGCCAAATTCTGTTTATGACACCAACATGGTGCTAATACCTAAACCAGGAAGAGCCAAAACAAAGAAAATTATAGACCAATCTCTCTAATGAATATTGATGCAAAAAATTTAAATAAAATATTAGCAAAGAGATTATAGTAAATTGTCACTAGGATAATACCCTATGATCAGGTAGGATTTATATGAGATATACAAGGATGGTTCAATATTAGGAAAACAATCAGCATAATTGACCATATAAATAACAAAACTAACAGAAATCATATGATTATCTCAATAGATGCTGGAAAAGCCCTTGACAAAAAAAAAAAAGCACCAATTCCTATTCAAAGCTCCTAGGAAGCATAGGAATAAATGGGTAAAATGGTAAGTATTTAAAACTATCAGTAAGCATCATATCATCACTATTATTCAATATAGTGTTAGAAATGTTACCATTAGCAATTAAGAGAAGAAAATGAAGAAAATAGAATACGCAATAAGGAAAAGAACTCTCAGTCGTTGCAGATTATATGATGGTACACTTAGAAAATTGTGGATCATCATGGTAAAACTACTAAAACAGTTAGCAACTTTATTAAAGTATCAGGATAAAAAAATAAACCCACACAAATCATCATCATTTCCATATATTACCAAGAAAGTCCAACCACAAGAAATATAAAGAAAAATTCCATTGAAAGTTAACTATAGATAACATAAAATACTTGGGAATCTGCCTCACAAGACAAACACAGAAACTATATGAACACAATTACAAAACACTTTTCACACATAGTCAGATCCAAACAATTAGAAAAATGTCAATTGCTCTTAGGTAGACCAAGCTAATACAATAAAAATGATGATTCTATCTAAATTAAATTACTTATTCAGTGCCATTACTATTAAATTACCAAAAATTGTTTTCAGATAGAGAAAACATAGTAACAAAATTCAGGTAAAGGAACAAAAAGTCAAGAACAGCAAGGGAATTAATGAAAAAAATGCAAAGGAAGATGGCCTAGTTGTATCAGATTTATAACCATTTTATAAAGTGGCAGTCATCAAAACTGTCTGGTATTGACTAAGAAATAGAGAAGTGAATCCATGGAATAGACAAGGTACAAAAGAGATGGTAGTAAATGACTATTGTAATCAACTGTTTGAAAAACCCATAGACTTCAGTTTCTTTTTTGTTTTGTTTTTCACTTTAATTAGAATTTATTAATTATTTACTTTTATGTGTTTTATTTATTTATTTTTGTTTTTTTATTTGTTTATTTGAGTTTTGAGTTTTACAATTTTTCCCCCAATCTTGCTTCCCTCCCCCCACTCCCCACAGAAGGCAGTTTGCTAGTCTTTACATAATTTGCATAGTATGCATTGATCTAAGTTGAATATGAGAGAGAAATCATGTCCTTAAGGAAGAAACATATAATATGAGATATAGCAGAATTACATAAGACAACATGGCATTCTCCTTCACAGATACCCAAAAATTGTGTCTGATTGTTGCCTTGTTGGTATAAGCAAGTCCATTAAGATTGATCATCACTCCTATGTTGCTGTTAGGGTGTACAATGTTCTTCTGGTTCTGCTTATTTCCCTCAGCATCAGTTCATGCAAATACTTCCAGGTTTCCCTAAATTCCAATCCTTCCCGGTTTCTATAGACTTCAATTTCTGGGATAAGAATTCCTCATTTGACAAAAAATGCTAGTAAAACTGGAAAGCAGTAAGACAAAAACTAGGCATAGACCAACATGCCACACCCTATACCAAGTTAAGGTCAAAATGGGTACAAGATTTACATATAAAGGATGATGCCATAAACCAATTGGGAGAACAAGGAATAGTTTATCTGTTAAATCTACAGAGAGGAGAGGAGTTTATGATCAAAGACATGATAGAGAGCAATATAAATTGCAAAATGGATCACTTCAATTATAAAGATTTTAAATTAAATTAAAAAGATTTTGCACGAATAAAACCAATACAACCAAAATGAGAAAGAAGGCAAAAGCTAAGAAACAATTTCACAACTAGTATTTCAAGTTAAAAAAAATTCTTTTATAAAATCTGTAGTGGGAGGTGGCTAGGTGACACAGTGAATAGAGCACCGGCCCTGGAGTCAGGAGTACCTGAGTTCAAATCCGGCCTCAGACATTTAATAATTACCTAGCTGTGTGGCCTTGGGCAAGCCACTTAACCCCATTTGCCTTGCAAAAACCAAAAAATAAATATACAGAAAGAGACAGAACTGAGTCAGATTTATAAGAATCTACAGTCATATGAAAAAAGCTCCAAATCATTATTGATCAGAGAAATGTAAATTAAAAAACTCTGAGGCATCACTTTACACCTATCAGATTGGCTAAAATGACAAATAAGGAAAATTATCATTGTTAGAGAGGATGTGGGAAAACTGGGACATTAATGTCCTCTTGGTAGAGTTGTGAACTGATCCAACCAATCTGAAGAATAATTTGGAACTATGCCCAAAAGGCAATAAAACTTAGCCTGTCCAACAACACCACCACTGGATCTATAACCCAAATGGATCATCAAAAAGGAGAGATATACAAAATATATTTATAGTAACTCTTTTTGTAGTGGCAAAGAATTGGAGACTGAGAGGAAATTAATGGGCATCAATTGGGGAATGACTGAAGGAGTTTTGTTCTATGTATGAGAGGGAATACTATTATTCAGTAAGAAACTAGGAGTGGGCAAACTTCAGAAAAGCCTAGGAAGACTTTCAAGAACTGATATTGAGTGAAGTGAGCAGAACCAGAACACTGTACCCACTAACAGCATCATTATGAGGTGATCAACCATGGTAGATGGACTCAGCTCCTCTCAACATTTCAGAGTCCTGAGAGACCTGTTATGGAAAATGCCATCCACATTAATAAAAAAAAAAAAAAATATGGAGTCTGAATACAAAGCAAAGAATAATATGCTAACTCTTTTTTTAGGTTTTTGCAAGGCAATGGGGTTAAGTGGCTTGCCCAAGGCCACACAGCTAGGTAATTATTAAGTGTCTGAGGCCAGATTTGAACTCAGGTACTCCTGACTCCAGGGCCAGTAATCTATCCACTGTACCACCTAGCCGCCCCAATCTGCTAATTTTTTAAAACTTCTTTTATGGTTTTTTTCTTCCATATGCCCCCCCCCATTAGTTCCAATTCTTCTTTCACAACATGACTATTATAGAAATATGTTAAACATGATTATATATGTGTGTGGCCTTTATTAGATTGTTTGCTGCTATGGGGAGGGAGAAGGGAAAGGAGGGTGGTAGAAAAATGTGGAACTCAAAATCTTGCAAAGGGATGAATGTTGAACAGTATCTTTGCATGTGATTTAAAAAAAATAAAAATTTACTATTAAGACAACAGCAATAAATGTAATTATTCTTACCAAAGTGGGATGGAACAGACACTACAAAAAAATCAAAATTCCAAAAACATGCTAAGTGATCATCTGATAAATTCAGGTAGTTTATCCATTGCAACTTTATCAATTTGTTAATGTGGAAACCCTTTAGGTTTAATCCCAGACCAACTCTTTAAGATTTCACTTAGGTTCCTCCCTTGAATAACACTAGGGCTTCCTTCCAGTAAATGCTAAATATTTCCTTATCAGAGATGATGTAGAGTTTGAATGACTGCTGAGAACACCTTCCTCTTGAGCTTTACTATTCCAAGAAGTCAAAGAAATAGAAGTGATGAGGCAAGTTAATTTGGAAATGAGGGGAATATCCTTCCCTTGACTCTGTCCTTTCTGGAAGTTCTATTTCCCCTTCTACTTTCTGTTAAAAGTGAAGATTAAAAGAGAAATTATAATCCCCCAAAAAGTTGGAGAACAAGTAAGATCTATGGTTCTGAGAATCTCAAAAGAGTTGCCCTAGTGACAAAACTAGAAGAAATAAAGAAAATTAATGGTTTTCTCAATGTCCAAAGCACCTAATAGAAAAAGGAGTCTAGCTAAGGCAGGACTAAAAGGAGAAATAGATTTACCAGATGGGATGGTAGATCTTAACCTGGGTTCAAAAGGTGTAGTATTTGGGAACATTTCAAAAAAGTTAACCAAAATTGAGGAAATCTAAGGAAGATTTCCCCTATTAAATATTTCTTAAATTGATTAGATAAAGCTAGCTTCTTTTACTGGCAGTTGCTTATTTGCATATAAATTGTGGGAGGAGGGGCTTTGCCCAATAAATTCCCATGCTTCTAATAAAGTACAATGTGCGTATTCATCCCACCAACTGAGTTACTTATATCTAGTCAAACCTGCTCATTTTCTATCTAGGGTGACTAAAGGTCAAAGAAGTTAAATGACTTCCCCAAGATCACACAGGCTTTGAGGTAGACAAAAAGATGGCAGTGTATCAGTGCCCAAGATACGGAGCAAGACTCAGAAACATGTCATGTGGAACTGGTCAGTAGACACTTTAAGCCATACAGGATCTAATCTCCCAAAATAAATGCATCTATGCACTTGATGTTTTTACATCATGAAAAAATATATTCATTTATAAAAAAAAGTCAATTAAAAGTAACTTTCATGACACCAACATTATGAATGCTCCTGTGTTCTGTTTCTTAAACAGATGCTTTTCCTACTGTTAGTATGGGTTATTCTAACGAAATGGAGTGGAGAAGAGAATGACCAGCTGCCTCCTCTTGA